>NC_086450.1:271432012-271797012 GCF_028390025.1 Pseudophryne corroboree | reverse complement strand
TTAACAATGAAGATAGTATTTTTACTCACGGCTTTTTCTTCGCTCCGGCGATCGTAATGTGATTGACAGGAAATGGGTGTTACTGGGCGGAAACACGGCGTTTCAGGGGCGTGTGGTTAAAAACGCTACCGTTTCCGGAAAAAACGCAGGAGTGGCCGGAGAAACGGAGGAGTGTCTGGGCGAACGCTGGGTGTGTTTATGACGTCAAACCAGGAACGACAAGCACTGAACTGATCGCAGATGCCGAGTAAGTCTGAAGCTACTCTGAAACTGCTAAGTAGTTTGTAATCGCAATATTGCGAATACATCGGTCGCAATTTTAAGAAGCTAAGATTCACTCCCAGTAGGCGGCGGCTTAGCGTGTGTAACTCTGCTAAAATTGCCTTGCGAGCGATCAACTCGGAATGAGGGCCACTATCCATATCTGTGCTGCATTGTAGTTGTATTCAGTATATAGTAGGAGGACAATGCAGAACTTTGCTGACCACCAGTATATATATAGCAGTAAGGTACAGTTGTCCATTGCTCTACCTCTGTGTCGTCAAGTATACAATCCATATCTGTGCTGCATTGTAGTTGTGCGCAGTATATAGTAGGAGGACAGTGCAGAATTTTGCTGACCACCAGTATATATATATAGCAGTACGGTACAGTAGTCCATTGCTCTACCTCTGTGTCGTCATGTATACTATCCATATCTGTGCTGCATTGTAGTTGTGCGCAGTATATAGTAGGAGGACAGTGCAGAATTTTGCTGACCACCAGTATATATATATATATATATAGAGCAGTACGGTACAGTAGTCCATTGCTATACCTCTGTGCCGTCAAGTATACTATCCATATCTGTGCTGCATTGTAGTTGTGCGCAGTTTATAGTAGAAGGACAATGCAGAATTTTGCTGACCACCAGTATATATATAGCAGTAAGGTACAGTTGTCCATTGCTCTACCTCTGTGTCGTCAAGTATACTATCCATATCTGTGCTGCATTGTAGTTGTGCGCAGTTTATAGTAGAAGGACAATGCAGAATTTTGCTAACCACCAGTATATATATAGCAGTATGGTACAGTAGTCCATTGCTCTACCTCTGTGTCATCTGTATACTATCCATATCTGTGCTGCATTGTAGTTGTGCCAAGTATATAGTAGGAGGACAGTGCAGAATTTTGCTGACCACCAGTATATATATAGTAGTACGGTACAGTAGTTCATTGCTATACCTCTGTGCCGTCAAGTATACTATCCTTATCTGTGCTGCATTGTAGTTGTGCGCAGTTTATAGTAGAAGGACAATGCAGAATTTTGCTGACCACCAGTATATATATAGCAGTAAGGTACAGTTGTCCATTGCTCTACCTCTGTGTCGTCAAGTATACTATCCATATCTGTGCTGCATTGTAGTTGTGCACAGTTTATAGTAGAAGGACAATGCAGAATTTTGCTAACCACCAGTATATATATAGCAGTATGGTACAGTAGTCCATTGCTCTACCTCTGTGTCATCTGTATACTATCCATATCTGTGCTGCATTGTAGTTGTGCCAAGTATATAGTAGGAGGACAGTGCAGAATTTTGCTGACCACCAGTATATATATATATATATAGAGCAGTGCGGTACAGTAGGTCATTGCTCTACCTCTGTGTCGTCAAGTATACTATCCATATCTGTGCTGCATTGTAGTTGTGCGCAGTATATAGTAGGAGGACAGTGCAGAATTTTGCTGACCACCAGTATATACATAGCAATACGGTACAGTAGTCCATTGCTCTACCTCTGTGTCGTCAAGTATACTATCCATATATGTGCTGCATTGTAGTTGTACGCAGTATACTGTATAGTAGTAGGACAGTGCAGAATTTTGCTGACCACCAGTTAATATATATAGCAGTACGGTACAGAAGTCCATTGCTATACCTCTGTGTCGTCAAGTATACTATCCATATATGTGCTGCATTGTAGTTGTGCGCAGTATATAGTAGGAGGACAGTGCAGAATTTTGCTGACCACCAGTATATATATATAGCAGTACGGTACAGTAGTCCATTGATCTACCTCTGTGTCTTCAAGTATACTATCCATATCTGTGCTGCATTGTAGTTGTGCGCAGTATATAGTAAGAGGACAGTGCAGAATTTTGCTGACCACCAATATATATATATATATAGCAGTACGGTACAGTAGTCCATAGCTCTGCCTCTGTGTCGTCAAGTATACTATCCATATATTTGCTGCATTGTAGTTGTGCGCAGTATATAGTAGGAGGACAGTGCAGATTTTTGCTGACCACCAGTATATATATAGCAGTACGGTACAGTAGTCCATTGCTCTACCTCTGTGTCATCAAGTATACTATCCATATCTGTGCTGCATTGTAGTTGTGCGCAGTATATAGTAGGAGGACAGTGCAGAATTTTGCTGACCAGCAGTATATATATAGCAGTACGGTACCGTAGTTAATTGCTCTACCTCTGTGTCGTCAAGTATACTATCCATATCTATGCTGCATTGTAGTTGTGTGCAGTATATAGTCGGAGGACAGTGCATAATTTTGCTGACCACTAGTATATATATATATAGCAGTACGGTACAGTAGTCCATTGCTCTACCTCTGTGTCGTCAAGAATACTGGCCCTCATTCCGAGTCGTTCGCTCTGTATATTTCATCGCATCGCAGTGAAATTCCGCTTAGTACGCATGCGCAATATTCGCACTGCGACTGCGCCAAGTAATTTAACAATGAAGATAGTATTTTTACTCACGGCTTTTTCTTCGCTCCGGCGATCGTAATGTGATTGACAGGAAATGGGTGTTACTGGGCGGAAACACGGCGTTTCAGGGGCGTGTGGTTAAAAACGCTACCGTTTCCGGAAAAAACGCAGGAGTGGCCGGAGAAACGGAGGAGTGTCTGGGCGAACGCTGGGTGTGTTTATGACGTCAAACCAGGAACGACAAGCACTGAACTGATCGCAGATGCCGAGTAAGTCTGAAGCTACTCTGAAACTGCTAAGTAGTTTGTAATCGCAATATTGCGAATACATCGGTCGCAATTTTAAGAAGCTAAGATTCACTCCCAGTAGGCGGCGGCTTAGCGTGTGTAACTCTGCTAAAATTGCCTTGCGAGCGATCAACTCGGAATGAGGGCCACTATCCATATCTGTGCTGCATTGTAGTTGTATTCAGTATATAGTAGGAGGACAATGCAGAACTTTGCTGACCACCAGTATATATATAGCAGTAAGGTACAGTTGTCCATTGCTCTACCTCTGTGTCGTCAAGTATACAATCCATATCTGTGCTGCATTGTAGTTGTGCGCAGTATATAGTAGGAGGACAGTGCAGAATTTTGCTGACCACCAGTATATATATATAGCAGTACGGTACAGTAGTCCATTGCTCTACCTCTGTGTCGTCATGTATACTATCCATATCTGTGCTGCATTGTAGTTGTGCGCAGTATATAGTAGGAGGACAGTGCAGAATTTTGCTGACCACCAGTATATATATATATATATATAGAGCAGTACGGTACAGTAGTCCATTGCTATACCTCTGTGCCGTCAAGTATACTATCCATATCTGTGCTGCATTGTAGTTGTGCGCAGTTTATAGTAGAAGGACAATGCAGAATTTTGCTGACCACCAGTATATATATAGCAGTAAGGTACAGTTGTCCATTGCTCTACCTCTGTGTCGTCAAGTATACTATCCATATCTGTGCTGCATTGTAGTTGTGCGCAGTTTATAGTAGAAGGACAATGCAGAATTTTGCTAACCACCAGTATATATATAGCAGTATGGTACAGTAGTCCATTGCTCTACCTCTGTGTCATCTGTATACTATCCATATCTGTGCTGCATTGTAGTTGTGCCAAGTATATAGTAGGAGGACAGTGCAGAATTTTGCTGACCACCAGTATATATATATATATATAGAGCAGTGCGGTACAGTAGGTCATTGCTCTACCTCTGTGTCGTCAAGTATACTATCCATATCTGTGCTGCATTGTAGTTGTGCGCAGTATATAGTAGGAGGACACTGCAGAATTTTGCTGACCACCAGTATATATATATATAGCAGTACGGTACATTAGTCCATTGCTATACCTCTGTGCCGTCAAGTATACTATCCATATCTGTGCTGCACTGTACTTGTGCGCAGTATATAGTAGGAGGACAGTGCAGAATTTTGCTGACCCCCAGTATATATATAGCAGTACGGTACAGTAGTCCATTGCTCTACCTCTGTGTCGTCAAGTATACTATCCATATCTGTGCTGCATTGTAGTTGTGCGCAGTATATAGTAGGAGGACAGTGCAGAATTTTGCTGACCACCAGTATATATATATATAGCACTATGGTACAGTAGTCTATTGCACTACCTCTGTGTCGTCAAGTATACTATCCATATCTTTGCTGCATTGTAGTTGTATGCAGTATATAGTAGGAGGACAGTGCAGAATTTTGCTGACCACCAGTATATATATATAGCAGTACAGTACAATAGTCCATTGCTCTACCTCTGTGTCATCAAGTATACTATCCATATCTGTGCTGCATTTTAGTTGTGCGCAGTAAATAGTAGGAGGACAGTGCAGAATTTTGCTGACAACCAGTATATATATATATATATATATAGCAGTACGGTACAGTAGTCCATTGCTCTACCTCTGTGTCATCAAGTATACTATCCATATCTGTGCTGCATTGTAGTTGAGCGCAGTATATAGTAGGAGGACAGTGCAGAATTTTGCTGACCACCAGTATATATATAGTAGTACGGTACAGTAGTCCATTGCTCTACCTCTGTGTCGTCAAGTATACTATCCATATCTGTGCTGCATTGTAGTTGTGCACAGTATAAAGTAGGAAAGTGCAGAATTTTGCTGGACACCAGTTTATATATATAGCAGTACGGTACAGAAGTCCATTGCTATACCTCTGTGTCGTCAAGTATACTATCCATATCTGTGCTGCATTGTAGTTGTGCGCAGTATATAGTAGGAGGACAGTGCAGAATTTTGCTGACCACCGGTATATATATATAGCAGTATGGTACAGTAGTCCATTGCTCTACCTCTGTGTCTTCAAGTATACTATCCATATCTGTGCTGCATTGTAGTTGTGCGCAGTTTATAGTAGAAGGACAATGCAGAATTTTGCTAACCACCAGTATATATATAGCAGTATGGTACAGTAGTCCATTGCTCTACCTCTGTGTCATCTGTATACTATCCATATCTGTGCTGCATTGTAGTTGTGCCAAGTATATAGTAGGAGGACAGTGCAGAATTTTGCTGACCACCAGTATATATATATATAGAGAGAGCAGTGCGGTACAGTAGGTCATTGCTCTACCTCTGTGTCGTCAAGTATACTATCCATATCTGTGCTGCATTGTAGTTGTGCGCAGTATATAGTAGGAGGACAGTGCAGAATTTTGCTGACCACCAGTATATATATATATATATATAGCAGTACGGTACATTAGTCCATTGCTATACCTCTGTGCCGTCAAGTATACTATCCATATCTGTGCTGCACTGTACTTGTGCGCAGTATATAGTAGGAGGACAGTGCAGAATTTTGCTGACCCCCAGTATATATATAGCAGTACGGTACAGTAGTCCATTGCTCTACCTCTGTGTCGTCAAGTATACTATCCATATCTGTGCTGCATTGTAGTTGTGCGCAGTATATAGTAGGAGGACAGTGCAGAATTTTGCTGACCACCAGTATATATATATAGCACTATGGTACAGTAGTCTATTGCACTACCTCTGTGTCGTCAAGTATACTATCCATATCTGTGCTGCATTGTAGTTGTATGCAGTATATAGTAGGAGGACAGTGCAGAATTTTGCTGACCACCAGTATATATATATAGCAGTACAGTACAATAGTCCATTGCTCTACCTCTGTGTCATCAAGTATACTATCCATATCTGTGCTGCATTTTAGTTGTGCGCAGTAAATAGTAGGAGGACAGTGCAGAATTTTGCTGACAACCAGTATATATATATATATATATATATATATATAGCAGTACGGTACAGTAGTCCATTGCTCTACCTCTGTGTCATCAAGTATACTATCCATATCTGTGCTGCATTGTAGTTGAGCGCAGTATATAGTAGGAGGACAGTGCAGAATTTTGCTGACCACCAGTATATATATAGTAGTACGGTACAGTAGTCCATTGCTCTACCTCTGTGTCGTCAAGTATACTATCCATATCTGTGCTGCATTGTAGTTGTGCACAGTATAAAGTAGGAAAGTGCAGAATTTTGCTGGACACCAGTTTATATATATAGCAGTACGGTACAGAAGTCCATTGCTATACCTCTGTGTCGTCAAGTATACTATCCATATCTGTGCTGCATTGTAGTTGTATGCAGTATATAGTAGGAGGACAGTGCAGAATTTTGCTGACCACCAGTATATATATAGCAGTACGGTACAGTAGTCCATTGCTCTACCTCTGTGTCGTCAAGTATACTATCCATATCTGTGCTGCATTGTAGTTGTGCGCAGTATATAGTAGGAGGACAGTGCATAATTTTGCTGACCACCAGTGTATATATATATATATATATATATATAGCAGTACGGTAGAGTAGTCCATTGCTGTACCTCTGTGCCGTCAAGTATACTATCCATATCTGTGCTGCATTGTACTTGTGCGCAGTTTATAGTAGGAGGACAGTGCAGAATTTTGCTGACCGCCAGTATATATATAGCAGTACGGTACAGTAGTCCATTGCTCTACCTCTGTGTCATCAAGTATACTATCCATATCTGTGCTGCATTGTAGTTGTGCGCAGTATATAGTAGGAGGACAGTGCAGAATTTTGCTGACCACCAGTATATATATATAGCAGTATGGTACAGTAGTCTATTGCACTACCTCTGTGTCGTCAAGTATACTATCCATGTCTGTGCTGCATTGTAGTTGTATGCAGTATATAGTAGGAGGACAGTGCAGAATTTTGCTGACCACCAGTATATATATATATTCCAGTACAGTACAATAGTCCATTGCTCTACCTCTGTGTCATCAAGTATACTATCCATATCTGTGCTGCATTTTAGTTGTGCACAGTAAATAGTAGGAGGACAGTGCAGAATTTTGCTGACAACCAGTATATATATATATATATATATAGCAGTACGGTACAGTAGTCCATTGCTCTACCTCTGTGTCATCAAGTATACTATCCATATCTGTGCTGCATTGTAGTTGAGCGCAGTATATAGTAGGAGGACAGTGCAGAATTTTGCTGACCACCAGTATATATATAGTAGTACGGTACAGTAGTCCATTGCTCTACCTCTGTGTCGTCAAGTATACTATCCATATCTGTGCTTCATTGTAGTTGTGCACAGTATAAAGTAGGAAAGTGCAGAATTTTGCTGGACACCAGTTTATATATATAGCAGTACGGTACAGTAGTCCATTGCTCTACCTCTGTGTCATCAAGTATACTATCCATATCTGTGCTGCATTGTAGTTGTGCGCAGTATATAGTAGGAGGACAGTGCAGAATTTTGCTGACCACCGGTATATATATATAGCAGTATGGTACAGTAGTCCATTGCTCTACCTCTGTGTCTTCAAGTATACTATCCATATCTGTGCTGCATTGTAGTTGTGCGCAGTTTATAGTAGAAGGACAATGCAGAATTTTGCTAACCACCAGTATATATATAGCAGTATGGTACAGTAGTCCATTGCTCTACCTCTGTGTCATCTGTATACTATCCATATCTGTGCTGCATTGTAGTTGTGCCAAGTATATAGTAGGAGGACAGTGCAGAATTTTGCTGACCACCAGTATATATATATATAGAGAGAGCAGTGCGGTACAGTAGGTCATTGCTCTACCTCTGTGTCGTCAAGTATACTATCCATATCTGTGCTGCATTGTAGTTGTGCGCAGTATATAGTAGGAGGACAGTGCAGAATTTTGCTGACCACCAGTATATATATATATATATATAGCAGTACGGTACATTAGTCCATTGCTATACCTCTGTGCCGTCAAGTATACTATCCATATCTGTGCTGCACTGTACTTGTGCGCAGTATATAGTAGGAGGACAGTGCAGAATTTTGCTGACCCCCAGTATATATATAGCAGTACGGTACAGTAGTCCATTGCTCTACCTCTGTGTCGTCAAGTATACTATCCATATCTGTGCTGCATTGTAGTTGTGCGCAGTATATAGTAGGAGGACAGTGCAGAATTTTGCTGACCACCAGTATATATATATAGCACTATGGTACAGTAGTCTATTGCACTACCTCTGTGTCGTCAAGTATACTATCCATATCTGTGCTGCATTGTAGTTGTATGCAGTATATAGTAGGAGGACAGTGCAGAATTTTGCTGACCACCAGTATATATATATAGCAGTACAGTACAATAGTCCATTGCTCTACCTCTGTGTCATCAAGTATACTATCCATATCTGTGCTGCATTTTAGTTGTGCGCAGTAAATAGTAGGAGGACAGTGCAGAATTTTGCTGACAACCAGTATATATATATATATATATATATATATATATATAGCAGTACGGTACAGTAGTCCATTGCTCTACCTCTGTGTCATCAAGTATACTATCCATATCTGTGCTGCATTGTAGTTGAGCGCAGTATATAGTAGGAGGACAGTGCAGAATTTTGCTGACCACCAGTATATATATAGTAGTACGGTACAGTAGTCCATTGCTCTACCTCTGTGTCGTCAAGTATACTATCCATATCTGTGCTGCATTGTAGTTGTGCACAGTATAAAGTAGGAAAGTGCAGAATTTTGCTGGACACCAGTTTATATATATAGCAGTACGGTACAGAAGTCCATTGCTATACCTCTGTGTCGTCAAGTATACTATCCATATCTGTGCTGCATTGTAGTTGTGCGCAGTATATAGTAGGAGGACAGTGCAGAATTTTGCTGACCACCGGTATATATATATAGCAGTATGGTACAGTAGTCCATTGCTCTACCTCTGTGTCTTCAAGTATACTATCCATATCTGTGCTGCATTGTAGTTGTATGCAGTATATAGTAGGAGGACAGTGCAGAATTTTGCTGACCACCAGTATATATATAGCAGTACGGTACAGTAGTCCATTGCTCTACCTCTGTGTCGTCAAGTATACTATCCATATCTGTGCTGCATTGTAGTTGTGCGCAGTATATAGTAGGAGGACAGTGCATAATTTTGCTGACCACCAGTGTATATATATATATATATATATATATATAGCAGTACGGTAGAGTAGTCCATTGCTGTACCTCTGTGCCGTCAAGTATACTATCCATATCTGTGCTGCATTGTACTTGTGCGCAGTTTATAGTAGGAGGACAGTGCAGAATTTTGCTGACCGCCAGTATATATATAGCAGTACGGTACAGTAGTCCATTGCTCTACCTCTGTGTCATCAAGTATACTATCCATTAAAAAAATTATTATACAATGCGCTTGTTTGTTCTGAGCAGCTTCTGTAAACCAAATTCTACCAATATTAAAATATAGAAGCGCTTGTAATGTGTTAAAAAAATGCTCATACCTGAAAAAAAAACTGTTAGTATTATGTTTACAGCTCTTTTTGGATATTGTATGGAAGTATTTTGTTGTGTGTTTCTTTTGCTGAGGGTTCCGTGTTTTCGATCCCGGTATTATAGTCCAGTGATTGACTGACCCTGGCTTTCCCTACCTTTTGTGAGTCACTGATCGCGGCTCACTATTGGCGTTCCGGCTCTGGTTCCCTCCAGCACTGAGTTGCGGTGTCCGTTGGTCTTCAGATCGGCGCTCGAAAATGACGTCAGATCCTGATTCAACTTCCGCTCCTCTCACTTCCGTCTCTCATCAACGCGTTTCGGGTCTTCCACCCTTCGTCATGGATTGAGATTAGAACACGGTGCTTGCTATTTATAGCTAAAAAACTTTATTACTTTACCATTAAAAACAGGAAGTGGTCATACCGGAACTTACTATTCCAGCGGCAACCACATGCACCTTCTGATCCTTATTTAATATTTGGTTATTTTCAATTAAAAAATAATATAGGTATGGCATTTCTTTAAATAATAGTCATGATAATAAAATAATTTATAAAAATATATTAGTATTTGATATTTTCTGAAAAAATTTGATATTTTGATATCTGAAAGTTATATTCTTATGTTATATTATAATTATGTCACTAAAAAGGAATTTATATCTATTTCTACATTTAGTCCCTGTGGTTGCATAGTTTGTATTAAAAAAATCCATTTTGTTTCACTCCTTCTCAGATCCAATGTTATATCTCCTCCTCTCCAGTTCCTCCAAATTTTTTGAATGCCTATGAATTTTAACATTGAGGAGTTCTGTTGGTGATGGTCTTTGTAATGTTTCGAGACACTGTGGGTTTCCAAACCTCTTTGTATGTTATATATATGTTCGGAAATTCTGGTTTTCAATTTCCTTTTGGTTTGGCCAATATATTGGTATCCGCAGGGACATTCCAACATATAAATGACTCCTTCAGTATCACATGTAATTTTTTCTTTTATCTTGAATTTTTTGTTTGTTGTATTTGATCTAAATTCAATGATTGGTTTGGTACCTTTGTTTCCCATGTTTTTACAGGCTTTGCAGTTTAAACAATAATATTGTCCCTTATTTTCCATCCTATGAGGGGTTTCATCATGTAAATGGCTTGTGACCAGATGTTGTTTTATGTTTTTTGCTTTCTTGTATATAATTTGAGGTTTTTCTTTGATATGGGGTGCCAATTGTTTATCCAAAAGTAAAACCGGCCAGTGTTTCCGTAAAATATTTTCCAGTTGGTAATGTTGACTATTAAATTGGGTAACGAATGCTGTGTTGTAGTTGTTATCTGTAGGTTTGTGGTTGTACTGTAACATGATTTTTCTGTCCATAGATGTTACTTTTTCTATTTCCCTATTCAATTCTTCTTCATCATATCCCTTTTCCACGAATTTGTCCCTCATGTTGGTACTTTGTTGAAGAAATGTGTCTTTTTGTGTACAGAAGAAGAAAGGAATGAATATCAGATGTTAATGAAAACTATAGAAACTGCAAAAAAAGATAGTACTCCTAATGTTAAAAATAGGA
Organism: Pseudophryne corroboree; assembly: GCF_028390025.1. Classification (NCBI taxonomy): domain Eukaryota; kingdom Metazoa; phylum Chordata; class Amphibia; order Anura; family Myobatrachidae; genus Pseudophryne; species Pseudophryne corroboree. The sequence continues at coordinate 271,785,876 of NC_086450.1, read as the reverse complement.
AAAGGTCACTCGAGATAGAGGATGAAGAAGAAGACCTACATCATTTTTTAGGGGAACTTATGCAGGACTCACATCCCCCAGATTGGAAATCGATGGCATGGAAGCAACGAACAAAAAGGATGGCCTTATCACCAGGAGAAGGGGGGTCAGGGGAGGGAAAAAGACCAGAAGAAAGAAAAAAGTAACACCGAAAGAAGATGGTATATACAACTTGAGCGATAAGGAACTTACAATTGATCAAATTTCCTTATTACAAAAAGGATTGAAATTTTCTCCCCATTCCAATGCCAACACATTCGACATATTTATAGATGTTCATAAATTTGTACGAAAGTTATGTATTAGGAAATTTTTTTCTAATAATAAAGAGTCGGTACCTGTGACTCAAACAATAGACACATATACACATAGTCAATTCAAACCTCCATCAACTTTTTTTCCCTCCTATATAAAGGGTCCACATATAGAAACATTTCAAAAATTAGTTGAAAAGGACATTAATGACATAACACCAAAAATAAAAAAGAAATACAATCTCACGAAAGAAGAAAGCCAAGCACTAAAGGAACTTAAAGGGGACAAATCAATAGTACTGAAACCAGCGGACAAAGGAGGTGGCGTAGTAATACTCAATAGAGAACAATACCAACAAGAGGTAAATAATCTTTTGTCAGATGAGAGCACATATAAAATCCTCCAAGAAGATCCTACAGGAAGATATCAAAGAGAACTTGAAGAACTTCTAGAAGAAGGAATAAGTCTTGGGATTCTAACAGAGAAGGAAAAAGATTTCATCTATATTAAATATCCAAAGATTCCCACATTTTATCAACTCCCAAAACTGCACAAAAATCCAACTCTACCCCCCGGACGTCCGATTGTTTCCAGAATAGGATCAGTGTCATCAAATTTATCTAAATATGTAGATTTTTTCCTGAAAGATGTCGTTCAAGAACAAAAAAGTTACCTAAAGGACACCATACATGTATTACAGGTATTGGATGAGGTTGAATGGCAGGATGATTACATCCTGTGCACCTGTGACGTCCGCTCGTTATATACATGCATAGCCCATGACATCGGGTGCGATACGAGTAGGTTTTTTCTAACATATGGAACACAACTTTCAAATACCCAAATCAATTTTCTCATTAGCTGCATGGAATATATATTGAAAAATAACTATTTCTGGGACCAGGGTACATTTTATAATCAAATAAAAGGAACCGCAATGGGTTCCTCCTTCGCACCTAGCTACGCTAATTTATTTGTGGCTAGGTGGGAGGAAGAAAAAATTTGGAATGATAACCCATATAGACAACACATAATCACATGGAAAAGATACATTGATGATTTAATAATTATCTGGAAAGGTCCCGAACAAATACTTCAAGAATTTTTGGTATATATGAATAACAACACATACGGCTTGGAATTTACATCTACATACAGCAAACAGATGGTAACATATCTAGATTTAGAAATCCATATCCACGAAAAGAATATCATCACAAAAAACCACATTAAAGAGGTCAGCGGAAACACAATGCTGGATAAGACAAGTAATCACCACAGAAACTGGCTTGGAAATATTCCGGGAGGCCAATTTCGACGCCTCAGAAGAAACTGTACACAAAAAGACACATTTCTTCAACAAAGTACCAACATGAGGGACAAATTCGTGGAAAAGGGATATGATGAAGAAGAATTGAATAGGGAAATAGAAAAAGTAACATCTATGGACAGAAAAATCATGTTACAGTACAACCACAAACCTACAGATAACAACTACAACACAGCATTCGTTACCCAATTTAATAGTCAACATTACCAACTGGAAAATATTTTACGGAAACACTGGCCGGTTTTACTTTTGGATAAACAATTGGCACCCCATATCAAAGAAAAACCTCAAATTATATACAAGAAAGCAAAAAACATAAAACAACATCTGGTCACAAGCCATTTACATGATGAAACCCCTCATAGGATGGAAAATAAGGGACAATATTATTGTTTAAACTGCAAAGCCTGTAAAAACATGGGAAACAAAGGTACCAAACCAATCATTGAATTTAGATCAAATACAACAAACAAAAAATTCAAGATAAAAGAAAAAATTACATGTGATACTGAAGGAGTCATTTATATGTTGGAATGTCCCTGCGGATACCAATATATTGGCCAAACCAAAAGGAAATTGAAAACCAGAATTTCCGAACATATATATAACATACAAAGAGGTTTGGAAACCCACAGTGTCTCGAAACATTACAAAGACCATCACCAACAGAACTCCTCAATGTTAAAATTCATAGGCATTCAAAAAATTTGGAGGAACTGGAGAGGAGGAGATATAACATTGGATCTGAGAAGGAGTGAAACAAAATGGATTTTTTTAATACAAACTATGCAACCACAGGGACTAAATGTAGAAATAGATATAAATTCCTTTTTAGTGACATAATTATAATATAACATAAGAATATAACTTTCAGATATCAAAATATCAAATTTTTTCAGAAAATATCAAATACTAATATATTTTTATAAATTATTTTATTATCATGACTATTATTTAAAGAAATGCCATACCTATATTATTTTTTAATTGAAAATAACCAAATATTAAATAAGGATCAGAAGGTGCATGTGGTTGCCGCTGGAATAGTAAGTTCCGGTATGACCACTTCCTGTTTTTAATGGTAAAGTAATAAAGTTTTTTAGCTATAAATAGCAAGCACCGTGTTCTAATCTCAATCCATGACGAAGGGTGGAAGACCCGAAACGCGTTGATGAGAGACGGAAGTGAGAGGAGCGGAAGTTGAATCAGGATCTGACGTCATTTTCGAGCGCCGATCTGAAGACCAACGGACACCGCAACTCAGTGCTGGAGGGAACCAGAGCCGGAACGCCAATAGTGAGCCGCGATCAGTGACTCACAAAAGGTAGGGAAAGCCAGGGTCAGTCAATCACTGGACTATAATACCGGGATCGAAAACACGGAACCCTCAGCAAAAGAAACACACAACAAAATACTTCCATACAATATCCAAAAAGAGCTGTAAACATAATACTAACAGTTTTTTTTTCAAGTATACTATCCATATCTGTGCTGCATTGTAGTTGTGCGCAGTATATAGTAGGAGGACAGTGCAGAATTTTGCTGACCACCAGTATATATATATAGCAGTATGGTACAGTAGTCTATTGCACTACCTCTGTGTCGTCAAGTATACTATCCATATCTGTGCTGCATTGTAGTTGTATGCAGTATATAGTAGGAGGACAGTGCAGAATTTTGCTGACCACCAGTATATATATATATTCCAGTACAGTACAATAGTCCATTGCTCTACCTCTGTGTCATCAAGTATACTATCCATATCTGTGCTGCATTTTAGTTGTGCACAGTAAATAGTAGGAGGACAGTGCAGAATTTTGCTGACAACCAGTATATATATATATATATACAGCAGTACGGTACAGTAGTCCATTGCTCTACCTCTGTGTCATCAAGTATACTATCCATATCTGTGCTGCATTGTAGTTGAGCGCAGTATATAGTAGGAGGACAGTGCAGAATTTTGCTGACCACCACTATATATATAGTAGTACGGTACAGTAGTTCATTGCTCTACCTCTGTGTCGTCAAGTATACTATCCATATCTGTGCTGCATTGTAGTTGTGCACAGTATAAAGAAGGAAAGTGCAGAATTTTGCTGACCACCAGTTAATATATATAGCAGTACAGTACAGAAGTCCATTGCTATACCTCTGTGTCGTCAAGTATACTATCCATATCTGTGCTGCATTGTAGTTGTGCGCAGTATATAGTAGGAGGACCGTGCAGAATTTTGCTGACCACCAGTATATATATATATATATATATATATATGTAGAGCAGTACGGTACAGTAGTCCATTGCTATACCTCTGTGCCGTCAAGTATACTATCCTTATCTGTGCTGCATTGTAGTTGTGCGCAGTTTATAGTAGAAGGACAATGCAGAATTTTGCTGACCACCAGTATATATATAGCAGTAAGGTACAGTTGTCCATTGCTCTACCTCTGTGTCGTCAAGTATACTATCCATATCTGTGCTGCATTGTAGTTGTGCACAGTTTATAGTAGAAGGACAATGCAGAATTTTGCTAACCACCAGTATATATATAGCAGTATGGTACAGTAGTCCATTGCTCTACCTCTGTGTCATCTGTATGCTATCCATATCTGTGCTGCATTGTAGTTGTGCCAAGTATATAGTAGGAGGACAGTGCAGAATTTTGCTGACCACCAGTATATATATATATATATAGAGCAGTGCGGTACAGTAGGTCATTGCTCTACCTCTGTGTCGTCAAGTATACTATCCATATCTGTGCTGCATTGTAGTTGTGCGCAGTATATAGTAGGAGGACAGTGCAGAATTTTGCTGACCACCAGTATATATATAGCAGTACGGTACATTAGTCCATTGCTATACCTCTGTGCCATCAAGTATACTATCCATATCTGTGCTGCACTGTACTTGTGCGCAGTATATAATAGGAGGACAGTGCAGAATTTTGCTGACCGCCAGTATATATATAGCAGTACGGTACAGTAGTCCATTGCTCTACCTCTGTGTCGTCAAGTATACTATCCATATCTGTGCTGCATTGTAGTTGTGCGCATTATATAGTAGGAGGACAGTGCAGAATTTTGCTGACCACCAGTATATATATATAGCAGTATGGTGCAGTAGTCTATTGCACTACCTCTGTGTCGTCAAGTATACTATCCATATCTGTGCTGCATTGTAGTTGTATGCAGTATATAGTAGGAGGACAGTGCAGAATTTTGCTAACCACCAGTATATATATATAGCAGTACAGTACAATAGTCCATTGCTCTACCTCTGTGTCATCAAGTATACTATCCATATCTGTGCTGCATTTTAGTTGTGTGCAGTAAATAGTAGGAGGACAGTGCAGAATTTTGCTGACAACCAGTATATATATATATATATATATATATAGCAGTACGGTACAGTAGTCCATTGCTCTACCTCTGTGTCATCAAGTATACTATCCATATCTGTGCTGCATTGTAGTTGAGCGCAGTATATAGTAGGAGGACAGTGCAGAATTTTGCTGACCACCAGTATATATATAGTAGTACGGTACAGTAGTCCATTGCTCTACCTCTGTGTCGTCAAGTATACTATCCATATCTGTGCTGCATTGTAGTTGTGCACAGTATAAAGTAGGAGAGTGCAGAATTTTGCTGGACACCAGTTAATATATATAGCAGTATGGTACAGAAGTCCATTGCTATACCTCTGTGTCGTCAAGTATACTATCCATATCTGTGCTGCATTGAAGTTGTGCGCAGTATATAGTAGGAGGACAGTGCAGAATTTTGCTGACCACCGGTATATATATATAGCAGTATGGTACAGTAGTCCATTGCTCTACCTCTGTGTCTTCAAGTATACTATCCATATCTGTGCTGCATTGTAGTTGTATGCAGTATATAGTAGGAGGACAGTGCAGAATTTTGCTGACCACCAGTATATATATAGCAGTACGGTACAGTAGTCCATTGCTCTACCTCTGTGTCGTCAAGTATACTATCCATATCTGTGCTGCATTGTAGTTGTGCGCAGTATATAGTAGGAGGACAGTGCAGAATTTTGCTGACCACCAGTGTATATATATATATATATATATATAGCAGTACGGTAGAGTAGTCCATTGCTATACCTCTGTGCCGTCAAGTATACTATCCATATCTGTGCTGCATTGTACTTGTGCGCAGTATATAGTAGGAGGACAGTGCAGAATTTTGCTGACCGCCAGTATATATATAGCAGTACGGTACAGTAGTCCATTGCTCTACCTCTGTGTCGTCAAGTATACTATCCATATCTGTGCTGCATTGTAGTTGTGCGCAGTATATAGTAGGAGGACAGTGCAGAATTTTGCTGACCACCAGTATATAAATATATATATAGCAGTATGGTACAGTAGTCTATTGCACTACCTCTGTGTCGTCAAGTATACTATCCATATCTGTGCTGCATTGTAGTTGTATGCAGTATATAGTAGGAGGACAGTGCAGGATTTTGCTGACCACCAGTATATATATATATTCCAGTACAGTACAATAGTCCATTGCTCTACCTCTATGTCATCAAGTATACTATCCATATCTGTGCTGCATTTTAGTTGTGCACAGTAAATAGTAGGAGGACAGTGCAGAATTTTGCTGACAACCAGTATATATATATATATATATATATACACAGCAGTACGGTACAGTAGTCCATTGCTCTACCTCTGTGTCATCAAGTATACTATCCATATCTGTGCTGCATTGTAGTTGAGCGCAGTATATAGTAGGAGGACAGTGCAGAATTTTGCTGACCACCAGTATATATATAGTAGTACGGTACAGTAGTCCATTGCTCTACCTCTGTGTCGTCAAGTATACTATCCATATCTGTGCTGCCTTGTAGTTGTGCACAGTATAAAGTAGGAAAGTGCAGAATTTTGCTGACCACCAGTTAATATATATAGCAGTACGGTACAGTAGCCTATTGCTATACCTCTGTGTCGTCAAGTATACTATCCATATCTGTGCTGCATTGTAGTTGTGCGCAGTTTATAGTAGAAGGACAATGCAGAATTTTGCTGACCACCAGTATATATATAGCAGTAAGGTACAGTTGTCCATTGCTCTACCTCTGTGTCGTCAAGTATACTATCCATATCTGTGCTGCATTGTAGTTGTGCACAGTTTATAGTAGAAGGACAATGCAGAATTTTGCTAACCACCAGTATATATATAGCAGTATGGTACAGTAGTCCATTGCTCTACCTCTGTGTCATCTGTATGCTATCCATATCTGTGCTGCATTGTAGTTGTGCCAAGTATATAGTAGGAGGACAGTGCAGAATTTTGCTGACCACCAGTATATATATATATATATATAGAGCAGTGCGGTACAGTAGGTCATTGCTCTACCTCTGTGTCGTCAAGTATACTATCCATATCTGTGCTGCATTGTAGTTGTGCGCAGTATATAGTAGGAGGACAGTGCAGAATTTTGCTGACCACCAGTATATATATAGCAGTACGGTACATTAGTCCATTGCTATACCTCTGTGTCATCAAGTATACTATCCATATCTGTGCTGCATTGTAGTTGAGCGCAGTATATAGTAGGAGGACAGTGCAGAATTTTGCTGACCACCAGTATATATATAGTAGTACGGTACAGTAGTCCATTGCTCTACCTCTGTGTCGTCAAGTATACTATCCATATCTGTGCTGCCTTGTAGTTGTGCACAGTATAAAGTAGGAAAGTGCAGAATTTTGCTGACCACCAGTTAATATATATAGCAGTACGGTACAGTAGTCCATTGCTATACCTCTGTGTCGTCAAGTATACTATCCATATCTGTGCTGCATTGTAGTTGTGCGCAGTATATAGTAGGAGGACAGTGCAGAATTTTGCTGACCACCGGTATATATATATAGCAGTATGGTACAGTAGTCCCTTGCTCTACCTCTGTGTCTTCAAGTATACTATCCATATCTGTGCTGCATTGTAGTTGTATGCAGTATATAGTAGGAGGACAGTGCAGAATTTTGCTGACCACCAGTATATATATAGCAGTACGGTACAGTAGTCCATTGCTCTACCTCTGTGTCGTCAAGTATACTATCCATATATGTGCTGCATTGTAGTTGTACGCAGTATACTGTATAGTAGTAGGACAGTGCAGAATTTTGCTGACCACCAGTTAATATATATAGCAGTACGGTACAGAAGTCCATTGCTATACCTCTATGTCGTCAAGTATACTATCCATATCTGTGCTGCATTGTAGTTGTGCGCAGTATATAGTAGGAGGACAGTGCAGAATTTTGCTGACCACCAGTATATATATATAGCAGTACGGTACAGTAGTCCATTGCTCTACCTCTGTTTCGTCAAGTATACTATCCATATCTGTGCTGCATTGTAGTTGTGCACAGTTTATAGTAGAAGGACAATGCAGAATTTTGCTAACCACCAGTATATATATAGCAGTATGGTACAGTAGTCCATTGCTCTACCTCTGTGTCATCTGTATGCTATCCATATCTGTGCTGCATTGTAGTTGTGCCAAGTATATAGTAGGAGGACAGTGCAGAATTTTGCTGACCACCAGTATATATATATATATATAGAGCAGTGCGGTACAGTAGGTCATTGCTCTACCTCTGTGTCGTCAAGTATACTATCCATATCTGTGCTGCATTGTAGTTGTGCGCAGTATATAGTAGGAGGACAGTGCAGAATTTTGCTGACCACCAGTATATATATAGCAGTACGGTACATTAGTCCATTGCTATACCTCTGTGCCATCAAGTATACTATCCATATCTGTGCTGCACTGTACTTGTGCGCAGTATATAGTAGGAGGACAGTGCAGAATTTTGCTGACCGCCAGTATATATATAGCAGTACGGTACAGTAGTCCATTGCTCTACCTCTGTGTCGTCAAGTATACTATCCATATCTGTGCTGCATTGTAGTTGTGCGCATTATATAGTAGGAGGACAGTGCAGAATTTTGCTGACCACCAGTATATATATATAGCAGTATGGTACAATAGTCCATTGCTCTACCTCTGTGTCATCAAGTATACTATCCATATCTGTGCTGCATTTTAGTTGTGTGCAGTAAATAGTAGGAGGACAGTGCAGAATTTTGCTGACAACCAGTATATATATATATATATATATATATATAGCAGTACGGTACAGTAGTCCATTGCTCTACCTCTGTGTCATCAAGTATACTATCCATATCTGTGCTGCATTGTAGTTGAGCGCAGTATATAGTAGGAGGACAGTGCAGAATTTTGCTGACCACCAGTATATATATAGTAGTACGGTACAGTAGTCCATTGCTCTACCTCTGTGTCGTCAAGTATACTATCCATATCTGTGCTGCATTGTAGTTGTGCACAGTATAAAGTAGGAGAGTGCAGAATTTTGCTGGACACCAGTTAATATATATAGCAGTATGGTACAGAAGTCCATTGCTATACCTCTGTGTCGTCAAGTATACTATCCATATATGTGCTGCATTGTAGTTGTGCGCAGTATAAAGTAGGAGGACAGTGCAGAATTTTGCTGACCAGCAGTATATATATAGCAGTACGGTACAGTAGTTAATTGCTCTACCTCTGTGTCGTCAAGTATACTATCCATATCTATGCTGCATTGTAGTTGTGTGCAGTATATAGTCGGAGGACAGTGCATAATTTTGCTGACCACTAGTATATATATATATATATATATATAGCAGTACGGTACAGTAGTCCATTGCTCTACCTCTGTGTCGTCAAGATACAATCCATATCTGTGCTGCATTGTAGTTGTATTCAGTATATAGTAGGAGGACAATGCAGAACTTTGCTGACCACCAGTATATATATAGCAGTAAGGTACAGTTGTCCATTGCTCTACCTCTGTGTCGTCAAGTATACTATCCATATCTGTGCTGCATTGTAGTTGTGCGCAGTTTATAGTAGAAGGACAATGCAGAATTTTGCTGACCACCAGTATATATATAGCAGTACGGTACAGTAGTCCATTGCTATACCTCTGTGTCATCATGTATACTATCCATATCTGTGCTGCATTGTAGTTGTGCGCAGTATATAGTAGGAGGACAGTGCAGAATTTTGCTGACCACCAGTATATATATATATATATATATAGAGCAGTACGGTACAGTAGTCCATTGCTATACCTCTGTGCCGTCAAGTATACTATCCATATCTGTGCTGCACTGTACTCGTGCGCAGTATATAGTAGGAGGACAGTGCAGAATTTTGCTGACCGCCAGTATATAAATAGCAGTACGGTACAGTAGTCCATTGCTCTACCTCTGAGTCGTCAAGTATACTATCCATATCTGTGCTGCATTGTAGTTGTGCGCAGTATATAGTAGGAGGACAGAGCAGAATTTTGCTGACCACCAGTATATATATATATAGCAGTATGGTACAGTAGTCTATTGCTCTACCTCTGTGTCGTCAAGTTTACTATTCATATCTGTGCTGCATTGTAGTTGTATGCAGTATATAGTAGGAGGACAGTGCAGAATTTTGCTGACCACCAGTGTATATATATATATAGCAGTACGGTACAGTAGTCCATTGCTCTACCTCTGTGTCGTCAAGTATACTATCCATATCTGTGCTGCATTGTAGTTGTGCGCAGTATATAGTAGGAGGACAGTGCAGAATTTTGCTGACCACCAGTATATATATATAGCAGTACGGTACAGTAGTCCATTGCTCTACCTCTGTGTCTTCAAGTATACTATCCATATCTATGCTGCATTGTAGTTGTGCACAGTATATAGTAGGAAAGTGCAGAATTTTGCTGACCACCAGTTAATATATATATAGCAGTACGGTACAGTAGTCCATTGCTCTACCTCTGTGTCGTCAAGTATACTATCCATATCTGTGCTGCATTGTTGTTGTGCACAGTATATAGTAAGAGGACAGTGCAGAATTTTGCTGACCACCAATATATATATATATATATATATAGCAGTACGGTACAGTAGTCCATAGCTCTGCCTCTGTGTCGTCAAGTATACTATCCATATATTTGCTGCATTGTAGTTGTGCGCAGTATATAGTAGAAGGACAGTGCAGATTTTTACTGACCACCAGTATATATATAGCAGTACGGTACAGTAGTCCATTGCTCTACCTCTGTGTCATCAAGTATACTATCCATATCTGTGCTGCATTGTAGTTGTGCGCAGTATATAGTAGGAGGACAGTGCAGAATTTTGCTGACCAGCAGTATATATATAGCAGTACGGTACAGTAGTTAATTGCTCTACCTCTGTGTCGTCAAGTATACTATCCATATCTATGCTGCATTGTAGTTGTGTGCAGTATATAGTCGGAGGACAGTGCATAATTTTGCTGACCACTAGTATATATATATATATATATATATATATAGCAGTACGGTACAGTAGTCCATTGCTCTACCTCTGTGTCGTCAAGAATACAATCCATATCTGTGCTGCATTGTAGTTGTATTCAGTATATAGTAGGAGGACAATGCAGAACTTTGCTGACCACCAGTATATATATAGCAGTAAGGTACAGTTGTCCATTGCTCTACCTCTGTGTCGTCAAGTATACTATCCATATCTGTGCTGCATTGTAGTTGTGCGCAGTTTATAGTAGAAGGACAATGCAGAATTTTGCTGACCACCAGTATATATATAGCAGTACGGTACAGTAGTCCATTGCTATACCTCTGTGTCATCATGTATACTATCCATATCTGTGCTGCATTGTAGTTGTGCGCAGTATATAGTAGGAGGACAGTGCAGAATTTTGCTGACCACCAGTATATATATATATATATATAGAGCAGTACGGTACAGTAGTCCATTGCTATACCTCTGTGCCGTCAAGTATACTATCCATATCTGTGCTGCACTGTACTCGTGCGCAGTATATAGTAGGAGGACAGTGCAGAATTTTGCTGACCGCCAGTATATAAATAGCAGTACGGTACAGTAGTCCATTGCTCTACCTCTGAGTCGTCAAGTATACTATCCATATCTGTGCTGCATTGTAGTTGTGCGCAGTATATAGTAGGAGGACAGAGCAGAATTTTGCTGACCACCAGTATATATATATATAGCAGTATGGTACAGTAGTCTATTGCTCTACCTCTGTGTCGTCAAGTTTACTATTCATATCTGTGCTGCATTGTAGTTGTATGCAGTATATAGTAGGAGGACAGTGCAGAATTTTGCTGACCACCAGTATATATATATAGCAGTACGGTACAGTAGTCCATTGCTCTACCTCTGTGTCGTCAAGTATACTATCCATATCTGTGCTGCATTGTAGTTGTGCGCAGTATATAGTAGGAGGACAGTGCAGAATTTTGCTGACCACCAGTATATATATATAGCAGTACGGTACAGTAGTCCATTGCTCTACCTCTGTTTCGTCAAGTATACTATCCATATCTGTGCTGCATTGTAGTTGTGCACAGTTTATAGTAGAAGGACAATGCAGAATTTTGCTAACCACCAGTATATATATAGCAGTATGGTACAGTAGTCCATTGCTCTACCTCTGTGTCATCTGTATGCTATCCATATCTGTGCTGCATTGTAGTTGTGCCAAGTATATAGTAGGAGGACAGTGCAGAATTTTGCTGACCACCAGTATATATATATATATATAGAGCAGTGCGGTACAGTAGGTCATTGCTCTACCTCTGTGTCGTCAAGTATACTATCCATATCTGTGCTGCATTGTAGTTGTGCGCAGTATATAGTAGGAGGACAGTGCAGAATTTTGCTGACCACCAGTATATATATAGCAGTACGGTACATTAGTCCATTGCTATACCTCTGTGCCATCAAGTATACTATCCATATCTGTGCTGCACTGTACTTGTGCGCAGTATATAGTAGGAGGACAGTGCAGAATTTTGCTGACCGCCAGTATATATATAGCAGTACGGTACAGTAGTCCATTGCTCTACCTCTGTGTCGTCAAGTATACTATCCATATCTGTGCTGCATTGTAGTTGTGCGCATTATATAGTAGGAGGACAGTGCAGAATTTTGCTGACCACCAGTATATATATATAGCAGTATGGTACAATAGTCCATTGCTCTACCTCTGTGTCATCAAGTATACTATCCATATCTGTGCTGCATTTTAGTTGTGTGCAGTAAATAGTAGGAGGACAGTGCAGAATTTTGCTGACAACCAGTATATATATATATATATATATATATATAGCAGTACGGTACAGTAGTCCATTGCTCTACCTCTGTGTCATCAAGTATACTATCCATATCTGTGCTGCATTGTAGTTGAGCGCAGTATATAGTAGGAGGACAGTGCAGAATTTTGCTGACCACCAGTATATATATAGTAGTACGGTACAGTAGTCCATTGCTCTACCTCTGTGTCGTCAAGTATACTATCCATATCTGTGCTGCATTGTAGTTGTGCACAGTATAAAGTAGGAGAGTGCAGAATTTTGCTGGACACCAGTTAATATATATAGCAGTATGGTACAGAAGTCCATTGCTATACCTCTGTGTCGTCAAGTATACTATCCATATATGTGCTGCATTGTAGTTGTGCGCAGTATATAGTAGGAGGACAGTGCAGAATTTTGCTGACCAGCAGTATATATATAGCAGTACGGTACAGTAGTTAATTGCTCTACCTCTGTGTCGTCAAGTATACTATCCATATCTATGCTGCATTGTAGTTGTGTGCAGTATATAGTCGGAGGACAGTGCATAATTTTGCTGACCACTAGTATATATATATATATATATATATATAGCAGTACGGTACAGTAGTCCATTGCTCTACCTCTGTGTCGTCAAGATACAATCCATATCTGTGCTGCATTGTAGTTGTATTCAGTATATAGTAGGAGGACAATGCAGAACTTTGCTGACCACCAGTATATATATAGCAGTAAGGTACAGTTGTCCATTGCTCTACCTCTGTGTCGTCAAGTATACTATCCATATCTGTGCTGCATTGTAGTTGTGCGCAGTTTATAGTAGAAGGACAATGCAGAATTTTGCTGACCACCAGTATATATATAGCAGTACGGTACAGTAGTCCATTGCTATACCTCTGTGTCATCATGTATACTATCCATATCTGTGCTGCATTGTAGTTGTGCGCAGTATATAGTAGGAGGACAGTGCAGAATTTTGCTGACCACCAGTATATATATATATATATATAGAGCAGTACGGTACAGTAGTCCATTGCTATACCTCTGTGCCGTCAAGTATACTATCCATATCTGTGCTGCGTTGTAGTTGTGCGCAGTATATAGTAGGAGGACAGAGCAGAATTTTGCTGACCACCAGTATATATATATATAGCAGTATGGTACAGTAGTCTATTGCTCTACCTCTGTGTCGTCAAGTTTACTATTCATATCTGTGCTGCATTGTAGTTGTATGCAGTATATAGTAGGAGGACAGTGCAGAATTTTGCTGACCACCAGTGTATATATATATATAGCAGTACGGTACAGTAGTCCATTGCTCTACCTCTGTGTCGTCAAGTATACTATCCATATCTGTGCTGCATTGTAGTTGTGCGCAGTATATAGTAGGAGGACAGTGCAGAATTTTGCTGACCACCAGTATATATATATAGCAGTACGGTACAGTAGTCCATTGCTCTACCTCTGTGTCTTCAAGTATACTATCCATATCTATGCTGCATTGTAGTTGTGCACAGTATATAGTAGGAAAGTGCAGAATTTTGCTGACCACCAGTTAATATATATATAGCAGTACGGTACAGTAGTCCATTGCTCTACCTCTGTGTCGTCAAGTATACTATCCATATCTGTGCTGCATTGTTGTTGTGCACAGTATATAGTAAGAGGACAGTGCAGAATTTTGCTGACCACCAATATATATATATATATATATAGCAGTACGGTACAGTAGTCCATAGCTCTGCCTCTGTGTCGTCAAGTATACTATCCATATATTTGCTGCATTGTAGTTGTGCGCAGTATATAGTAGAAGGACAGTGCAGATTTTTGCTGACCACCAGTATATATATAGCAGTACGGTACAGTAGTCCATTGCTCTACCTCTGTGTCATCAAGTATACTATCCATATCTGTGCTGCATTGTAGTTGTGCGCAGTATATAGTAGGAGGACAGTGCAGAATTTTGCTGACCAGCAGTATATATATAGCAGTACGGTACAGTAGTTAATTGCTCTACCTCTGTGTCGTCAAGTATACTATCCATATCTATGCTGCATTGTAGTTGTGTGCAGTATATAGTCGGAGGACAGTGCATAATTTTGCTGACCACTAGTATATATATATATATATATATATATATATAGCAGTACGGTACAGTAGTCCATTGCTCTACCTCTGTGTCGTCAAGAATACAATCCATATCTGTGCTGCATTGTAGTTGTATTCAGTATATAGTAGGAGGACAATGCAGAACTTTGCTGACCACCAGTATATATATAGCAGTAAGGTACAGTTGTCCATTGCTCTACCTCTGTGTCGTCAAGTATACTATCCATATCTGTGCTGCATTGTAGTTGTGCGCAGTTTATAGTAGAAGGACAATGCAGAATTTTGCTGACCACCAGTATATATATAGCAGTACGGTACAGTAGTCCATTGCTATACCTCTGTGTCATCATGTATACTATCCATATCTGTGCTGCATTGTAGTTGTGCGCAGTATATAGTAGGAGGACAGTGCAGAATTTTGCTGACCACCAGTATATATATATATATATATAGAGCAGTACGGTACAGTAGTCCATTGCTATACCTCTGTGCCGTCAAGTATACTATCCATATCTGTGCTGCACTGTACTCGTGCGCAGTATATAGTAGGAGGACAGTGCAGAATTTTGCTGACCGCCAGTATATAAATAGCAGTACGGTACAGTAGTCCATTGCTCTACCTCTGAGTCGTCAAGTATACTATCCATATCTGTGCTGCATTGTAGTTGTGCGCAGTATATAGTAGGAGGACAGAGCAGAATTTTGCTGACCACCAGTATATATATATATAGCAGTATGGTACAGTAGTCTATTGCTCTACCTCTGTGTCGTCAAGTTTACTATTCATATCTGTGCTGCATTGTAGTTGTATGCAGTATATAGTAGGAGGACAGTGCAGAATTTTGCTGACCACCAGTATATATATATAGCAGTACGGTACAGTAGTCCATTGCTCTACCTCTGTGTCGTCAAGTATACTATCCATATCTGTGCTGCATTGTAGTTGTGCGCAGTATATAGTAGGAGGACAGTGCAGAATTTTGCTGACCACCAGTATATATATATAGCAGTACGGTACAGTAGTCCATTGCTCTACCTCTGTGTCGTCAAGTATACTATCCATATCTATGCTGCATTGTAGTTGTGCACAGTATATAGTAGGAAAGTGCAGAATTTTGCTGACCACCAGTTAATATATATATAGCAGTACGGTACAGTAGTCCATTGCTCTACCTCTGTGTCGTCAAGTATACTATCCATATATGTGCTGCATTGTAGTTGTGCACAGTATATAGTAGGAGGACAGTGCAGAATTTTGCTGACCACCGGTGTATATATATATATATATATATATATATAGCAGTACGGTACAGTAGTCCATTGCACTACCTCTTTGTCGTCAAGTATACTATCCATATCTGTGCTGCATTGTAGTGTTATGCAGTATATAGTAGGAGGACAGTGCAGAATTTTGCTAACTACCAGTATATATATATATAGCAGTACGGTACAGTAGACCATTGCTCTACCTCTGTGTCGTCAAGTATACTATCCATATCTGTGCTGCATTGTAGTTGTGCGCAGTATATAGTAGGAGGACAGTGCAGAATTTTGCTGACCACCAGTATATATATAGCAGTACGGTACAGTAGTCCATTGCTCTACCTCTGTGTCGTCATATATTCTATCCATATTTGTGCTGCATTGTAGTTGTGCGCAGTATATAGTAGGAGGACAGTGCAGAATTTTGCTGACCACCAGTATATATATAGCAGTACGGTACATTAGTCCATTGCTATACCTCTGTGCCATCAAGTATACTATCCATATCTATGCTGCACTGTACTTGTGCGCAGTATATAGTAGGAGGACAGTGCAGAATTTTGCTGACCGCCAGTATATATATAGCAGTACGGTACAGTAGTCCATTGCTCTACCTCTGTGTCGTCAAGTATACTATCCATATCTGTGCTGCATTGTAGTTGTGCGCATTATATAGTAGGAGGACAGTGCAGAATTTTGCTGACCACCAGTATATATATATAGCAGTATGGTGCAGTAGTCTATTGCACTACCTCTGTGTCGTCAAGTATACTATCCATATCTGTGCTGCATTGTAGTTGTATGCAGTATATAGTAGGAGGACAGTGCAGAATTTTGCTAACCACCAGTATATATATATAGCAGTACAGTACAATAGTCCATTGCTCTACCTCTGTGTCATCAAGTATACTATCCATATCTGTGCTGCATTTTAGTTGTGTGCAGTAAATAGTAGGAGGACAGTGCAGAATTTTGCTGACAACCAGTATATATATATATATATATATATATATATATAGCAGTACGGTACAGTAGTCCATTGCTCTACCTCTGTGTCATCAAGTATACTATCCATATCTGTGCTGCATTGTAGTTGAGCGCAGTATATAGTAGGAGGACAGTGCAGAATTTTGCTGACCACCAGTATATATATAGTAGTACGGTACAGTAGTCCATTGCTCTACCTCTGTGTCGTCAAGTATACTATCCATATCTGTGCTGCATTGTAGTTGTGCACAGTATAAAGTAGGAGAGTGCAGAATTTTGCTGGACACCAGTTAATATATATAGCAGTATGGTACAGAAGTCCATTGCTATACCTCTGTGTCGTCAAGTATACTATCCATATCTGTGCTGCATTGAAGTTGTGCGCAGTATATAGTAGGAGGACAGTGCAGAATTTTGCTGACCACCGGTATATATATATAGCAGTATGGTACAGTAGTCCATTGCTCTACCTCTGTGTCTTCAAGTATACTATCCATATCTGTGCTGCATTGTAGTTGTATGCAGTATATAGTAGGAGGACAGTGCAGAATTTTGCTGACCACCAGTATATATATAGCAGTACGGTACAGTAGTCCATTGCTCTACCTCTGTGTCGTCAAGTATACTATCCATATCTGTGCTGCATTGTAGTTGTGCGCAGTATATAGTAGGAGGACAGTGCAGAATTTTGCTGACCACCAGTGTATATATATATATATATATATATAGCAGTACGGTAGAGTAGTCCATTGCTATACCTCTGTGCCGTCAAGTATACTATCCATATCTGTGCTGCATTGTACTTGTGCGCAGTATATAGTAGGAGGACAGTGCAGAATTTTGCTGACCGCCAGTATATATATAGCAGTACGGTACAGTAGTCCATTGCTCTACCTCTATGTCGTCAAGTATACTATCCATATCTGTGCTGCATTGTAGTTGTGCGCAGTATATAGTAGGAGGACAGTGCAGAATTTTGCTGACCACCAGTATATATATATATATATATAGCAGTATGGTACAGTAGTCTATTGCACTACCTCTGTGTCGTCAAGTATACTATCCATATCTGTGCTGCATTGTAGTTGTATGCAGTATATAGTAGGAGGACAGTGCAGGATTTTGCTGACCACCAGTATATATATATATTCCAGTACAGTACAATAGTCCATTGCTCTACCTCTATGTCATCAAGTATACTATCCATATCTGTGCTGCATTTTAGTTGTGCACAGTAAATAGTAGGAGGACAGTGCAGAATTTTGCTGACAACCAGTATATATATATATATATATATATATATATATACACAGCAGTACGGTACAGTAGTCCATTGCTCTACCTCTGTGTCATCAAGTATACTATCCATATCTGTGCTGCATTGTAGTTGAGCGCAGTATATAGTAGGAGGACAGTGCAGAATTTTGCTGACCACCAGTATATATATAGTAGTACGGTACAGTAGTCCATTGCTCTACCTCTGTGTCGTCAAGTATACTATCCATATCTGTGCTGCCTTGTAGTTGTGCACAGTATAAAGTAGGAAAGTGCAGAATTTTGCTGACCACCAGTTAATATATATAGCAGTACGGTACAGTAGTCCATTGCTATACCTCTGTGTCGTCAAGTATACTATCCATATCTGTGCTGCATTGTAGTTGTGCGCAGTATATAGTAGGAGGACAGTGCAGAATTTTGCTGACCACCGGTATATATATATAGCAGTATGGTACAGTAGTCCCTTGCTCTACCTCTGTGTCTTCAAGTATACTATCCATATCTGTGCTGCATTGTAGTTGTATGCAGTATATAGTAGGAGGACAGTGCAGAATTTTGCTGACCACCAGTATATATATAGCAGTACGGTACAGTAGTCCATTGCTCTACCTCTGTGTCGTCAAGTATACTATCCATATATGTGCTGCATTGTAGTTGTACGCAGTATACTGTATAGTAGTAGGACAGTGCAGAATTTTGCTGACCACCAGTTAATATATATAGCAGTACGGTACAGAAGTCCATTGCTATACCTCTATGTCGTCAAGTATACTATCCATATCTGTGCTGCATTGTAGTTGTGCGCAGTATATAGTAGGAGGACAGTGAAGAATTTTGCTGACCACCAGTATATATATATAGCAGTACGGTACAGTAGTCCATTGCTCTACCTCTGTTTCGTCAAGTATACTATCCATATCTGTGCTGCATTGTAGTTGTGCACAGTTTATAGTAGAAGGACAATGCAGAATTTTGCTAACCACCAGTATATATATAGCAGTATGGTACAGTAGTCCATTGCTCTACCTCTGTGTCATCTGTATGCTATCCATATCTGTGCTGCATTGTAGTTGTGCCAAGTATATAGTAGGAGGACAGTGCAGAATTTTGCTGACCACCAGTATATATATATATATATAGAGCAGTGCGGTACAGTAGGTCATTGCTCTACCTCTGTGTCGTCAAGTATACTATCCATATCTGTGCTGCATTGTAGTTGTGCGCAGTATATAGTAGGAGGACAGTGCAGAATTTTGCTGACCACCAGTATATATATAGCAGTACGGTACATTAGTCCATTGCTATACCTCTGTGCCATCAAGTATACTATCCATATCTGTGCTGCACTGTACTTGTGCGCAGTATATAGTAGGAGGACAGTGCAGAATTTTGCTGACCGCCAGTATATATATAGCAGTACGGTACAGTAGTCCATTGCTCTACCTCTGTGTCGTCAAGTATACTATCCATATCTGTGCTGCATTGTAGTTGTGCGCATTATATAGTAGGAGGACAGTGCAGAATTTTGCTGACCACCAGTATATATATATAGCAGTATGGTACAATAGTCCATTGCTCTACCTCTGTGTCATCAAGTATACTATCCATATCTGTGCTGCATTTTAGTTGTGTGCAGTAAATAGTAGGAGGACAGTGCAGAATTTTGCTGACAACCAGTATATATATATATATATATATATATATATATATATATATATAGCAGTACGGTACAGTAGTCCATTGCTCTACCTCTGTGTCATCAAGTATACTATCCATATCTGTGCTGCATTGTAGTTGAGCGCAGTATATAGTAGGAGGACAGTGCAGAATTTTGCTGACCACCAGTATATATATAGTAGTACGGTACAGTAGTCCATTGCTCTACCTCTGTGTCGTCAAGTATACTATCCATATCTGTGCTGCATTGTAGTTGTGCACAGTATAAAGTAAGAGAGTGCAGAATTTTGCTGGACACCAGTTAATATATATAGCAGTATGGTACAGAAGTCCATTGCTATACCTCTGTGTCGTCAAGTATACTATCCATATATGTGCTGCATTGTAGTTGTGCGCAGTATATAGTAGGAGGACAGTGCAGAATTTTGCTGACCAGCAGTATATATATAGCAGTACGGTACAGTAGTTAATTGCTCTACCTCTGTGTCGTCAAGTATACTATCCATATCTATGCTGCATTGTAGTTGTGTGCAGTATATAGTCGGAGGACAGTGCATAATTTTGCTGACCACTAGTATATATATATATATATATATATAGCAGTACGGTACAGTAGTCCATTGCTCTACCTCTGTGTCGTCAAGATACAATCCATATCTGTGCTGCATTGTAGTTGTATTCAGTATATAGTAGGAGGACAATGCAGAACTTTGCTGACCACCAGTATATATATAGCAGTAAGGTACAGTTGTCCATTGCTCTACCTCTGTGTCGTCAAGTATACTATCCATATCTGTGCTGCATTGTAGTTGTGCGCAGTTTATAGTAGAAGGACAATGCAGAATTTTGCTGACCACCAGTATATATATAGCAGTACGGTACAGTAGTCCATTGCTATACCTCTGTGTCATCATGTATACTATCCATATCTGTGCTGCATTGTAGTTGTGCGCAGTATATAGTAGGAGGACAGTGCAGAATTTTGCTGACCACCAGTATATATATATATATATATAGAGCAGTACGGTACAGTAGTCCATTGCTATACCTCTGTGCCGTCAAGTATACTATCCATATCTGTGCTGCACTGTACTCGTGCGCAGTATATAGTAGGAGGACAGTGCAGAATTTTGCTGACCGCCAGTATATAAATAGCAGTACGGTACAGTAGTCCATTGCTCTACCTCTGAGTCGTCAAGTATACTATCCATATCTGTGCTGCATTGTAGTTGTGCGCAGTATATAGTAGGAGGACAGAGCAGAATTTTGCTGACCACCAGTATATATATATATAGCAGTATGGTACAGTAGTCTATTGCTCTACCTCTGTGTCGTCAAGTTTACTATTCATATCTGTGCTGCATTGTAGTTGTATGCAGTATATAGTAGGAGGACAGTGCAGAATTTTGCTGACCACCAGTGTATATATATATATATAGCAGTACGGTACAGTAGTCCATTGCTCTACCTCTGTGTCGTCAAGTATACTATCCATATCTGTGCTGCATTGTAGTTGTGCGCAGTATATAGTAGGAGGACAGTGCAGAATTTTGCTGACCACCAGTATATATATATAGCAGTACGGTACAGTAGTCCATTGCTCTACCTCTGTGTCTTCAAGTATACTATCCATATCTATGCTGCATTGTAGTTGTGCACAGTATATAGTAGGAAAGTGCAGAATTTTGCTGACCACCAGTTAATATATATATAACAGTACGGTACAGTAGTCCATTGCTCTACCTCTGTGTCGTCAAGTATACTATCCATATATTTGCTGCATTGTAGTTGTGCGCAGTATATAGTAGAAGGACAGTGCAGATTTTTGCTGACCACCAGTATATATATAGCAGTACGGTACAGTAGTCCATTGCTCTACCTCTGTGTCATCAAGTATACTATCCATATCTGTGCTGCATTGTAGTTGTGCGCAGTATATAGTAGGAGGACAGTGCAGAATTTTGCTGACCAGCAGTATATATATAGCAGTACGGTACAGTAGTTAATTGCTCTACCTCTGTGTCGTCAAGTATACTATCCATATCTATGCTGCATTGTAGTTGTGTGCAGTATATAGTCGGAGGACAGTGCATAATTTTGCTGACCACTAGTATATATATATATATATATATATATAGCAGTACGGTACAGTAGTCCATTGCTCTACCTCTGTGTCGTCAAGAATACAATCCATATCTGTGCTGCATTGTAGTTGTATTCAGTATATAGTAGGAGGACAATGCAGAACTTTGCTGACCACCAGTATATATATAGCAGTAAGGTACAGTTGTCCATTGCTCTACCTCTGTGTCGTCAAGTATACTATCCATATCTGTGCTGCATTGTAGTTGTGCGCAGTTTATAGTAGAAGGACAATGCAGAATTTTGCTGACCACCAGTATATATATAGCAGTACGGTACAGTAGTCCATTGCTATACCTCTGTGTCATCATGTATACTATCCATATCTGTGCTGCATTGTAGTTGTGCGCAGTATATAGTAGGAGGACAGTGCAGAATTTTGCTGACCACCAGTATATATATATATATATATATAGAGCAGTACGGTACAGTAGTCCATTGCTATACCTCTGTGCCGTCAAGTATACTATCCATATCTGTGCTGCACTGTACTCGTGCGCAGTATATAGTAGGAGGACAGTGCAGAATTTTGCTGACCGCCAGTATATAAATAGCAGTACGGTACAGTAGTCCATTGCTCTACCTCTGAGTCGTCAAGTATACTATCCATATCTGTGCTGCATTGTAGTTGTGCGCAGTATATAGTAGGAGGACAGAGCAGAATTTTGCTGACCACCAGTATATATATATATAGCAGTATGGTACAGTAGTCTATTGCTCTACCTCTGTGTCGTCAAGTTTACTATTCATATCTGTGCTGCATTGTAGTTGTATGCAGTATATAGTAGGAGGACAGTGCAGAATTTTGCTGACCACCAGTATATATATATAGCAGTACGGTACAGTAGTCCATTGCTCTACCTCTGTGTCGTCAAGTATACTATCCATATCTGTGCTGCATTGTAGTTGTGCGCAGTATATAGTAGGAGGACAGTGCAGAATTTTGCTGACCACCAGTATATATATATAGCAGTACGGTACAGTAGTCCATTGCTCTACCTCTGTGTCGTCAAGTATACTATCCATATCTATGCTGCATTGTAGTTGTGCACAGTATATAGTAGGAAAGTGCAGAATTTTGCTGACCACCAGTTAATATATATATAGCAGTACGGTACAGTAGTCCATTGCTCTACCTCTGTGTCGTCAAGTATACTATCCATATCTGTGCTGCATTGTAGTTGTGCACAGTATATAGTAGGAGGACAGTGCAGAATTTTGCTGACCACCGGTGTATATATATATATATATATATATATATATAGCAGTACGGTACAGTAGTCCATTGCACTACCTCTTTGTCGTCAAGTATACTATCCATATCTGTGCTGCATTGTAGTGTTATGCAGTATATAGTAGGAGGACAGTGCAGAATTTTGCTAACTACCAGTATATATATATATAGCAGTACGGTACAGTAGACCATTGCTCTACCTCTGTGTCGTCAAGTATACTATCCATATCTGTGCTGCATTGTAGTTGTGCGCAGTATATAGTAGGAGGACAGTGCAGAATTTTGCTGACCACCAGTATATATATAGCAGTACGGTACAGTAGTCCATTGCTCTACCTCTGTGTCGTCATATATTCTATCCATATTTGTGCTGCATTGTAGTTGTACGCAGTATATAGTAGGAGGACAGTGCAGAATTTTGCTGACCAGCAGTATATATATATATAGCAGTGCGGTACAGTAGTTCATTGCTCTACCTCTGTGTCGTCAAGTATACTATACATATCTGTGCTGCATTGTAGTTGTGCGCAGTATATAGTAGGAGGACAGTGCAGAATTTTGCTGACAACCA
Source organism: Pseudophryne corroboree (assembly GCF_028390025.1). NCBI lineage: Eukaryota > Metazoa > Chordata > Amphibia > Anura > Myobatrachidae > Pseudophryne > Pseudophryne corroboree. The sequence goes on along the minus strand of NC_086450.1, from coordinate 271,761,798 downwards.
GTATATATATATATATAGCAGTACGGTACAGTAGTCCATTGCTATACCTCTGTGCCGTCAAGTATACTATTCATATCTGTGCTGCATTGTACGTGTGCGCAGTATATAGTAGGAGGACAGTGCAGAATTTTGCTGACCGCCAGTATATATATAGCGGTACGGTACAGTAGTCCTTTGCTCTACCTCTGTGTCGTCAAGTATACTATCCATATATGTGCTGCATTGTAGTTGTGCGCAGTATATAGTAGGAGGACAGTGCAGAATATTGCTGACCACCAGTATATATATATATAGCAGTGCGGTACAGTAGACCATTGCTCTACCTCTGTGTCATCAAGTATACTATCCATATCTGTGCTGCATTGTAGTTGTGCGCAGTATATAGTAGGAGGACAGTGCAGAATTTTGCTGACCACCAGTATATATATAGCAGAACGGTACAGTAGTCCATTGCTCTACCTCTGTGTCGTCAAGTATACTATCCATATATGTGCTGCATTGTCGTTGTGCGCAGTATATAGTAGGAGGACAGTGCAGAATATTGCTGACCACCAGTATATATATATATAGCAGTACGGTACAGTAGTCCTTTGTTCTACCTCTGTGTCGTCAAGTATACTATTCATATCTGTGTTGCATTGTAGTTGTGCGCAGTATATAGTAGGACAGTGCTGAATTTTGCTGACCACCAGTATATATATATAGCAGTACGGTAGAGTAGACCATTGCTCTACCTCTGTGTCATCAAGTATACTATCCATATCTGTGCTGCATTGTAGTTGTGCGCAGTATATAGTAGGAGGACAGTGCATAATTTTGCTGACCACCAGTATATATATAGCAGTACGGTACAGTAGTCCATTGCTCTACCTCTGTGTCATCAAGTATACTATCTATATCTGTGCTGCATTGTAGTTGTGCACCGTATATAGTAGGACAGTGAAGAATTTTGCTGACCACCAGTTAATATATATAGCAGTATGGTACAAAAGTCCATTGCTATACCTCTGTGCCGTCAAGTATACTATCCATATCTGTGCTGCACTGTACTCGTGCGCAGTATATAGTAGGAGGACAGTGCAGAATTTTGCTGACCGCCAGTATATAAATAGCAGTACGGTACAGTAGTCCATTGCTCTACCTCTGAGTCGTCAAGTATACTATCCATATCTGTGCTGCATTGTAGTTGTGCGCAGTATATAGTAGGAGGACAGAGCAGAATTTTGCTGACCACCAGTATATATATATATATAGCAGTATGGTACAGTAGTCTATTGCTCTACCTCTGTGTCGTCAAGTTTACTATTCATATCTGTGCTGCATTGTAGTTGTATGCAGTATATAGTAGGAGGACAGTGCATAATTTTGCTGACCACCAGTGTATATATATAGCAGTACGGTACAGTAGTCCATTGCTCTACCTCTGTGTCGTCAAGTATACTATCCATATCTGTGCTGCATTGTAGTTGTGCGCAGTATGAAGTAGGACAGTGCAGAATTTTGCTGACCACCAGTATATATATAGCAGTACGGTACAGTAGTCCTTTGCTCTACCTCTGTGTCGTCAAGTATACTATCCATATAAGTGCTGCATTGTAGTTGTGCGCAGTATATAGTAGGAGGACAGTGCAGAATATTGCTGAACACCAGTATATATATAGCAGTACGGTACAGAAGTCCATTGCTCTACCTCTGTGTCGTCAAGTATACTTTCCATATCTGTGCTGCATTGTAGTTGTGCGCAGTATATAGTAGAAGGACAGTGCAGAATTTTACTGACCACCAGTTAATATATATAGCAGTATGGTACAGTAGTCCATTGCTCTACCTCTGTGTCGTCAAGTATACTATCCATATCTGTGCTGCATTGTAGTTGTGCGAAGTATATAGTAGGAGGACAGTGCAGAATTTTGCTGACCAGCAGTATATATATAGCAGTACGGTACAGTAGTTCATTGCTCTACCTCTGTGTCGTCAAGTATACTATCCATATCTATGCTGCATTGTAGTTGTGCTCAGTATATAGTAGGAGGATAGTGCAGAATTTTGTTGACCTCCAGTATATATATAGCAGTACGGTACAGTAGTCCATTGCTCTACCTCTGTGTCGTCAAGTATACTATCCATATCTGTGCTGCATTGTAGTTGTGCGCAGTATATAGTAGGAGGACAGTGCAGAATTTTGCTGACCACCAGTATATATATAGCAGTACGGTACAGTAGTCCATTGCTCTACCTCTGTGTCGTCAAGTATACTATCCATATCTGTGCTGCATTGTAGTTGTGCACAGTATATAGTAGGAGGACAGTGCAGAATTTTGCTGACAACCAGTATATATATAGCAGTACGGTACAGTAGTCCATTGCTCTACCTCTGTGTCGTCAAGTATACTATCCATATCTGTGCTGCATTGTAGTTGTGCACAGTATATAGTAGGACAGTGCAGAATTTTGCTGACCACCAGTTAATATATATAGCAGTATGGTACATAAGTCCATTGCTATACCTCTGTGTGGTCAAGTATACTATCCATATCTGTGCTGCATTGTAGTTGTGCGCAGTATATAGTAGGAGGACAGTGCAGAATTTTGCTGACCACTGGTATATATATATAACAATACGGTACAGTAGTCCATTGCTCTACCTCTGTGTCATCAAGTATACTATCCATATCTGTGCTGCATTGTAGTTGTGCGCAGTATACTGTATAGTAGTAGGACAGTACAGCATTTTGCTGACCACCAGTTAATATATATAGCAGTACGGTACAGAAGTCCATTGCTATACCTCTGTGTCGTCAAGTATACTATCCATATCTGTGCTGCATTGTAGTTGTGCGCAGTATATAGTAGGATGACAGTGCAGAGTTTTGCTGACTACCAGTATGTATATATATATATATAGCAGTACGGTACAGTAGTCCATTGCTCTACCTCTGTGTCGTCAAGTATACTATCCATATCTGTGCTGCATTGTAGTTGTGCGCAGTATGAAGTAGGACAGTGCAGAATTTTGCTGACCACCAGTATATATATATATATATATATATATATAGCAGTACGGTACAGTAGTCCATTGCTCTAACCCTGTGGCGTCAAGTATACTATTCATATCTGTGCTGCATTGTAGTTGTGCGCAGTATATAGTAGGAGGACAGTGCAGAATTTTGCTGACCACCAGTATATTTATATAGCAGTATGGTACAGTAGTCCATTGCTATACCTCTGTGCCGTCAAGTATACTATCCATATCTGTGCTGCATTGTAGTTGTGCGAAGTATATAGTAGGAGGACAGTGTAGAATTTTGCTGACCAGCAGTTAATATATATAGCAGTACGGTACAGTAGTCCATTGCTCTACCTCTGTGTCGTCAAATATACTATCCATATCTGTGCTGCATTGTAGTTGTGCGCAGTATATAGTAGGAGGACAGTGCAGAATTTTGCTGACCACCAGTATTTATATATATAGCAGTACGGTACAGTAGTCCATTGCTCTACCTCTGTGTCGTCAAGTATACTATCCATATCTGTGCTGCATTGTAGTTGTGCGCAGTTTATAGTAGAAGGAAAATGCAGAATTTTGCTGGCCACCAGTATATATATAGCAGTACGGTACAGTAGTCCATTGCTCTACCTCTGTGTCGTCATGTATACTATCCATATCTGTGCTGCATTGTAGTTTTGCGCAGTATATAGTAGGAGGACAGTGCAGAATTTTGCTGACCACCAGTATATATATATATAGAGCAGTACGGTACAGTAGTCCATTGCTATACCTCTGTGCCGTCAAGTATACTATCCATATATGTGCTGCATTGTACTTGTGCGCAGTATATAGTAGGAGGACAGTGCAGAATTTTGCTGACAGCCAGTATATATATATAGCAGTACGGTACAGTAGTCCATTGCTCTACCTCTGAGTTGTCAAGTATACTATCCATATCTGTGCTGCATTGTAGTTGTGCGCAGTATATAGTAGGAGGACAGTGCAGAATTTTGCTGACCACCAGCATATATATAGCAGTATGGTACAGTAGTCCATTGCTCTACCTTTGTGTCGTCAAGTATACTATCCATATCTGTGCTGCATTGTAGTTGTGCACAGTATATAGTAGGAAAGTGCAGAATTTTGCTGACCACCAGTTAATATATATATAGCAGTACGGTACAATAGTCCATTGCTCTACCTCTGTGTCGTCAAGTATACTATCCATATCTGTGCTGCATTGTAGTTGTGCGCAGTATATAGTAGGAGGATAGTGCTGAATTTTGCTGACCACTGGTATATATATATAGCAATACGGTACAGTAGTCCATTGCTCTACCTCTGTGTCATCAAGTATACTATCCATATCTGTGCTGCATTGTAGTTGTGCGCAGTATACTGTATAGTAGTAGGACAGTACAGCATTTTGCTGACCACCAGTTAATATATATAGCAGTACGGTACAGAAGTCCATTGCTATACCTCTGTGTCGTCAAGTATACTATCCATATCTGTGCTGCATTGTAGTTGTGCGCAGTATATAGTAGGAGGACAGTGCAGAGTTTTGCTGACTACCAGTATATATATATAGCAGTACGGTACAGTAGTCCATTGCTCTACCTCTGTGTCGTCAAGTATACTATCCATATCTGTGCTGCATTGTAGTTGTGCGCAGTATGAAGTAGGACAGTGCAGAATTTTGCTGACCACCAGTATATATATATAGCAGTACGGTACAGCAGTCCTTTGCTCTACCTCTGTGTCGTCAAGTATACTATCAATATATGTGCTGCATTGTAGTTGTGCGCAGTATATAGTAGGAGGACAGTGCAGAATTTTGCTGACCACCAGTATATATATATAGCAGTACGGTACAGCAGTCCATTGCTCTACCTCTGTGTCGTCAAGTATACTTTCCATATCTGTGCTGCATTGTAGTTGTGCGCAGTATATAGTAGAAGGACAGTGCAGAATTTTGCTGACCACCAGTTAATATATATAGCAGTATGGTACAGTAGTCCATTGCTCTACCTCTGTGTCGTCAAGTATACTATCCATATCTGTGCTGCATTGTAGTTGTGCGAAGTATATAGTAGGAGGACAGTGCAGAATTTTGCTGACCAGCAGTATATATATAGCAGTACGGTACAGTAGTTCATTGCTCTACCTCTGTGTCATCAAGTATACTATCCATATCTGTGCTGCATTGTAGTTGTGCGCAGTATATAGTAGGAAAGTGCAGAATTTTGCTGACCAGCAGTATATATATATATATAGCAGTGCGGTACAGTAGTTCATTGCTCTACCTCTGTGTCGTCAAGTATACTATACATATCTGTGCTGCATTGTAGTTGTGCGCAGTTTATAGTAGAAGGACAATGCAGAATTTTGCTGACCACCAGTATATATATAGCAGTACGGTACAGTAGTCCATTGCTATACCTCTGTGTCATCATGTATACTATCCATATCTGTGCTGCATTGTAGTTGTGCGCAGTATATAGTAGGAGGACAGTGCAGAATTTTGCTGACCACCAGTATATATATATATATATATAGAGCAGTACGGTACAGTAGTCCATTGCTATACCTCTGTGCCGTCAAGTATACTATCCATATCTGTGCTGCACTGTACTCGTGCGCAGTATATAGTAGGAGGACAGTGCAGAATTTTGCTGACCGCCAGTATATAAATAGCAGTACGGTACAGTAGTCCATTGCTCTACCTCTGAGTCGTCAAGTATACTATCTATATCTGTGCTGCATTGTAGTTGTGCGCAGTATATAGTAGGAGGACAGAGCAGAATTTTGCTGACCACCAGTATATATATATATAGCAGTATGGTACAGTAGTCTATTGCTCTACCTCTGTGTCGTCAAGTTTACTATTCATATCTGTGCTGCATTGTAGTTGTATGCAGTATATAGTAGGAGGACAGTGCAGAATTTTGCTGACCACCAGTATATATATATAGCAGTACGGTACAGTAGTCCATTGCTCTACCTCTGTGTCGTCAAGTATACTATCCATATCTGTGCTGCATTGTAGTTGTGCGCAGTATATAGTAGGAGGACAGTGCAGAATTTTGCTGACCACCAGTATATATATATAGCAGTACGGTACAGTAGTCCATTGCTCTACCTCTGTGTCGTCAAGTATACTATCCATATCTATGCTGCATTGTAGTTGTGCACAGTATATAGTAGGAAAGTGCAGAATTTTGCTGACCACCAGTTAATATATATATAGCAGTACGGTACAGTAGTCCATTGCTCTACCTCTGTGTCGTCAAGTATACTATCCATATCTGTGCTGCATTGTAGTTGTGCACAGTATATAGTAGGAGGACAGTGCAGAATTTTGCTGACCACCGGTGTGTATATATATATATATATATATATATATAGCAGTACGGTACAGTAGTCCATTGCACTACCTCTTTGTCGTCAAGTATACTATCCATATCTGTGCTGCATTGTAGTGTTATGCAGTATATAGTAGGAGGACAGTGCAGAATTTTGCTAACTACCAGTATATATATATATAGCAGTACGGTACAGTAGACCATTGCTCTACCTCTGTGTCGTCAAGTATACTATCCATATCTGTGCTGCATTGTAGTTGTGCGCAGTATATAGTAGGAGGACAGTGCAGAATTTTGCTGACCACCAGTATATATATAGCAGTACGGTACAGTAGTCCATTGCTCTACCTCTGTGTCGTCATATATTCTATCCATATCTGTGCTGCATTGTAGTTGTACGCAGTATATAGTAGGAGGACAGTGCAGAATTTTGCTGACCAGCAGTATATATATATATAGCAGTGCGGTACAGTAGTTCATTGCTCTACCTCTGTGTCGTCAAGTATACTATACATATCTGTGCTGCATTGTAGTTGTGCGCAGTATATAGTAGGAGGACAGTGCAGAATTTTGCTGACAACCAGTATATATATATATAGCAGTACGGTACAGTAGTCCATTGCTATACCTCTGTGCCGTCAAGTATACTATTCATATCTGTGCTGCATTGTACGTGTGCGCAGTATATAGTAGGAGGACAGTGCAGAATTTTGCTGACCGCCAGTATATATATAGCGGTACGGTACAGTAGTCCTTTGCTCTACCTCTGTGTCGTCAAGTATACTATCCATATATGTGCTGCATTGTAGTTGTGCGCAGTATATAGTAGGAGGACAGTGCAGAATATTGCTGACCACCAGTATATATATATATAGCAGTGCGGTACAGTTGACCATTGCTCTACCTCTGTGTCATCAAGTATACTATCCATATCTGTGCTGCATTGTAGTTGTGCGCAGTATATAGTAGGAGGACAGTGCAGAATTTTGCTGACCACCAGTATATATATAGCAGAACGGTACAGTAGTCCATTGCGCTACCTCTGTGTCGTCAAGTATACTATCCATATATGTGCTGCATTGTCGTTGTGCGCAGTATATAGTAGGAGGACAGTGCAGAATATTGCTGACGACCAGTATATATATATATAGCAGTACGGTACAGTAGTCCTTTGTTCTACCTCTGTGTCGTCAAGTATACTATCCATATCTGTGTTGCATTGTAGTTGTGCGCAGTATATAGTAGGACAGTGCTGAATTTTGCTGACCACCAGTATATATATATAGCAGTACGGTAGAGTAGACCATTGCTCTACCTCTGTGTCATCAAGTATACTATCCATATCTGTGCTGCATTGTAGTTGTGCGCAGTATATAGTAGGAGGACAGTGCATAATTTTGCTGACCACCAGTATATATATAGCAGTACGGTACAGTAGTCCATTGCTCTACCTCTGTGTCGTCAAGTATACTATCTATATCTGTGCTGCATTGTAGTTGTGCACCGTATATTGTAGGACAGTGAAGAATTTTGCTGACCACCAGTTAATATATATAGCAGTATGGTACATAAGTCCATTGCTATACCTCTCTGTGGTCAAGTATACTATCCATATCTGTGCTGCATTGTAGTTGTGCGCAGTATATAGTAGGAGGACAGTGCAGAATTTTGCTGACCACTGGTATATATATATAGCAGTACGGTACAGTAGTCCATTGCTCTACCTCTGTGTCATCAAGTATACTATCCATATCTGTGCTGCATTGTAATTGTGAGCAGTATACTGTAAAGTAGTAGGACAGTGCAGCATTTTGCTGACCACCAGTTAATATATATAGCAGTACGGTACAGAAGTCCATTGCTATACCTCTGTGTCGTCAAGTATACTATCCATATCTGTGCTGCATTGTAGTTGTGCGCAGTATGAAGTAGGACAGTGCAGAATTTTGCTGACCACCAGTATATATATAGCAGTACGGTACAGTAGTCCTTTGCTCTACCTCTGTGTCGTCAAGTATACTATCCATATAAGTGCTGCATTGTAGTTGTGCGCAGTATATAGTAGGAGGACAGTGCAGAGTTTTGCTGACTACCAGTATATATATATAGCAGTACGGTACAGTAGTCCATTGCTCTACCTCTGTGTCGTCAAGTATACTATCCATATCTGTGCTGCATTGTAGTTGTGCGCAGTATGAAGTAGGACAGTGCAGAATTTTGCTGACCACCAGTATATATATAGCAGTACGGTACAGTAGTCCTTTGCTCTACCTCTGTGTCGTCAAGTATACTATCCATATAAGTGCTGCATTGTAGTTGTGCGCAGTATATAGTAGGAGGACAGTGCAGAATATTGCTGAACACCAGTATATATATAGCAGTACGGTACAGAAGTCCATTGCTCTACCTCTGTGTCGTCAAGTATACTTTCCATATCTGTGCTGCATTGTAGTTGTGCGCAGTATATAGTAGAAGGACAGTGCAGAATTTTGCTGACCACCAGTTAATATATATAGCAGTATGGTACAGTAGTCCATTGCTCTACCTCTGTGTCGTCAAGTATACTATCCATATCTGTGCTGCATTGTAGTTGTGCGAAGTATATAGTAGGAGGACAGTGCAGAATTTTGCTGACCAGCAGTATATATATAGCAGTACGGTACAGTAGTTCATTGCTCTACCTCTGTGTCGTCAAGTATACTATCCATATCTATGCTGCATTGTAGTTGTGATCAGTATATAGTAGGAGGATAGTGCAGAATTTTGTTGACCTCCAGTATATATATAGCAGTACGGTACAGTAGTCCATTGCTCTACCTCTGTGTCGTCAAGTATACTATCCATATCTGTGCTGCATTGTAGTTGTGCGCAGTATATAGTAGGAGGACAGTGCAGAATTTTGCTGACCACCAGTATATATATAGCAGTACGGTACAGTAGTCCATTGCTCTACCTCTGTGTCGTCAAGTATACTATCCATATCTGTGCTGCATTGTAGTTGTGCACAGTATATAGTAGGAGGACAGTGCAGAATTTTGCTGACCACCAGTATATATATAGCAGTACGGTACAGTAGTCCATTGCTCTACCTCTGTGTCGTCAAGTATACTATCCATATCTGTGCTGCATTGTAGTTGTGCACAGCATATAGTAGGACAGTGCAGAATTTTGCTGACCACCAGTTAATATATATAGCAGTATGGTACATAAGTCCATTGCTATACCTCTGTGTGGTCAAGTATACTATCCATATCTGTGCTGCATTGTAGTTGTGCGCAGTATATAGTAGGAGGACAGTGCAGAATTTTGCTGACCACTGGTATATATATATAACAATACGGTACAGTAGTCCATTGCTCTACCTCTGTGTCATCAAGTATACTATCCATATCTGTGCTGCATTGTAGTTGTGCGCAGTATACTGTATAGTAGTAGGACAGTACAGCATTTTGCTGACCACCAGTTAATATATATAGCAGTACGGTACAGTAGTCCATTGCTCTACCTCTGTGTCGTCAAGTATACTATCCATATCTGTGCTGCATTGTAGTTGTGCGCAGTATGAAGTAGGACAGTGCAGAATTTTGCTGACCACCAGTATATATATATATATATATATATAGCAGTACGGTACAGTAGTCCATTGCTCTAACCCTGTGGCGTCAAGTATACTATCCATATCTGTGCTGCATTGTAGTTGTGCGCAGTATATAGTAGGAGGACAGTGCAGAATTTTGCTGACCACCAGTAAATTTATATAGCAGTATGGTACAGTAGTCCATTGCTATACCTCTGTGCCGTCAAGTATACTATCCATATCTGTGCTGCATTGTAGTTGTGCGAAGTATATAGTAGGAGGACAGTGTAGAATTTTGCTGACCAGCAGTTAATATATATAGCAGTACGGTACAGTAGTCCATTGCTCTACCTCTGTGTCGTCAAATATACTATCCATATCTGTGCTGCATTGTAGTTGTGCGCAGTATATAGTAGGAGGACAGTGCAGAATTTTGCTGACCACCAGTATATATATATATAGCAGTACGGTACAGTAGTCCATTGCTCTACCTCTGTGTCGTCAAGTATACTATCCATATCTGTGCTGCATTGTAGTTGTGCGCAGTTTATAGTAGAAGGAAAATGCTGAATTTTGCTGGCCACCAGTATATATATAGCAGTACGGTACAGTAGTCCATTGCTCTACCTCTGTGTCGTCATGTATACTATCCATATCTGTGCTGCATTGTAGTTGTGCGCAGTATATAGTAGGAGGACAGTGCAGAATTTTGCTGACCACCAGTATATATATATATATAGAGCAGTACGGTACAGTAGTCCATTGCTATACCTCTGTGCCGTCAAGTATACTATCCATATCTGTGCTGCATTGTACTTGTGCGCAGTATATAGTAGGAGGACAGTGCAGAATTTTGCTGACAGCCAGTGTATATATATATAGCAGTACGGTACAGTAGTCCATTGCTCTACCTCTGAGTTGTCAAGTATACTATCCATATCTGTGCTGCATTGTAGTTGTGCGCAGTATATAGTAGGAGGACAGTGCAGAATTTTGATGACCACCAGTATATATATATATATAGCAGTATGGTACAGTAGTCTATTGCTCTACCTCTGTGTCGTCAAGTATACTATCCATATCTGTGCTGCATTGTAGTTGTGCGCAGTATATAGTAGGAGGACAGTGCAGAATTTTGCTGACCACCAGCATATATATAGCAGTATGGTACAGTAGTCCATTGCTCTACCTTTGTGTCGTCAAGTATACTATCCATATCTGTGCTGCATTGTAGTTGTGCACAGTATATAGTAGGAAAGTGCAGAATTTTGCTGACCACCAGTTAATATATATATAGCAGTACGGTACAGTAGTCCATTGCTCTACCTCTGTGTCGTCAAGTATACTATCCATATCTGTGCTGCATTGTAGTTGTGCGCAGTATATAGTAGGAGGATAGTGCAGAATTTTGCTGACCACTGGTATATATATATAGCAATACGGTACAGTAGTCCATTGCTCTACCTCTGTGTCATCAAGTATACTATCCATATCTGTGCTGCATTGTAGTTGTGCGCAGTATACTGTATAGTAGTAGGACAGTACAGCATTTTGCTGACCACCAGTTAATATATATAGCAGTACGGTACAGAAGTCCATTGCTATACCTCTGTGTCGTCAAGTATACTATCCATATCTGTGCTGCATTGTAGTTGTGCGCAGTATATAGTATGAGGACAGTGCAGAGTTTTGCTGACTACCAGTATATATATATAGCAGTACGGTACAGTAGTCCATTGCTCTACCTCTGTGTCGTCAAGTATACTATCCATATCTGTGCTGCATTGTAGTTGTGCGCAGTATATAGTAGGAGGACAGTGCAGAATTTTGCTGACCACCAGTATATATATATAGCAGTACGGTACAGTAGTCCTTTGCTCTACCTCTGTGTCGTCAAGTATACTATCCATATATGTGCTGCATTGTAGTTGTGCGCAGTATATAGTAGGAGGACAGTGCAGAATATTGCTGAACACCAGTATATATATAGCAGTACGGTACAGAAGTCCATTGCTCTACCTCTGTGTCGTCAAGTATACTTTCCAAATCTGTGCTGCATTGTAGTTGTGCGCAGTATATAGTAGAAGGACAGTGCAGAATTTTGCTGACCACCAGTTAATATATATAGCAGTATGGTACAGTAGTCCATTGCTCTACCTCTGTGTCGTCAAGTATACTATCCATATCTGTGCTGCATTGTAGTTGTGCGAAGTATATAGTAGGAGGACAGTGCAGAATTTTGCTGACCAGCAGTATATATATAGCAGTACGGTACAGTAGTTCATTGCTCTACCTCTGTGTCGTCAAGTATACTATCCATATCTATGCTGCATTGTAGTTGTGCTCAGTATATAGTAGGAGGATAGTGCAGAATTTTGTTGACCACCAGTATATATATAGCAGTACGGTACAGTAGTCCATTGCTCTACCTCTGTGTCGTCAAGTATACTATCCATATCTGTGCTGCATTGTAGTTGTGCACAGTATATAGTAGGAGGACAGTGCAGAATTTTGCTGACCACCAGTATATATATAGCAGTACGGTACAGTAGTCCATTGCTCTACCTCTGTGTCGTCAAGTATACTATCCATATCTGTGCTGCATTGTAGTTGTGCACAGTATATAGTAGGCCAGTGCAGAATTTTGCTGACCACCAGTTAATATATATAGCAGTATGGTACATAAGTCCATTGCTATACCTCTGTGTGGTCAAGTATACTATCCATATCTGTGCTGCATTGTAGTTGTGCGCAGTATATAGTAGGAGGACAGTGCAGAATTTTGATGACCCCTGGTATACATATATATAGCAATACGGTACAGTAGTCCATTGCTCTACCTCTGTGTCATCAAGTATACTATCCATATCTGTGCTGCATTGTAGTTGTGCGCAGTATACTGTATAGTAGTAGGACAGTACAGCATTTTGCTGACCACCAGTTAATATATATAGCAGTACGGTACAGAAGTCCATTGCTATACCTCTGTGTTGTCAAGTATACTATCCATATCTGTGCTGCATTGTAGTTGTGCGCAGTATATAGTAGGATGACAGTGCAGAGTTTTGCTGACTACCAGTATATATATATATAGCAGTACGGTACAGTAGTCCATTGCTCTACCTCTGTGTCGTCAAGTATACTATCCATATCTGTGCTGCATTGTAGTTGTGCTCAGTATATAGTAGGAGGATAGTGCAGAATTTTGTTGACCACCAGTATATATATAGCAGTACGGTACAGTAGTCCATTGCTCTACCTCTTTGTCGTCAAGTATACTATCCATATATGTGCTGCATTGTAGTTGTGCGCAGTATATAGTAGGAGGACAGTGCAGAATATTGCTGAACACCAGTATATATATAGCAGTACGGTACAGAAGTCCATTGCTCTACCTCTGTGTCGTCAAGTATACTTTCCATATCTGTGCTGCATTGTAGTTGTGCGCAGTATATAGTAGAAGGACAGTGCAGAATTTTGCTGACCACCAGTTAATATATATAGCAGTATGGTACAGTAGTCCATTGCTCTACCTCTGTGTCGTCAAGTATACTATCCATATCTGTGCTGCATTGTAGTTGTGCGAAGTATGTAGTAGGAGGACAGTGCAGAATTTTGCTGACCAGCAGTATATATATAGCAGTACGGTACAGTAGTTCATTGCTCTACCTCTGTGTCGTCAAGTATACTATCCATATCTATGCTGCATTGTAGTTGTGCTCAGTATATAGTAGGAGGATAGTGCAGAATTTTGTTGACCACCAGTATATATATAGCAGTACGGTACAGTAGTCCATTGCTCTACCTCTGTGTCGTCAAGTATACTATCCATATCTGTGCTGCATTGTAGTTGTGCACAGTATATAGTAGGAGGACAGTGCAGAATTTTGCTGACCACCAGTATATATATAGCAGTACGGTACAGTAGTCCATTGCTCTACCTCTGTGTCGTCAAGTATACTATCCATATCTGTGCTGCATTGTAGTTGTGCACAGTATATAGTAGGACAGTGCAGAATTTTGCTGACCACCAGTTAATATATATAGCAGTATGGTACATAAGTCCATTGCTATACCTCTGTGTGGTCAAGTATACTATCCATATCTGTGCTGCATTGTAGTTGTGCGCAGTATATAGTAGGAGGACAGTGCAGAATTTTGATGACCCCTGGTATACATATATATAGCAATACGGTACAGTAGTCCATTGCTCTACCTCTGTGTCATCAAGTATACTATCCATATCTGTGCTGCATTGTAGTTGTGCGCAGTATACTGTATAGTAGTAGGACAGTACAGCATTTTGCTGACCACCAGTTAATATATATAGCAGTACGGTACAGAAGTCCATTGCTATACCTCTGTGTTGTCAAGTATACTATCCATATCTGTGCTGCATTGTAGTTGTGCGCAGTATATAGTAGGATGACAGTGCAGAGTTTTGCTGACTACCAGTATATATATATATAGCAGTACGGTACAGTAGTCCATTGCTCTACCTCTGTGTCGTCAAGTATACTATCCATATCTGTGCTGCATTGTAGTTGTGCTCAGTATATAGTAGGAGGATAGTGCAGAATTTTGTTGACCACCAGTATATATATAGCAGTACGGTACAGTAGTCCATTGCTCTACCTCTGTGTCGTCAAGTATACTATCCATATCTGTGCTGCATTGTAGTTGTGCACAGTATATAGTAGGAGGACAGTGCAGAATTTTGCTGACCACCAGTATATATATAGCAGTACGGTACAGTAGTCCATTGCTCTACCTCTGTGTCGTCAAGTATACTATCCATATCTGTGCTGCATTGTAGTTGTGCACAGTATATAGTAGGACAGTGCAGAATTTTGCTGACCACCAGTTAATATATATAGCAGTATGGTACATAAGTCCATTGCTATACCTCTGTGTGGTCAAGTATACTATCCATATCTGTGCTGCATTGTAGTTGAGCGCAGTATATAGTAGGAGGACAGTGCAGAATTTTGCTGACCCCTGGTATACATATATATAGCAATACGGTACAGTAGTCCATTGCTCTACCTCTGTGTCATCAAGTATACTATCCATATCTGTGCTGCATTGTAGTTGTGCGCAGTATACTGTATAGTAGTAGGACAGTACAGCATTTTGCTGACCACCAGTTAATATATATAGCAGTACGGTACAGAAGTCCATTGCTATACCTCTGTGTGGTCAAGTATACTATCCATATCTGTGCTGCATTGTAGTTGTGCGCAGTATATAGTAGGAGGACAGTGCAGAATTTTGATGACCCCTGGTATACATATATATAGCAATACGGTACAGTAGTCCATTGCTATACCTCTGTGCCGTCAAGTATACTATCCATATCTGTGCTGCATTGTAGTTGTGCACAGTATATAGTAGGAAAGTGCAGAATTTTGCTGACCACCAGTTAATATATATATAGCAGTACGGTACAGTAGTCCATTGCACTACCTCTGTGTCGTCAAGTATACTATCCATATCTGTGCTGCATTGTAGTGTTATGCAGTATATAGTAGGAGGACAGTGCAGAATATTGCTAACTACCAATATATATATAGCAGTATGGTACAGTAGTCCATTGCTCTACCTTTGTGTCGTCAAGTATACTATCCATATCTGTGCTGCATTGTAGTTGTGCACAGTATATAGTAGGAAAGTGCAGAATTTTGCTGACCACCAGTTAATATATATATAGCAGTACGGTACAGTAGTCCATTGCACTACCTCTGTGTCGTCAAGTATACTATCCATATCTGTGCTGCATTGTAGTGTTATGCAGTATATAGTAGGAGGACAGTGCAGAATATTGCTAACTACCAATATATATATATATAGCAGTACGGTACAGTAGACCATTGCTCTACCTCTGTGTCGTCAAGTATACTATTCATATCTTTGCTGCATTGTAGTTGTGCGCAGTATATAGTAGGAGGACAGTGCAGCATTTTGCTGACCACCAGTATATATATATAGCAGTATGGTACAGTAGTCCATTGCTCTACCTCTGTGTCGTCAAATATACTATCCATATCTGTGCTGCATTGTAGTGTTATGCAGTATATAGTAGGAAGACAGTGCAGAATTTTGCTGACTACCAGTATATATAGCAGTACGGTACAGTAGACCATTGCTCTACCTCTGTGTCGTCAAGTATACTATCCATATCTGTGCTGCATTGTAGTTGTGCGCAGTATATAGTAGGAGGACAGTACAGAATTTTGCTGACCACAAGTATATATATAGCAGTACGGTACAGTAGTCCATTGCTCTACCTCTGTGTCGTCATATATTCTATCCATATTTGTGCTGCATTGTAGTTGTACGCAGTATAAAGTAGGAGGACAGTGCAGAATTTTGCTGACCACCAGTATATATATATAGCAGTGCGGTACAGTAGCCCATTGTTCTACCTCTGTGTCATCAAGTATACTATCCATATCTGTGCTGCATTGTAGTTGTGCGCAGTATATAGTAGGACAGTGCAGAATTTTGCTGACCACCAGTATACATATATATAGCAGTACAGTACAGTAGTCCATTGCTCTACCTCTGTGTCGTCAAGTATACTTTCCATATCTGTGCTGCATTGTAGTTGTGCGCAGTATATAGTAGGAGGACAGTGCAGAACTTTGCTGACTACCAGTATATATATAGCAGTAAGGTACAGTTGTCCATTGCTATACCTCTGTGTCGTCAAGTTTACTATTCATATCTGTGCTGCATTGTACTTGTGCGCAGTATATAGTAGGAGGACAGTGCAGAATTTTGCTGACCGCCAGTATATATATAGCGGTACGGTACAGTAGTCCTTTGCTCTACCTCTGTGTCGTCAAGTATACTATCCATATATGTGCTGCATTGTAGTTGTGCGCAGTGTATAGTAGGAGGACAGTGCAGAATTTTGCTGACCACCAGTATATATATAGCGGTACGGTACAGTGGTCCTTTGCTCTACCTCTGTGTCGTCAAATATACTATACATATCTGTGCTGCATTGTAGTTGTGCGCAGTATATAGTAGGAGGACAGTGCAGAATTTTGCTGACCAGCAGTATATATATATATAGCAGTGCGGTACAGTAGTTCATTGCTCTACCTCTGTGTCGTCAAGTATACTATACATATCTGTGCTGCATTGTAGTTGTGCGCAGTATATAGTAGGAGGACAGTGCAGAATTTTGCAGACAACCAGTATATATATATATAGCAGTACGGTACAGTAGTCCATAGCTATACCTCTGTGCCGTCAAGTTTACTATTCATATCTGTGCTGCATTGTACTTGTGCGCAGTATATAGTAGGAGGACAGTGCAGAATATTGCTGACCACCAGTATATATATATATAGCAGTACGGTACAGTAGACCATTGCTCTTCCTCTGTGTCATCAAATATACTATCCATATCTGTGCTGCATTGTAGTTGTGCGCAGTATATAGTAGGAGGACAGTGCAGAATTTTGCTGACCACCAGTATATATTTAGTAGTACGGTACAGTAGTCCATTGCTCTACCTCTGTGTCGTCAAGTATACTATCCATATATGTGCTGCATTGTAGTTGTGCACAGTATATAGTAGGAGGACAGTGCAGAATATTGCTGACCACCAGTATATATATATAGCAGTACGGTACAGTAGTCCTTTGCTCTACCTCTGTGTCGTCAAGTATACTATCCATATCTGTGTTGCATTGTAGTTGTGCGCAGTATATAGTAGGAGGACAGTGCAGAATTTTGCTGACCACTGGTATATATATATAGCAGTACGGTACAGTAGTCCATTGCTCTACCTCTGTGTCATCAAGTATACTATCCATATCTGTGCTGCATTGTAGTTGTGAGCAGTATACTGTAAATTAGTAGGACAGTGCAGCATTTTGCTGACCACCAGTTAATATATATAGCAGTACGGTACAGAAGTCCATTGCTATACCTCTGTGTCGTCAAGTATACTATCCATATCTGTGCTGCATTGTAGTTGTGCGCAGTATATAGTAGGAGGACAGTGCAGAGTTTTGCTGACTACCAGTATATATATATAGCAGTACGGTACAGTAGTCCATTGCTCTACCTCTGTGTCGTCAAGTATACTAACCAAATCTGTGCTGCATTGTAGTTGTGCGTAGTATGAAGTAGGACAGTGCAGAATTTTGCTGACTACCAGTATATATATATATAGCAGTACGGTACAGTAGTCCATTGCTCTAACCCTGTGGCGTCAAGTATACTATCCATATCTGTGCTGCATTGTAGTTGTGCGCAGTATATAGTAGGAGGACAGTGCAGAATTTTGCTGAACACCAGTATATATATAGCAGTACGGTACAGTAGTCAATTGCTCTACCTCTGTGTCGTCAAGTATACTATCCATATCTGTGCTGCATTGTAGTTGTGCGCAGTATATAGTAGGAGGACAGTGCAGAATTTTGCTGACCACCAGTATATTTATATAGCAGTATGGTACAGTAGTCCATTGCTATACCTCTGTGCCGTCAAGTATACTATCCATATCTGTGCTGCATTGTAGTTGTGCGAAGTATATAGTAGGAGGACAGTGCAGAATTTTGCTGACCACCAGTATATATATAGCAGTACGGTACAGTAGTCCATTGCTCTACCTCTGTGTCGTCATATATTCTATCCATATTTGTGCTGCATTGTAGTTGTACGCAGTATAAAGTAGGAGGACAGTGCAGAATTTTGCTGACCACCAGTATATATATATAGCAGTGCGGTACAGTAGCCCATTGTTCTACCTCTGTGTCATCAAGTATACTATCCATATCTGTGCTGCATTGTAGTTGTGCGCAGTATATAGTAGGACAGTGCAGAATTTTGCTGACCACCAGTATACATATATATAGCAGTACAGTACAGTAGTCCATTGCTCTACCTCTGTGTCGTCAAGTATACTTTCCATATCTGTGCTGCATTGTAGTTGTGCGCAGTATATAGTAGGAGGACAGTGCAGAACTTTGCTGACTACCAGTATATATATAGCAGTAAGGTACAGTTGTCCATTGCTATACCTCTGTGTCGTCAAGTTTACTATTCATATCTGTGCTGCATTGTACTTGTGCGCAGTATATAGTAGGAGGACAGTGCAGAATTTTGCTGACCGCCAGTATATATATAGCGGTACGGTACAGTAGTCCTTTGCTCTACCTCTGTGTCGTCAAGTATACTATCCATATATGTGCTGCATTGTAGTTGTGCGCAGTGTATAGTAGGAGGACAGTGCAGAATTTTGCTGACCACCAGTATATATATAGCGGTACGGTACAGTGGTCCTTTGCTCTACCTCTGTGTCGTCAAATATACTATACATATCTGTGCTGCATTGTAGTTGTGCGCAGTATATAGTAGGAGGACAGTGCAGAATTTTGCTGACCAGCAGTATATATATATAGCAGTGCGGTACAGTAGTTCATTGCTCTACCTCTGTGTCGTCAAGTATACTATACATATCTGTGCTGCATTGTAGTTGTGCGCAGTATATAGTAGGAGGACAGTGCAGAATTTTGCAGACAACCAGTATATATATATATAGCAGTACGGTACAGTAGTCCATAGCTATACCTCTGTGCCGTCAAGTTTACTATTCATATCTGTGCTGCATTGTACTTGTGCGCAGTATATAGTAGGAGGACAGTGCAGAATACTGCTGACCACCAGTATATATATATAGCAGTACGGTACAGTAGACCATTGCTCTTCCTCTGTGTCATCAAATATACTATCCATATCTGTGCTGCATTGTAGTTGTGCGCAGTATATAGTAGGAGGACATTGCAGAATTTTCTGACCACCAGTATATATATAGCAGTACGGTACAGTAGTCCATTGCTCTACCTCTGTGTCGTCAAGTATACTATCCATATCTGTGCTGCATTGTAGTTGTGCACAGTATATAGTAGGACAGTGCAGAAATTTGCTGACCACCAGTTAATATATATAGCAGTATGGTACATAAGTCTATTGCTATACCTCTGTGTGGTCAAGTATACTATCCATATCTGTGCTGCATTGTAGTTGTGCGCAGTATATAGTAGGAGGACAGTGCAGAATTTTGCTGACCACTGGTATATATATATAGCAGTACGGTACAGTAGTCCATTGCTCACCTCTGTGTCATCAAGTATACTATCCATATCTGTGCTGCATTGTAGTTGTTAACAGTATACTGTAAATTAGTAGGACAGTGCAGCATTTTGCTGACCACCAGTTAATATATATAGCAGTACGGTACAGAAGTCCATTGCTATACCTCTGTGTCGTCAAGTATACTATCCATATCTGTGCTGCATTGTAGTTGTGCGCAGTATATAGTAGGATGACAGTGCAGAGTTTTGCTGACTACCAGTATATATATATATAGCAGTACGGTACAGTAGTCCATTGCTCTACCTCTGTGTCGTCAAGTATACTATCCATATCTGTGCTGCATTGTAGTTGTGCTCAGTATATAGTAGGAGGATAGTGCAGAATTTTGTTGACCACCAGTATATATATAGCAGTACGGTACAGTAGTCCATTGCTCTACCTCTGTGTCGTCAAGTATACTATCCATATCTGTGCTGCATTGTAGTTGTGCACAGTATATAGTAGGAGGACAGTGCAGAATTTTGCTGACCACCAGTATATATATAGCAGTACGGTACAGTAGTCCATTGCTCTACCTCTGTGTCGTCAAGTATACTATCCATATCTGTGCTGCATTGTAGTTGTGCACAGTATATAGTAGGACAGTGCAGAATTTTGCTGACCACCAGTTAATATATATAGCAGTATGGTACATAAGTCCATTGCTATACCTCTGTGTGGTCAAGTATACTATCCATATCTGTGCTGCATTGTAGTTGTGCGCAGTATATAGTAGGAGGACAGTGCAGAATTTTGCTGACCCCTGGTATACATATATATAGCAATACGGTACAGTAGTCCATTGCTCTACCTCTGTGTCATCAAGTATACTATCCATATCTGTGCTGCATTGTAGTTGTGCGCAGTATACTGTATAGTAGTAGGACAGTACAGCATTTTGCTGACCACCAGTTAATATATATAGCAGTACGGTACAGAAGTCCATTGCTATACCTCTATGTTGTCAAGTATACTATCCATATCTGTGCTGCATTGTAGTTGTGCGCAGTATATAGTAGGATGACAGTGCAGAGTTTTGCTGACTACCAGTATATATATATATAGCAGTACCGTACAGTAGTCCATTGCTCTACCTCTGTGTCGTCAAGTATACTATCCATATCTGTGCTGCATTGTAGTTGTGCGCAGTATGAAATAGGACAGTGCAGAATTTTGCTGACCACCAGTATATATATATATATATATATATATAGCAGTACGGTACAGTAGTCCATTGCTCTAACCCTGTGGCCTCAAGTATACTATCCATATCTGTGCTGCATTGTAGTTGTGCGAAGTATATAGTAGGAGGACAGTGTAGAATTTTGCTGACCAGCAGTTAATATATATAGCAGTACGGTACAGTAGTCCATTGCTCTACCTCTGTGTCGTCAAATATACTATCCATATCTGTGCTGCATTGTAGTTGTGCGCAGTATATAGTAGGAGGACAGTGCAGAATTTTGCTGACCACCAGTATATATATATATATATAGCAGTACGGTACAGTAGTCCATTGCTCTACCTCTGTGTCGTCAAGTATACTATCCATATCTGTGCTGCATTGTAGTTGTGCGCAGCTTATAGTAGAAGGAAAATGCAGAATTTTGCTGGCCACCGGTATATATATAGCAGTACGGTACAGTAGTCCATTGCTCTACCTCTGTGTCGTCATGTATACTATCCATATCTGTGCTGCATTGTAGTTGTGCGCAGTATATAGTAGGAGGACAGTGCTGCATTTTGCTGACCACCAGTATATATATATATATAGAGCAGTACGGTACAGTAGTCCATTGCTATACCTCTGTGCCGTCAAGTATACTATCCATATCTGTGCTGCATTGTACTTGTGCGCAGTATATAGTAGGAGGACAGTGCAGAATTTTGCTGACAGCCAGTATATATATATATAGCAGTACGGTACAGTAGTCCATTGCTCTACCTCTGAGTCGTCAAGTATACTATCCATATCTGTGCTGCATTGTAGTTGTGCGCAGTATATAGTAGGAGGACAGTGCAGAATTTTGCTGACCACCAGTATATATATATATATAGCAGTATGGTACAGTAGTCTATTCCTCTACCTCTGTGTCGTCAAGTATACAATCCATATCTGTGCTGCATTGTAGTTGTGCGCAGTATATAGTAGGAGGACAGTGCAGAATTTTGCTGACCACCAGCATATATATAGCAGTATGGTACTGTAGTCCATTGCTCTACCTTTGTGTCGTCAAGTATACTATCCATATCTGTGCTGCATTGTAGTTGTGCACAGTATATAGTAGGAAAGTGCAGAATTTTGCTGACCACCAGTTAATATATATATAGCAGTACGGTACAGTAGTCCATTGCACTACCTCTGTGTCGTCAAGTATACTATCCATATCTGTGCTGCATTGTAGTGTTATGCAGTATATAGTAGGAGGACAGTGCAGAATATTGCTAACTACCAATATATATATATATAGCAGTACGGTACAGTAGACCATTGCTCTACCTCTGTGTCGTCAAGTATACTATCCATATTTTTGCTGCATTGTAGTTGTGCGCAGTATATAGTAGGAGGACAGTGCAGCATTTTGCTGACCACCAGTATATATATATATAGCAGTATGGTACAGTAGTCCATTGCTCTACCTCTGTGTCGTCAAATATACTATCCATATCTGTGCTGCATTGTAGTGTTATGCAGTATATAGTAGGAAGACAGTGCAGAATTTTGCTGACTACCAGTATATATAGCAGTACGGTACAGTAGACCATTGCTCTACCTCTGTGTCGTCAAGTATACTATCCATATCTGTGCTGCATTGTAGTTGTGCGCAGTATATAGTAGGAGGACAGTGCAGAATTTTGCTGACCACCAGTATATATATAGCAGTACGGTACAGTAGTCCATTGCTCTACCTCTGTGTCGTCATATATTCTATCCATATTTGTGCTGCATTGTAGTTGTACGCAGTATAAAGTAGGAGGACAGTGCAGAATTTTGCTGACCACCAGTATATATATATATAGCAGTGCGGTACAGTAGCCCATTGCTCTACCTCTGTGTCATCAAGTATACTATCCATATCTGTGCTGCATTGTAGTTGTGCGCAGTATATAGTAGGACAGTGCAGAATTTTGCTGACCACCAGTATACATATATATAGCAGTACAGTACAGTAGTCCATTGCTCTACCTCTGTGTCGTCAAGTATACTTTCCATATCTGTGCTGCATTGTAGTTGTGCGCAGTATATAGTAGGAGGACAGTGCAGAACTTTGCTGACTACCAGTATATATATAGCAGTAAGGTACAGTTGTCCATTGCTATACCTCTGTGTCGTCAAGTTTACTATTCATATCTGTGCTGCATTGTACTTGTGCGCAGTATATAGTAGGAGGACAGTGCAGAATTTTGCTGACCGCCAGTATATATATAGCGGTACGGTACAGTAGTCCTTTGCTCTACCTCTGTGTCGTCAAGTATACTATCCATATATGTGCTGCATTGTAGTTGTGCGCAGTGTATAGTAGGAGGACAGTGCAGAATTTTGCTGACCACCAGTATATATATAGCGGTACGGTACAGTGGTCCTTTGCTCTACCTCTGTGTCGTCAAGTATACTATACATATCTGTGCTGCATTGTAGTTGTGCGCAGTATATAGTAGGAGGACAGTGCAGAATTTTGCTGACCAGCAGTATATATATATAGCAGTGCGGTACAGTAGTTCATTGCTCTACCTCTGTGTCGTCAAGTATACTATACATATCTGTGCTGCATTGTAGTTGTGCGCAGTATATAGTAGGAGGACAGTGCAGAATTTTGCAGACAACCAGTATATATATATATAGCAGTACGGTACAGTAGTCCATAGCTATACCTCTGTGCCGTCAAGTTTACTATTCATATCTGTGCTGCATTGTACTTGTGCGCAGTATATAGTAGGAGGACAGTGCAGAATATTGCTGACCACCAGTATATATATATAGCAGTACGGTACAGTAGACCATTGCTCTTCCTCTGTGTCATCAAATATACTATCCATATCTGTGCTGCATTGTAGTTGTGCGCAGTATATAGAAGGAGGACAGTGCAGAATTTTGCTGACCACCAGTATATATATAGTAGTACGGTACAGTAGTCCATTGCTCTACCTCTGTGTCGTCAAGTATACTATCCATATATGTGCTGCATTGTTTTTGTGCACAGTATATAGTAGGAGGACAGTGCAGAATATTGCTGACCACCAGTATATATATATAGCAGTACGGTACAGTAGTCCTTTGCTCTACCTCTGTGTCGTCAAGTATACTATCCATATCTGTGTTGCATTGTAGTTGTGCGCAGTATATAGTAGGAGGACAGTGCAGAATTTTGCTGACCACTGGTATATATATATAGCAGTACGGTACAGTAGTCCATTGCTCTACCTCTGTGTCATCAAGTATACTATCCATATCTGTGCTGCATTGTAGTTGTGAGCAGTATACTGTAAATTAGTAGGACAGTGCAGCATTTTGCTGACCACCAGTTAATATATATAGCAGTACGGTACAGAAGTCCATTGCTATACCTCTGTGTCGTCAAGTATACTATCCATATCTGTGCTGCATTGTAGTTGTGCGCAGTATATAGTAGGAGGACAGTGCAGAGTTTTGCTGACTACCAGTATATATATATAGCAGTACGGTACAGTAGTCCATTGCTCTACCTCTGTGTCGTCAAGTATACTAACCATATCTGTGCTGCATTGTAGTTGTGCGCAGTATGAAGTAGGACAGTGCAGAATTTTGCTGACCACCAGTATATATATAGCAGTACGGTACAGTAGTCCATTGCTCTACCTCTGTGTCGTCAAGTATACTATCCATATCTGTACTGCATTGTAGTTGTGCACAGTATATAGTAGGAGGACAGTGCAGAATTTTGCTGACCACCAGTATATATATAGCAGTACGGTACAGTAGTCCATTGCTCTACCTCTGTGTCGTCAAGTATACTATCCATATCTGTGCTGCATTGTAGTTGTGCACAGTATATAGTAGGACAGTGCAGAATTTTGCTGACCACCAGTTAATATATATAGCAGTATGGTACATAAGTCCATTGCTATACCTCTGTGTGGTCAAGTATACTATCCAGATCTGTGCTGCATTGTAGTTGTGCGCAGTATATAGTAGGAGGACAGTGCAGAATTTTGCTGACCACTGGTATATATATATAGCAGTACGGTACAGTAGTCCATTGCTCTACCTCTGTGTCATCAAGTATACTATCCATATCTGTGCTGCATTGTAGTTGTGCGCAGTATACTGTATAGTAGTAGGACAGTGCAGCATTTTGCTGATCACCAGTTAATATATATAGCAGTATGGTACAGAAGTCCATTGCTATACCTCTGTGTCGTCAAGTATACTATCCATATCTGTGCTGCATTGTAGTTGTGCGCAGTATATAGTAGGATGACAGTGCAGAGTTTTGCTGACTACCAGTATATATATATAGCAGTACGGTACAGTAGTCCATTGCTCTACCTCTGTGTCGTCAAGTATACTATCCATATCTGTGCTGCATTGTAGTTGTGCGCAGTATGAAGTAGGACAGTGCAGAATTTTGCTGACTACCAGTATATATATATATAGCAGTACGGTACAGTAGTCCATTGCTCTAACCCTGTGGCGTCAAGTATACTATCCATATCTGTGCTGCATTGTAGTTGTGCGCAGTATATAGTAGGAGGACAGTGCAGAATTTTGCTGAACACCAGTATATATATAGCAGTACGGTACAGTAGTCAATTGCTCTACCTCTGTGTCGTCAAGTATACTATCCATATCTGTGCTGCATTGTAGTTGTGCGCAGTATATAGTAGGAGGACAGTGCAGAATTTTGCTGACCACCAGTATATTTATATAGCAGTATGGTACAGTAGTCCATTGCTATACCTCTGTGCCGTCAAGTATACTATCCATATCTGTGCTGCATTGTAGTTGTGCGAAGTATATAGTAGGAGGACAGTGCATAATTTTGCTGACCAGCAGTATATATATAGCAGTACGGTACAGTAGTCCATTGCTCTACCTCTGTGTCGTCAAATATACTATCCATATCTGTGCTGCATTGTAGTTGTGCGCAGTATATAGTAGGAGGACAGTGCAGAATTTTGCTGACCACCAGTATATATATATATAGCAGTACGGTACAGTAGTCCATTGCTCTACCTCTGTGTCATCAAGTATACTATCCATATCTGTGCTGCATTGTAGTTGTGCGCAGTATATAGTAGGAGGACAGTGCAGAATTTTGCCGACCACCAGTTAATATATATAGCAGTACGGTATAGAAGTCCATTGCTATACCTCTGTGTCGTCAAGTATACTATCCATATCTGTGCTGCATTGTAGTTGTGCGCAGTATATAGTAGGAGGACAGTGCAGATTTTTGCTAACTATCAGTATATATATATAGCAGTACGGTACAGTAGTCCATTGCTCTACCTCTGTGTTGTCAAGTATACTATCCATATCTGTGCTGCATTGTAGTTGTGCGCAGTATATAGTAGGAGGACATTGCAGAATTTTCTGACCACCAGTATATATATAGCAGTACGGTACAGTAGTCCATTGCTCTACCTCTGTGTCGTCAAGTATACTATCCATATCTGTGCTGCATTGTAGTTGTGCACAGTATATAGTAGGACAGTGCAGAAATTTGCTGACCACCAGTTAATATATATAGCAGTATGGTACATAAGTCCATTGCTATACCTCTGTGTGGTCAAGTATACTATCCATATCTGTGCTGCATTGTAGTTGTGCGCAGTATATAGTAGGAGGACAGTGCAGAATTTTGCTGACCACTGGTATATATATATAGCAGTACGGTACAGTAGTCCATTGCTCTACCTCTGTGTCATCAAGTATACTATCCATATCTGTGCTGCATTGTAGTTGTTAACAGTATACTGTAAATTAGTAGGACAGTGCAGCATTTTGCTGACCACCAGTTAATATATATAGCAGTACGGTACAGAAGTCCATTGCTATACCTCTGTGTCGTCAAGTATACTATCCATATCTGTGCTGCATTGTAGTTGTGCGCAGTATATAGTAGGAGGACAGTGCAGAGTTTTGCTGACTACCAGTATATATATATTGCAGTACGGTACAGTAGTCCATTGCTCTACCTCTGTGTCGTCAAGTATACTATCCATATCTGTGCTGCATTGTAGTTGTGCGCAGTATGAAGTAGGACAGTGCAGAATTTTGCTGACCACCAGTATATATATAGCAGTACGGTACAGTAGTCCTTTGCTGTACCTCTGTGTCGTCAAGTATCTGTGCTGCATTGTAGTTGTGCGCAGTATATAGTAGGAGGACAGTGCAGAATATTGCTGAACACCAGTATATATATAGCAGTACGGTACAGTAGTCCATTGCTCTACCTCTGTGTCGTCAAGTATACTTTCCATATCTGTGCTGCATTGTAGTTGTGCGCAGTATATAGTAGAAGGACAGTGCAGAATTTTGCTGACCACCAGTTAATATATATATAGCAGTATGGTACAGTAGTCCATTGCTCTACCTCTGTGTCGTCAAGTATACTATCCATATCTGTGCTGCATTGTAGTTGTGCGAAGTATATAGTAGGAGGACAGTGCAGAATTTTGCTGACCAGCAGTATATATATAGCAGTACGGTACAGTAGTTCATTGCTCTACCTCTGTGTCGTCAAGTATACTATCCATATCTATGCTGCATTGTAGTTGTGCTCAGTATATAGTAGGAGGATAGTGCAGAATTTTGCTGACCACCAGTATATATATAGCAGTACGGTACAGTAGTCCATTGCTCTACCTCTGTGTCGTCAAGTATACTATCCATATTTGTGCTGCATTGTAGTTGTGCGCAGTATATAGTAGGAGGACAGTGCAGATTTTGCTGACCACCAGTATATATATAGCAGTACGGTACAGTAGTCCATTGCTCTACCTCTGTGTCGTCAAGTATACTATCCATATCTGTACTGCATTGTAGTTGTGCACAGTATATAGTAGGAGGACAGTGCAGAATTTTGCTGACCACCAGTATATATATAGCAGTACGGTACAGTAGTCCATTGCTCTACCTCTGTGTCGTCAAGTATACTATCCATATCTGTGCTGCATTGTAGTTGTGCACAGTATATAGTAGGACAGTGCAGAATTTTGCTGACCACCAGTTAATATATATAGCAGTATGGTACATAAGTCCATTGCTATACCTCTGTGTGGTCAAGTATACTATCCAGATCTGTGCTGCATTGTAGTTGTGCGCAGTATATAGTAGGAGGACAGTGCAGAATTTTGCTGACCACTGGTATATATATATAGCAGTACGGTACAGTAGTCCATTGCTCTACCTCTGTGTCATCAAGTATACTATCGATATCTGTGCTGCATTGTAGTTGTGCGCAGTATACTGTATAGTAGTAGGACAGTGCAGCATTTTGCTGACCACCAGTTAATATATATAGCAGTATGGTACAGAAGTCCATTGCTATACCTCTGTGTCGTCAAGTATACTATCCATATCTGTGCTGCATTGTAGTTGTGCGCAGTATATAGTAGGATGACAGTGCAGAGTTTTGCTGACTACCAGTATATATATATATAGCAGTACGGTACAGTAGTCCATTGCTCTACCTCTGTGTCGTCAAGTATACTATCCATATCTGTGCTGCATTGTAGTTGTGCGCAGTATATAGTAGGAGGACAGTGCAGAATTTTGCTGACCACTGGTATATATATATATATAGCAGTACGGTACAGTAGTCCATTGCTCTACCTCTGTGTCATCAAGTATACTATCCATATCTGTGCTGCATTGTAGTTGTTAACAGTATACTGTAAATTAGTAGGACAGTGCAGCATTTTGCTGACCACCAGTTAATATATATAGCAGTACGGTACAGAAGTCCATTGCTATACCTCTGTGTCGTCAAGTATACTATCCATATCTGTGCTGCATTGTAGTTGTGCGCAGTATATAGTAGGAGGACAGTGCAGAGTTTTGCTGACTACCAGTATATATATATTGCAGTACGGTACAGTAGTCCATTGCTCTACCTCTGTGTCGTCAAGTATACTATCCATATCTGTGCTGCATTGTAGTTGTGCGCAGTATGAAGTAGGACAGTGCAGAATTTTGCTGACCACCAGTATATATATAGCAGTACGGTACAGTAGTCCTTTGCTGTACCTCTGTGTCGTCAAGTATACTATCCATATATGTGCTGCATTGTAGTTGTGCGCAGTATATAGTAGGAGGACAGTGCAGAATATTGCTGAACACCAGTATATATATAGCAGTACGGTACAGTAGTCCATTGCTCTACCTCTGTGTCGTCAAGTATACTTTCCATATCTGTGCTGCATTGTAGTTGTGCGCAGTATATAGTAGAAGGACAGTGCAGAACTTTGCTGACCACCAGTTAATATATATAGCAGTATGGTACAGTAGTCCATTGCTCTACCTCTGTGTCGTCAAGTATACTATCCATATCTGTGCTGCATTGTAGTTGTGCGAAGTATATAGTAGGAGGACAGTGCAGAATTTTGCTGACCAGCAGTATATATATAGCAGTACGGTACAGTAGTTCATTGCTCTACCTCTGTGTCATCAAGTATACTATCCATATCTATGCTGCATTGTAGTTGTGCTCAGTATATAGTAGGAGGATAGTGCAGAATTTTGCTGACCACCAGTATATATATAGCAGTACGGTACAGTAGTCCATTGCTCTACCTCTGTGTCGTCAAGTATACTATCCATATCTGTGCTGCATTGTAGTTGTGCGCAGTATATAGTAGGAGGACAGTGCAGATTTTGCTGACCACCAGTATATATATAGCAGTACGGTACAGTAGTCCATTGCTCTACCTCTGTGTCGTCAAGTATACTATCCATATCTGTACTGCATTGTAGTTGTGCACAGTATATAGTAGGAGGACAGTGCAGAATTTTGCTGACCACCAGTATATATATAGCAGTACGGTACAGTAGTCCATTGCTCTACCTCTGTGTCGTCAAGTATACTATCCATATCTGTGCTGCATTGTAGTTGTGCACAGTATATAGTAGGACAGTGCAGAATTTTGCTGACCACCAGTATATATATAGCAGTATGGTACATAAGTCCATTGCTATACCTCTGTGTGGTCAAGTATACTATCCAGATCTGTGCTGCATTGTAGTTGTGCGCAGTATACTGTATAGTAGTAGGACAGTGCAGCATTTTGCTGACCACTGGTATATATATATAGCAGTACGGTACAGTAGTCCATTGCTCTACCTCTGTGTCATCAAGTATACTATCCATATCTGTGCTGCATTGTAGTTGTGCGCAGTATACTGTATAGTAGTAGGACAGTGCAGCATTTTGCTGACCACCAGTTAATATATATAGCAGTATGGTACAGAAGTCCATTGCTATACCTCTGTGTCGTCAAGTATACTATCCATATCTGTGCTGCATTGTAGTTGTGCGCAGTATATAGTAGGATGACAGTGCAGAGTTTTGCTGACTACCAGTATATATATATATATAGCAGTACGGTACAGTAGTCCATTGCTCTACCTCTGTGTCGTCAAGTATACTATCCATATCTGTGCTGCATTGTAGTTGTGCGCAGTATGAAGTAGGACAGTGCAGAGTTTTACTGACTACTGACTACCTGTGTATATATATATATATATATATATATAGCAGTACGGTACAGTAGTCCATTGCTCTAACCCTGTGGCGTCAAGTATACTATCCATATCTGTGCTGCATTGTAGTTGTGCGCAGTATATAGTAGGAGGACAGTGCAGAATTTTGCTGAACACCAATATATATATATAGCAGTACGGTACAGTAGTCCATTGCTCTACCTCTGTGTCGTCAAGTATACTATCCAGATCTGTGCTGCATTGTAGTTGTGCGCAGTATATAGTAGGAGGACAGTGCAGAATTTTGCTGACCACCAGTATATTTATATAGCAGTATGGTACAGTAGTCCATTGCTATACCTCTGTGCCGTCAAGTATACTATCCATATCTGTGCTGCATTGTAGTTGTGCGAAGTATATAGTAGGAGGACAGTGCAGAATTTTGCTGACCAGCAGTATATATATAGCAGTACGGTACAGTAGTCCATTGCTCTACCTCTGTGTCGTCAAATATACTATCCAGATCTGTGCTGCATTGTAGTTGTGCGCAGTATATAGTAGGAAGACAGTGCAGAATTTTGCTGACCACCAGTATATATATATAGCAGTACGGTACAGTAGTCCATTGCTCTACCTCTGTGTCATCAAGTATACTATCCATATCTGTGCTGCATTGTAGTTGTGCGCAGTATATAGTAGGAGGACAGTGCAGAATTTTGCCGACCACCAGTTAATATATATAGCAGTACGGTACAGAAGTCCATTGCTATACCTCTGTGTCGTCAAGTATACTATCCATATCTGTGCTGCATTGTAGTTGTGCGCAGTATATAGTAGGAGGACAGTGCAGAGTTTTGCTAACTACCAGTATATATATATAGCAGTACGGTACAGTAGTCCATTACTCTACCTCTGTGTCGTCAAGTATACTATCCATATATGTGCTGCATTGTAGTTGTGCGCAGTATATAGTAGGAGGATAGTGCAGAATTTTGCTGACCACCAGTATATATATAGCAGTACGGTACAGTAGTCCATTGCTCTACCTCTGTGTCGTCAAGTATACTATCCATATCTGTGCTGCATTGTAGTTGTGCGCAGTATATAGTAGGAGGACAGTGCAGAATTTTGCTGACCACCAGTATATATATAGCAGTACGGTACAGTAGTCCATTGCTCTACCTCTGTGTCGTCAAGTATACTATCCATATCTGTGCTGCATTGTAGTTGTGCACAGTATATAGTAGGAGGACAGTGCAGAATTTTGCTGACCACCAGTATATATATAGCAGTACGGTACAGTAGTCCATTGCTCTACCTCTGTGTCGTCAAGTATACTATCCATATCTGTGCTGCATTGTAGTTGTGCACAGTATATAGTAGGACAGTGCAGAAATTTGCTGACCACCAGTTAATATATATAGCAGTATGGTACATAAGTCCATTGCTATACCTCTGTGTGGTCAAGTATACTATCCATATCTGTGCTGCATTGTAGTTGTGCGCAGTATATAGTAGGAGGACAGTGCAGAATTTTGCTGACCACTGGTATATATATATAGCAGTACGGTACAGTAGTCCATTGCTCTACCTCTGTGTCATCAAGTATACTATCCATATCTGTGCTGCATTGTAGTTGTGAGCAGTATACTGTAAATTAGTAGGACAGTGCAGAATTTTGCTGACCACCAGTTAATATATATAGCAGTACGGTACAGAAGTCCATTGCTATACCTCTGTGTCGTCAAGTATACTATCCATATCTGTGCTGCATTGTAGTTGTGCGCAGTATATAGTAGGAGGACAGTGCAGAGTTTTGCTGACTACCAGTAAATATATATAGCAGTACGGTACAGTAGTCCATTGCTCTACCTCTGTGTCGTCAAGTATACTATCCATATCTGTGCTGCATTGTAGTTGTGCGCAGTATGAAGTAGGACAGTGCAGAATTTTGCTGACCACCAGTATATATATAGCAGTACGGTACAGTAGTCCTTTGCTGTACCTCTGTGTCGTCAAGTATACTATCCATATATGTGCTGCATTGTAGTTGTGCGCAGTATATAGTAGGAGGACAGTGCAGAATATTGCTGAACACCAGTATATATATAGCAGTATGGTACAGTAGTCCATTGCTCTACCTCTGTGTCGTCAAGTATACTTTCCATATCTGTGCTGCATTGTAGTTGTGCGCAGTATATAGTAGAAGGAGAGTGCAGAATTTTGCTGACCACCAGTTAATATATATAGCAGTATGGTACAGTAGTCCATTGCTCTACCTCTGTGTCGTCAAGTATACTATCCATATCTGTGCTGCATTGTAGTTGTGCGAAGTATATAGTAGGAGGACAGTGCAGAATTTTGCTGACCAGCAGTATATATATAGCAGTACGGTACAGTAGTTCATTGCTCTACCTCTGTGTCATCAAGTATACTATCCATATCTATGCTGCATTTTAGTTGTGCTCAGTATATAGTAGGAGGATAGTGCAGAATTTTGCTGACCACCAGTATATATATAGCAGTATGGTACAGTAGTCCATTGCTCTACCTCTGTGTCGTCAAGTATAATATCCATATCTGTGCTGCATTGTAATTGTGCACAGTATATAGTAGGAGGACAGTGCAGAAGTTTGCTGACCACCAGTATACATATAGCAGTACCATACAGTAGTCCATTGCTCTACCTTTGTGCCGTCAAGTATACTAACCATATCTGTGCTGCATTGTAGTTGTGCGCAGTATATAGTAGGAGGACAGTGCAGAATATTTCTGACAACCAGTATATATATATATATATATATATATCAGTACGGTACAGTAGTACATTGCTCCACCTCTGTGTCGTCAAGTATACTATCCATATCTGTGCTGCATTGTAGTTGTGCGCAGTATATAGTAGGAGGACAGTGCAGAATTTTGCTGGCCACCAGTATATAAAAAGCAGTACGGTACAGTAGTCCATTGCTCTACCTCTGTGTCGTCAAGTATACTATCCATATCTGTGCTGCATTGTAGTTGTGCACAGTATATAGTAGGAGGACAGTGCAGAGTTTTGCTGACCACCAGTATATATATATATACAGCAGTACGGTACAGTAGTCCATTGCTCTAACTCTGTGGCGTCAAGTATACTATCCATATCTGTGCTGCATTGTAGTTGTGCGCAGTATGAAGTAGGACAGTGCAGAATTTTACTGACTACTGACTACCTGTAGATATATATATATATATATAGCAGTACGGTACAGTAGTCCATTGCTCTAACCCTGTGGCGTCAAGTATACTATCCATATCTGTGCTGCATTGTAGTTGTGCGCAGTATATAGTAGGAGGACAGTGCAGAATTTTGCTGAACACCAATATATATATAGCAGTACGGTACAGTAGTCCATTGCTCTACCTCTGTGTCGTCAAGTATACTATCCATATCTGTGCTGCATTGTAGTTGTGCGCAGTATATAGTAGGAGGACAGTGCAGAATTTTGCTGACCACCAGTATATTTATATAGCAGTATGGTACAGTAGTCCATTGCTATACCTCTGTGCCGTCAAGTATACTATCCATATCTGTGCTGCATTGTAGTTGTGCGAAGTATATAGTAGGAGGACAGTGCAGAATTTTGCTGACCAGCAGTATATATATAGCAGTACGGTACAGGAGTCCATTGCTCTACCTCTGTGTCGTCAAATATACTATCCATATCTGTGCTGCATTGTAGTTGTGCGCAGTATATAGTAGGAGGACACTGCAGAATTTTGCTGACCACCAGTATATATATATAGCAGTATGGTACAGTAGTCTATTGCACTACCTCTGTGTCGTCAAGTATACTATCCATATCTGTGCTGCATTGTAGTTGTATGCAGTATATAGTAGGAGGACAGTGCAGAATTTTGCTGACCACCAGTATATATATATATTCCAGTACAGTACAATAGTCCATTGCTCTACCTCTGTGTCATCAAGTATACTATCCATATCTGTGCTGCATTTTAGTTGTGCACAGTAAATAGTAGGAGGACAGTGCAGAATTTTGCTGACAACCAGTATATATATATATATATATATATACAGCAGTACGGTACAGTAGTCCATTGCTCTACCTCTGTGTCATCAAGTATACTATCCATATCTGTGCTGCATTGTAGTTGAGCGCAGTATATAGTAGGAGGACAGTGCAGAATTTTGCTGACCACCAGTATATATATAGTAGTACGGTAGAGTAGTCCATTGCTCTACCTCTGTGTCGTCAAGTATACTATCCATATCTGTGCTGCATTGTAGTTGTGCACAGTATAAAGTAGGAAAGTGCAGAATTTTGCTGACCACCAGTTAATATATATAGCAGTACGGTACAGAAGTCCATTGCTATACCTCTGTGTCGTCAAGTATACTATCCATATCTGAGCTGCATTGTAGTTGTGCGCAGTATATAGTAGGAGGACAGTGCAGAATTTTGCTGACCACCGGTATATATATATAGCAGTATGGTACAGTAGTCCCTTGCTCTACCTCTGTGTCTTCAAGTATACTATTCATATCTGTGCTGCATTGTAGTTGTATGCAGTATATAGTAGGAGGACAGTGCAGAAGTTTGCTGACCACCAGTATACATATAGCAGTACCATACAGTAGTCCATTGCTCTACCTTTGTGCCGTCAAGTATACTAACCATATCTGTGCTGCATTGTAGTTGTGCGCAGTATATAGTAGGAGGACAGTGCAGAATATTTCTGACAACCAGTATATATATATATATATATATATATATCAGTACGGTACAGTAGTACATTGCTCTACCTCTGTGTCGTCAAGTATACTATCCATATCTTTGCTGCATTGTAGTTGTGCGCAGTGTATAGTAGGAGGACAGTGCAGAATTTTGCTGGCCACCAGTATATAAAAAGCAGTACGGTACAGTAGTCCATTGCTCTACCTCTGTATCGTCAAGTATACTATCCATATCTGTGCTGCATTGTAGTTGTGCACAGTATATAGTAGGAGGACAGTGCAGAGTTTTGCTGACCACCAGTATATATATATATATATAGCAGTACGGTACAGTAGTCCATTGCTCTAACTCTGTGGCGTCAAGTATACTATCCATATCTGTGCTGCATTGTAGTTGTGCGCAGTATGAAGTAGGACAGTGCAGAATTTTACTGACTACTGACTACCTGTATATATATATATATATATATATATATAGCAGTACGGTACAGTAGTCCATTGCTCTAACCCTGTGGCGTCAAGTATACTATCCATATCTGTGCTGCATTGTAGTTGTGCGCAGTATATAGTAGGAGGACAGTGCAGAATTTTGCTGAACACCAATATATATATAGCAGTACGGTACAGTAGTCCATTGCTCTACCTCTGTGTCGTCAAGTATACTATCCATATCTGTGCTGCATTGTAGTTGTGCGCAGTATATAGTAGGAGGACAGTGCAGAATTTTGCTGAACACCAATATATATATAGCAGTACGGTACAGTAGTCCATTGCTCTACCTCTGTGTCGTCAAGTATACTATCCATATCTGTGCTGCATTGTAGTTGTGCGAAGTATATAGTAGGAGGACAGTGCAGAATTTTGCTGACCAGCAGTATATATATAGCAGTACGGTACAGTAGTCCATTGCTCTACCTCTGTGTCGTCAAGTATACTATCCATATCTGTGCTGCATTGTAGTTGTATGCAGTATATAGTAGGAGGACAGTGCAGAATTTTGCTGACCACCAGTATATATATATATTCCAGTACAGTACAATAGTCCATTGCTCTACCTCTGTGTCATCAAGTATACTATCCATATCTGTGCTGCATTTTAGTTGTGCACAGTAAATAGTAGGAGGACAGTGCAGAATTTTGCTGACAACCAGTATATATATATATATATATATATATATATATATATATATACAGCAGTACGGTACAGTAGTCCATTGCTCTACCTCTGTGTCATCAAGTATACTATCCATATCTGTGCTGCATTGTAGTTGAGCGCAGTATATAGTAGGAGGACAGTGCAGAATTTTGCTGACCACCAGTATATATATAGTAGTACGGTAGAGTAGTCCATTGCTCTACCTCTGTGTCGTCAAGTATACTATCCATATCTGTGCTGCATTGTAGTTGTGCACAGTATAAAGTAGGAAAGTGCAGAATTTTGCTGACCACCAGTTAATATATATAGCAGTACGGTACAGAAGTCCATTGCTATACCTCTGTGTCGTCAAGTATACTATCCATATCTGTGCTGCATTGTAGTTGTGCGCAGTATATAGTAGGAGGACAGTGCAGAATTTTGCTGACCACCGGTATATATATATAGCAGTATGGTACAGTAGTCCCTTGCTCTACCTCTGTGTCTTCAAGTATACTATTCATATCTGTGCTGCATTGTAGTTGTATGCAGTATATAGTAGGAGGACAGTGCAGAATTTTGCTGACCACCAGTATATATATAGCAGTACGGTACAGTAGTCCATTGCTCTACCTCTGTGTCGTCAAGTATACTATCCATATATGTGCTGCATTGTAGTTGTACGCAGTATACTGTATAGTAGTCGGACAGTGCAGAATTTTGCTGACCACCAGTTAATATATATAGCAGTACGGTACAGAAGTCCATTGCTATACCTCTGTGTCGTCAAGTATACTATCCATATCTGTGCTGCATTGTAGTTGTGCGCAGTATATAGTAGGAGGACAGTGCAGAATTTTGCTGACCACCAGTATATATATATAGCAGTACGGTACAGTAGTCCATTGCTCTACCTCTGTGTCGTCAAGTATACTATCCATATCTGTGCTGCATTGTAGTTGTGCGCAGTATATAGTAAGAGGACAGTGCAGAATTTTGCTGACCACCAATATATATATATATATATATAGCAGTACGGTACAGTAGTCCATAGCTCTGCCTCTATGTCGTCAAGTATACTATCCATATATTTGCTGCATTGTAGTTGTGCGCAGTATATAGTAGGAGGACAGTGCAGATTTTTGCTGACCACCAGTATATATATAGCAGTACGGTACAGTAGTCCATTGCTCTACCCCTGTGTCATCAAGTATACTATCCATATCTGTGCTGCATTGTAGTTGTGCGCAGTATATAGTAGGAGGACAGTGCAGAATTTTGCTGACCAGCAGTATATATATAGCAGTACGGTACAGTAGTTAATTGCTCTACCTCTGTGTCGTCAAGTATACTATCCATATCTATGCTGCATTGTAGTTGTGTGCAGTATATAGTCGGAGGACAGTGCATAATTTTGCTGACCACTAGTATATATATAAATAGCAGTACGGTACAGTAGTCCATTGCTCTACCTCTGTGTCGTCAAGAATACAATCCATATCTGTGCTGCATTGTAGTTGTATTCAGTATATAGTAGGAGGACAATGCAGAACTTTGCTGACCACCAGTATATATATAGCAGTAAGGTACAGTTGTCCATTGCTCTACCTCTGTGTCGTCAAGTATACAATCCATATCTGTGCTGCATTGTAGTTGTGCGCAGTTTATAGTAGAAGGACAATGCAGAATTTTGCTGACCACCAGTATATATATAGCAGTACGGTACAGTAGTCCATTGCTCTACCTCTGTGTCGTCATGTATACTATCCATATCTGTGCTGCATTGTAGTTGTGCGCAGTATATAGTAGGAGGACAGTGCAGAATTTTGCTGACCACCAGTATATATATATATATATAGAGCAGTACGGTACAGTAGTCCATTGCTATACCTCTGTGCCGTCAAGTATACTATCCATATCTGTGCTGCATTGTACTTGTGCGCAGTATATAGTAGGAGGACAGTGCAGAATTTTGCTGACCGCCAGTATATAAATAGCAGTACGGTACAGTAGTCCATTGCTCTACCTCTAAGTCGTCAAGTATACTATCCATATCTGTGCTGCATTGTAGTTGTGCGCAGTATATAGTAGGAGGACAGAGCAGAATTTTGCTGACCATCAGTATATATATATATAGCAGTATGGTACAGTAGTCTATTGCTCTACCTCTGTGTCGTCAAGTATACTATCCATATCTGTTCTGCATTGTAGTTGTGCGCAGTATATAGTAGGAGGACAGTGCAGAATTTTGCTGACCACCAGTATATATATAGCAGTACGGTACAGTAGTCCATTGCTCTACCTCTGTGTCGTCAAGTATACTATCCATATCTATGCTGCATTGTAGTTGTGCACAGTATATAGTAGGAAAGTGCAGAATTTTGCTAACCACCAGTTAATATATATATAGCAGTACGGTACAGTAGTCCATTGCTCTACCTCTGTGTCGTCAAGTATACTATCCATATCTGTGCTGCATTGTAGTTGTGCACAGTATATAGTAGGAGGACAGTGCAGAATTTTGCTGACCACCGGTGTATATATATATATATATATATATATATATAGCAGTACGGTACAATAGTCCATTGCACTACCTCTTTGTCGTCAAGTATACTATCCATATCTGTGCTGCATTGTAGTGTTATGCAGTATATAGTAGGAGGACAGTGCAGAATTTTGCTAACTACCAGTATATATATATAGCAGTACGGTACAGTAGACCATTGCTCTACCTCTGTGTCGTCAAGTATACTATCCATATCTGTGCTGCATTGTAGTTTTGCGCAGTATATAGTAGGAGGACAGTGCAGCATTTTGCTGACCACCAGTATATATATATAGCAGTATGGTACAGTAGTCCATTACTCTACCTCTGTGTCGTCAAATATACTATCCATATCTGTGCTGCATTGTAGTGTTATGCAGTATATAGTAGGAAGACAGTGCAGAATTTTGCTGACTACCAGTATATATATATATAGCAGTACGGTACAGTAGACCATTGCTCTACCTCTGTGTCGTCAAGTATACTATCCATATCTGTGCTGCATTGTAGTTGTGCGCAGTATATAGTAAGAGGACAGTGCAGAATTTTGCTGACCACCAATATATATATATATATAGCAGTACGGTACAGTAGTCCATAGCTCTGCCTCTATGTCGTCAAGTATACTATCCATATATTTGCTGCATTGTAGTTGTGCGCAGTATATAGTAGGAGGACAGTGCAGATTTTTGCTGACCACCAGTATATATATAGCAGTACGGTACAGTAGTCCATTGCTATACCTCTGTGCCGTCAAGTATACTATCCATATATTTGCTGCATTGTAGTTGTGCGCAGTATATAGTAGGAGGACAGTGCAGATTTTTGCTGACCACCAGTATATATATATAGCAGTACGGTACAGTAGTCCATTGCTCTACCTCTGTGTCATCAAGTATACTATCCATATCTGTGCTGCATTTTAGTTGTGCGCAGTATATAGTAGGAGGACAGTGCAGAATTTTGCTGACCAGCAGTATATATATAGCAGTACGGTACAGTAGTTAATTGCTCTACCTCTGTGTCGTCAAGTATACTATCCGTATCTATGCTGCATTGTAGTTGTGTGCAGTATATAGTCGGAGGACAGTGCATAATTTTGCTGACCACTAGTATATATATATATATATATAGCAGTACGGTACAGTAGTCCATTGCTCTACCTCTGTGTCGTCAAGAATACAATCCATATCTGTGCTGCATTGTAGTTGTATTCAGTATATAGTAGGAGGACAATGCAGAACTTTGCTGACCACCAGTATATATATAGCAGTAAGGTACAGTTGTCCATTGCTCTACCTCTGTGTCGTCAAGTATACTATCCATATCTGTGCTGCATTGTAGTTGTGCGCAGTTTATAGTAGAAGGACAATGCAGAATTTTGCTGACCACCAGTATATATATAGCAGTACGGTACAGTAGTCCATTGCTCTACCTCTGTGTCGTCATGTATACTATCCATATCTGTGCTGCATTGTAGTTGTGCGCAGTATATAGTAGGAGGACAGTGCAGAATTTTGCTGACCACCAGTATATATTAGTGATGAGCGAGGTTCGGTTTTACTTGGTTTTACTCGGTTTTACTCGGTTCTCAAAACGGCATCTTATTGGCTATCCAAAACACGTGACATCCGTGAGCCAATAAGATGCCGTTTTGAGAACCGAGTAAAACCGAGTAAAACCGAATCCGCTCATCACTAGTATATATATATATATATATAGAGAGAGCAGTACGGTACAGTAGTCCATTGCTATACCTCTGTGCCGTCAAGTATGCTATCCATATCTGTGATGCATTGTACTTGTGCGCAGTATATAGTAGGAGGACAGTGCAGAATTTTGCTGACCGCCAGTATATAAATAGCAGTACGGTACAGTAGTCCATTGCTCTACCTCTGAGTCGTCAAGTATACTATCCATATCTGTGCTGCATTGTAGTTGTGCGCAGTATATAGTAGGAGGACAGAGCAGAATTTTGCTAACCACCAGTTAATATATATATAGCAGTACGGTACAGTAGTCCATTGCTCTACCTCTGTGTCGTCAAGTATACTATCCATATCTGTGCTGCATTGTAGTTGTGCACAGTATATAGTAGGAGGACAGTGCAGAATTTTGCTGACCACCGGTGTATATATATATATATATATATATATATATATAGCAGTACGGTACAGTAGTCCATTGCACTACCTCTTTGTCGTCAAGTATACTATCCATATCTGTGCTGCATTGTAGTGTTATGCAGTATATAGTAGGAGGACAGTGCAGAATTTTGCTAACTACCAGTATATATAGATAGCAGTACGGTACAGTAGACCATTGCTCTACCTCTGTGTCGTCAAGTATACTATCCATATCTGTGCTGCATTGTAGTTTTGCGCAGTATATAGTAGGAGGACAGTGCAGCATTTTGCTGACCACCAGTATATATATATAGCAGTATGGTACAGTAGTCCATTACTCTACCTCTGTGTCATCAAATATACTATCCATATCTGTGCTGCATTGTAGTGTTATGCAGTATATAGTAGGAAGACAGTGCAGAATTTTGCTGACTACCAGTATATATATATATATATATATAGCAGTACGGTACAGTAGACCATTGCTCTACCTCTGTGTCGTCAAGTATACTATCCATATCTGTGCTGCATTGTAGTTGTGCGCAGTATATAGTAGGAGGACAGTGCAGAATTTTGCTGACCACCAGTATATATATATAGCAGTACGGTACAGTAGTCCATTGCTCTACCTCTGTGTCGTCATATATTCTATCCATATTTGTGCTACCATTATAGTTGTACGCAGTATATAGTAGGAGGACAGTGCAGAATTTTGCTGACCACCAGTATATATATATATAGCAGTGCGGTACAGTAGCCCATTGCTCTACCTCTGTGTCATCAAGTATACTATCCATATCTGTGCTGCATTGTAGTTGTGCGCAGTATATAGTAGGACAGTGCAGAATTTTGCTGACCACCAGTATACATATATATAGCAGTACAGTACAGTAGTCCATTGCTCTACCCCTGTGTCGTCAAGTATACTATCCATATCTGTGCTGCATTGTAGTTGTGCGCAGTATATAGTAGGAGGACAGTGCAGAACTTTGCTGACTACCAGTATATATATAGCAGTAAGGTACAGTTGTCCATTGCTATACCTCTGTGTCGTCAAGTATACTATACATATCTGTGCTGCATTGTAGTTGTGCGCAGTATATAGTAGGAGGACAGTGCAGAATTTTGCTGACCAGCAGTATATATATATAGCAGTGCGGTACAGTAGTTCATTGCTCTACCTCTATGTCGTCAAGTATACTATACATATCTGTGCTGCATTGTAGTTGTGCGCAGTATATAGTAGGAGGACAGTGCAGAATTTTGCTGACAACCAGTATATATATATATATATATATAGCAGTACGGTACAGTAGTCCATTGCTATACCTCTGTGCCGTCAAGTATACTATTCATATCTGTGCTGCATTGTACGTGTGCGCAGTATATAGTAGGAGGACAGTGCAGAATTTTGCTGACCGCCAGTATATATATAGCGGTACGGTACAGTAGTCCTTTGCTCTACCTCTGTGTCGTCAAGTATACTATCCATATATGTGCTGCATTGTAGTTGTGCGCAGTATATAGTAGGAGGACAGTGCAGAATATTGCTGACCACCAGTATATATATATAGCAGTACGGTACAGTAGACCATTGCTCTACCTCTGTGTCATCAAGTATACTATCCATATCTGTGCTGCATTGTAGTTGTGCGCAGTATATAGTAGGAGGACAGTGCAGAATTTTGCTGACCACCAGTATACATATAGCAGAACGGTACAGTAGTCCATTGCTCTACCTCTGTGTCGTCAAGTATACTATCCATATATGTGCTGCATTGTAGTTGTGCGCTGTATATAGTAGGAGGACAGTGCAGAATATTGCTGACCACCAGTATATATATATAGCAGTACGGTACAGTAGTACTTTGCTCTACCTCTGTGTCGTCAAGTATACTATCCATATCTGTGTTGCATTGTAGTTGTGCGCAGTATATAGTAGGAGGACAGTGCTGAATTTTGCTGACCACCAGTATATATATATATAGCAGTACGGTAGAGTAGACCATTGCTCTACCTCTGTGTCATCAAGTATACTATCCATATCTGTGCTGCATTGTAGTTGTGCGCAGTATAAAGTAGGAGGACAGTGCATAATTTTGCTGAACACCAGTATATATATAGCAGTACGGTACAGTAGTCCATTGCTCTACCTCTGTGTCGTCAAGTATACTATCTATATCTGTGCTGCATTGTAGTTGTGCAGAGTATATAGTAAGACAGTGAAGAATTTTGCTGACCACCAGTTAATATATATAGCAGTATGGTACATAAGTCCATTGCTATACCTCTGTGTGGTCAAGTATACTATCCATATCTGTGCTGCATTGTAGTTGTGCGCAGTATATAGTAGGAGGACAGTGCAGAATTTTGCTGACCACTGGTATATATATATAGCAGTACGGTACAGTAGTCCATTGCTCTACCTCTGTGTCATCAAGTATACTATCCATATCTGTGCTGCATTGTAGTTGTGAGCAGCATACTGTAAAGTAGTAGGACAGTGCAGCATTTTGCTGACCACCAGTTAATATATATAGCAGTACGGTACAGAAGTCCATTGCTATACCTCTGTGTCATCAAGTATACTATCCATATCTGTGCTGCATTGTAGTTGTGCGCAGTATATAGTAGGAGGACAGTGCAGAGTTTTGCTTACTACCAGTATATATATATAGCAGTACGGTACAGTAGTCCATTGCTCTACCTCTGTGTCGTCAAGTATACTATCCATATCTGTGCTGCATTGTAGTTGTGCGCAGTATGAAGTAGGACAGTGCAGAATTTTGCTGACCACCAGTATATATATAGCAGTACGGTACAGTAGTCCTTTGCTCTACCTCTGTGTCGTCAAGTATACTATCCATATCTGTGCTGCATTGTAGTTGTGCGCAGTATATAGTAGGATGACAGTGCAGAGTTTTGCTGACTACCAGTATATATATATATATATAGCAGTACGGTACAGTAGTCCATTGCTCTACCTCTGTGTCGTCAAGTATACTTTCCATATCTGTGCTGCATTGTAGTTGTGCGCAGTATATAGTAGAAGGACAGTGCAGAATTTTGCTAACCA
This sequence comes from Pseudophryne corroboree, assembly GCF_028390025.1. Classification (NCBI taxonomy): domain Eukaryota; kingdom Metazoa; phylum Chordata; class Amphibia; order Anura; family Myobatrachidae; genus Pseudophryne; species Pseudophryne corroboree. The sequence continues at coordinate 271,717,408 of NC_086450.1, read as the reverse complement.
CCAGTTAATATATATAGCAGTATGGTACAGTAGTCCATTGCTCTACCTCTGTGTCGTCAAGTATACTATCCATATCTGTGCTGCATTGTAGTTGTGCACAGTATATAGTAGGAGGACAGTGCAGAATTTTGCTGACCACCAGTATATATATAGCAGTACGGTACAGTAGTCCATTGCTCTACCTCTGTGTCGTCAAGTATACTATCCATATCTGTGCTGCATTGTAGATGTGCGCAGTATACTGTATAGTAGTAGGACAGTACAGCATTTTGCTGACCACCAGTTAATATATATAGCAGTACGGTACAGAAGTCCATTGCTATACCTCTGTGTCGTCAAGTATACTATCCATATCTGTGCTGCATTGTAGTTGTGCGCAGTGTATAGTAGGATGACAGTGCAGAGTTTTGCTGACTACCAGTATATATATATATATATAGCAGTACGGTACAGTAGTCCATTGCTCTACCTCTGTGTCGTCAAGTATACTATCCATATCTGTGCTGCATTGTAGTTGTGCGCAGTATGAAGTAGGACAGTGCAGAATTTTGCTGACCACCAGTATATATATATATATATATATATATATATATAGCAGTACGGTACAGTAGTCCATTGCTCTAACCCTGTGGCGTCAAGTATACTATCCATATCTGTGCTGCATTGTAGTTGTGCGCAGTATATAGTAGGAGGACAGTGCAGAATTTTGCTGACCACCAGTATATTTATATAGCAGTATGGTACAGTAGTCCATTGCTATACCTCTGTGCCGTCAAGTATACTATCCATATCTGTGCTGCATTGTAGTTGTGCGAAGTATATAGTAGGAGGACAGTGTAGAATTTTGCTGACCAGCAGTTAATATATATAGCAGTACGGTACAGTAGTCCATTGCTCTACCTCTGTGTCGTCAAATATACTATCCATATCTGTGCTGCATTGTAGTTGTGCGCAGTATATAGTAGGAGGACAGTGCAGAATTTTGCTGACCACCAGTATATATATATATATATATAGCAGTACGGTACAGTAGTCCATTGCTCTACCTCTGTGTCGTCAAGTATACTATCCATATCTGTGCTGCATTGTAGTTGTACGCAGTATATAGTAGGAGGACAGTGCAGAATTTTGCCGACCACCAGTATATATATAGCAGTACGGTACAGTAGTCCATTGCTCTACCTCTGTGTCGTCAAGTATACTATCCATATCTGTGCTGCATTGTAGTTGTATTCAGTATATAGTAGGAGGACAATGCAGAACTTTGCTGACCACCAGTATATATATAGCAGTAAGGTACAGTTGTCCATTGCTCTACCTCTGTGTCGTCAAGTATACTATCCATATCTGTGCTGCATTGTAGTTGTGCACAGTATATAGTAGGACAGTGCAGAATTTTGCTGACCACCAGTTAATATATATAGCAGTACGGTACAGAAGTCCATTGCTATACCTCTGTGTCGTCAAGTATAATATCCATATCTGTGCTGCATTGTAGTTGTGCGCAGTATATAGTAGGAGGACAGTGCAGAATTTTGCTGACCACCGGTATATAGCAGTACGGTACAGTAGTCCATTGCACTACCTCTGTTTCGTCAAGTATACTATCCATATCTGTGCTGCATTGTACTTGTGCGCAGTATATAGTAGGAGGACAGTGCAGAATTTTGCTGACAGCCAGTATATATATAGCAGTACGGTACAGTAGTCCATTGCTCTACCTCTGAGTCGTCAAGTATACTATCCATATCTGTGCTGCATTGTAGTTGTGCGCAGTATATAGTAGGAGGACAGTGCAGAATTTTGCTGACCACCAGTATATATATATATATAGCAGTATGGTACAGTAGTCCTTTGCTCTACCTCTGTGTCGTCAAGTATACTATCCATATCTGTGCTGCATTGTAGTTGTGCGCAGTATATAGTAGGAGTACAGTGAAGAATTTTGCTGACCACCAGCATATATATAGCAGTATGGTACAGAAGTCCATTGCTCTACCTCTGTGTCGTCAAGTATACTATCCATATCTGTGCTGCATTGTAGTTGTGCACAGTATATAGTAGGAAAGTGCAGAATTTTGCTGACCACCAGTTAATATATATATAGCAGTACGGTACAGTAGTCCATTGCTCTACCTCTGTGTCGTCAAGTATACTATCCATATCTGTGCTGCATTGTAGTTGTGCACAGTATATAGTAGGAGGACAGTGCAGAATTTTGCTGACCACCGGTGTGTATATATATATATATATATATATATATATAGCAGTACGGTACAGTAGTCCATTGCACTACCTCTGTGTCGTCAAGTATACTATCCATATCTGTGCTGCATTGTAGTGTTATGCAGTATATAGTAGGAGGACAGTGCAGAATATTGCTAACTACCAGTATATATATATAGCAGTACGGTACAGTAGACCATTGCTCTACCTCTGTGTCGTCAAGTATACTATCCATATCTGTGCTGCATTGTAGTTGTGCGCAGTATATAGTAGGAGGACAGTGCAGCATTTTGCTGACCACCAGTATATATATATAGCAGTATGGTACAGTAGTCCATTGCTCTACCTCTGTGTCGTCAAATATACTATCCATATCTGTGCTGCATTGTAGTTGTACGCAGTATAAAGTAGGAGGACAGTGCAGAATTTTGCTGACCACCAGTATATATATATATATATATAGCAGTGCGGTACAGTAGCCCATTGCTCTACCTCTGTGTCATCAAGTATACTATCCATATCTGTGCTGCATTGTAGTTGTGCGCAGTATATAGTAGGACAGTGCAGAATTTTGCTGACCACCAGTATACATATATATAGCAGTACAGTACAGTAGTCCATTGCTCTACCTCTGTGTCGTCAAGTATACTATCCATATCTGTGCTGCATTGTAGTTGTGCGCAGTATATAGTAGGAGGACAGTGCAGAATTTTGCTGACTACCAGTATATATATAGCAGTAAGGTACAGTTGTCCATTGCTATACCTCTGTGTCGTCAAGTTTACTATTCATATCTGTGCTACATTGTACTTGTGCGCAGTATATAGTAAGAGGACAGTGCAGAATTTTGCTGACCGCCAGTATATATATAGCGGTACGGTACAGTAGTCCTTTGCTCTACCTCTGTGTCGTCAAGTATACTATACATATCTGTGCTGCATTGTAGTTGTGCGCAGTATATAGTAGGAGGACAGTGCAGAATTTTGCTGACCAGCAGTATATATATATAGCAGTGCGGTACAGTAGTTCATTGCTCTACCTCTGTGTCGTCAAGTATACTATACATATCTGTGCTGCATTGTAGTTGTGCACAGTATATAGTAGGAGGACAGTGCAGAATGTTGCAGACAACCAGTATATATATATATATATATATATAGCAGTACGGTACAGTAGTCCATTGCTATACCTCTGTGCCGTCAAGTTTACTATTCATATCTGTGCTGCATTGTACTTGTGCGCAGTATATAGTAGGAGGACAGTGCAGAATTTTGCTGACCGCCAGTATATATATAGCGGCACGGTACAGTAGTCCTTTGCTCTACCTCTGTGTCGTCAAGTATACTATCCATATATGTGCTGCATTGTAGTTGTGCGCAGTATATAGTAGGAGGACAGTGCAGAATATTGCTGACCACCAGTATATATATATAGCAGTACGGTACAGTAGACCATTGCTCTACCTCTGTGTCATCAAGTATACTATCCATATCTGTGCTGCATTGTAGTTGTGCGCAGTATATAGTAGGAGGACAGTGCAGAATTTTGCTGACCACCAGTATATATATAGCAGTACGGTACTGTAGTCCATTGCTCTACCTCTGTGTCGTCAAGTATACTATCCATATATGTGCTGCATTGTAGTTGTGCGCAGTATATAGTAGGAGGACAGTGCAGAATATTGCTGACCACCAGTATATATATATAGCAGTACGGTACAGTAGTCCTTTGCTCTACCTCTGTGTCATCAAGTATACTATCCATATCTGTGTTGCATTGTAGTTGTGCGCAGTATATAGTAGGAGGACAGTGCAGAATTTTGCTGACCACTGGTATATATATATATAGCAGTACGGTACAGTAGTCCATTGCTCTACCTCTGTGTCATCAAGTATACTATCCATATCTGTGCTGCATTGTAGTTGTGAGCAGTATACTGTAAATTAGTAGGACAGTGCAGCATTTTGCTGACCACCAGTTAATATATATAGCAGTACGGTACAGAAGTCCATTGCTATACCTCTGTGTCGTCAAGTATACTATCCATATCTGTGCTGCATTGTAGTAGTGCGCAGTATATAGTAGGAGTACAGTGCAGAGTTTTGCTGACTACCAGTATATATATATAGCAGTACGGTACAGTAGTCCATTGCTCTACCTCTGTGTCGTCAAGTATACTAACCATATCTGTGCTGCATTGTAGTTGTGCGCAGTATGAAGTAGGACAGTGCAGAATTTTGCTGACCACCAGTATATATATAGCAGTACGGTACAGTAGTCCTTTGCTCTACCTCTGTGTCGTCAAGTATACTATCCATATATGTGCTGCATTGTAGTTGTGCGCAGTATATAGTATGAGGACAGTGCAGAATATTGCTGAACACCAGTATATATATAGCAGTACGGTACAGTAGTCCATTGCTCTACCTCTGTGTCGTCAAGTATACTTTCCATATCTGTGCTGCATTGTAGTTGTGCGCGGTATATAGTAGAAGGACAGTGCAGAATTTTGCTGACCACCAGTTAATATATATAGCAGTGTGGTACAGTAGTCCATTGCTCTACCTCTGTGTCGTCAAGTATACTATCCATATCTGTGCTGCATTGTAGTTGTGCGAAGTATATAGTAGGAGGACAGTGCAGAATTTTGCTGACCAGCAGTATATATATAGCAGTACGGTACAGTAGTTCATTGCTCTACCTCTGTGTCGTCAAGTATACTATCCATATCTATGCTGCATTGTAGTTGTGCTCAGTATATAGTAGGAGGATAGTGCAGAATTTTGCAGACCACCAGTATATATATAGCAGTACGGTACAGTAGTCCATTGCTCTACCTCTGTGTCGTCAAGGATACTATCCATATCTGTGCTGCATTGTAGTTGTGCGCAGTATATAGTAGGAGGACAGTGCAGATTTTGCTGACCACCAGTATATATATAGCAGTACGGTACAGTAGTCCATTGCTATACCTCTGTGTCGTCAAGTATACTATCCATGGCCCTCATTCCGAGTTGATCGCTAAGAGTCATCGCATCGCAAATGTACGAAATGTAAGTATCTGCGCATGCGCAAATGCGTGATTACGCATGCGCGACGACATACGTACGACAACTGTGCAAAATTACTTTGGAAAAAAAAAGCCGTAACTGCCAAACGAAAACGAGGAGTGGCGTGGGCGTGGCGGAGGCGAGACTTCGCAATGCTCCGACATGGGCGTGAAAGTGGGCGTACTGTGTGGGAGTATGCAACTTGCAATGGGCGTGGTTTTCGCAAATAAACATTGTCGCTGTTAAAACTAACATAGGAAACCGTAGCAACATTCACGCAGCAGCAGAGTAGGTCTGCAGTTACTCTACATTTGCGAAGTACTGGTACAAGTGTGTATGCAGTAATTAGCAGTTAATTGGAGAGCACATTCATCTGATGTCCAATTACTTGTTAATTACTGAGCACATGAAAGTTACCAACCACAAATTGACTGAACACACATTACATGTTTATTCTACTCACATATTAATCTCACACACTGTCAAATAAGGTTGTTATTTGTGTTTACCTTGGTGTGTAAGCATTTTGTAGAAATGTTTTAATGTGTGTTAGACTACTAAATACAAACAAGTTACATTTTTAGATAAAGTTATAGAATTCTGCTACATTCTTATCAATTAACCAACACCCACATAATGCAGCATACACTATGATTTAGTTTTAAAAGTCACAATAATATATGTTTATAATATCTGTCAATGTTTTCAATGATGTCATGTTGACCAAAGATATTTAATCAAGTTGTCGTGTCTGTTTTATTAATATGGACATTAAAGTGTGGTGCAAAGCATACCTTTTTTTTTTAATTATTTATAATTTTAAGGAGAATTAGCAGATTGGTCACCAAGTGTCTATATGTTGACCTAATCTTTTGGTAACTAAGATTTTGCTAATGCATTACCTTCAAGAAATTGCACACATTTGTAATATTTTTTTTTTATTACGGTAATAATATTACACAACATTTAAACATGGCTCCACATGAGTCTCACAGGCAGAGATAGACCAAGCACCAAGCAGATGGCACTGACAATAATTATATAGCAGAACTCAGTACTCTGCAAATTTCTGCTTCTGACAAAAGTATCTTTTAAATGCATAAATTAAACATATTACACACCCTGCCACACACAAATTTGATACCAAATGAAAAAGAATTAGTATCCACCACACAAACACAACAATACACAGCACACTAGTGAGAGGAAGATGGCTCTGTTGTTTGTTAAAAGAAACTCACAGGCTACAATTCCTCCAAACAGAAAAAAGACATTTCACTAAGAGGGAGTGATCCATTCTGGCCACACAAGCCAACTCCAAAATAACATAGAGGCAACTACAAAAACATGGGTGCTGCCCATCTGGAGAGACATCACTTTCTTCTTTTTCTCCCCGCCTGAGGCTGATCTTCTTTGCTTGGTCTGCGGAGTGACCTTCGTTGGGCCTGCCCAGTGGCCTGTTCTTCCTGGGCAGGGGCAGGGGAGGGAGCCGATGTGGTTGGCTCTCTGCCACTGTGGGCAAGGGAGACAGCGATGGCCTGGAGCCCTTGCAAGATGTTATTTGCAAGGCTTTGGTTTGAGGAGGCCAGTTGTTCTTGGGCCTGCCTGATCTCTGCCAGACCTTGGCAGAGTTGAGCAACACCTTGCTCAACACAGGTTCGGATCTCAGTGAGCCGGACAGCTATCTGGCTTACCTCCCGGATGACCCCGTCTTGAAATATGTTTAGGCTCTCACCATACCTAGCAATTTCAAGCAGGATCTCCGGGATAGCAGAGGGTTGGGTGGGGGGCCAGTAGGAACCTGCATAGGTGGGTTTTGTTGGCCCACACTGCCAGACCCACTAGGTCCCTCCACCTCAGCCTCAACCACATAACCGGCCTGTGACTCAAACTGTTCACCCCCCTGTGCTGTGTTTTGTGCCAAGCAAATAGAAGAATGTGTGGGGAAAAAGTTGGAGTATAAATTAGTAAAAGATTCTAAATACAGTTCAAATTACAGACAAATAAATGTGTAAACTTACCTTCCAAGTCATGTCCCGTCAGAATCTCAGGCAGGTCCGTGTCCATATGAGACACCCCTTGGCCCTCCTCATAACTGACACAGTCCATCGCCATCTCCTCCAAGTCAGTATACTCCACAGCGACAGGTGGTCCACCCCCTGTAGCCCTTGAGGCATTCCACTCCGCAGCCCTCTTTGCCTTCAGGCGGGATTTGAAGTCGGCCCACCTACATATGTATTGTGAAAGAGGGACAAAGTTGAGTATTATTATTGGTTGTAGAAAATATATAGCACACATGTTCTGCTTGTGTTTGCTAGACAGAACATGATATGTAACTATATTTTTTGCTCAACTTAGCACAGAAAATGGATTGTCAAGATGCACTTACCGTCGTCTCACTTCCTGTGATGTTCTGACGACAGAGCCAACTTCATTCACAGATTTTGTGATGTCTCTCCAGATGCGTTCTTTTGAAGCAGCACCCATGTTTTTTGGCCCTCTATGTATTTTGGCCATGGCCTGCGTGACCAAGACACGCAACTCCCTCTTAGTGAATGCAGGCTGTCTTTTTTTCCGTCTGGAGGTAGCCTGTGAGGTTTCTTCTTGTTGGTCATCTCCATCTTCCTCCTCACTAGCAGCTTCTGTCTGCTGTGTTTGTGTGGCTAAAGTCAATTCTCCCTCAGTTTGCTCACTATGTGTGTGTGGCAGGGTATCCCCACTCAATTGTTGAGGTTCAGAAGCAGAAATTTGCAGAGTACTAGGTCCTGCCTCAACATCCGCAGAGGCGGATTCTAACATGCGCCTTTGCCACTCTAAGCGTTGTTTCTGCAATGCCATCTGCTGCTCTGCAATGCGGTCTATCTCTGCTGCGATTTGCTCACGAGAAGCCATGTTTGTGATGACGTGTGTACGCCGAGGTGTGTGCGCTTATATACCTACGTGCGAATCGTTAATTCACACAGGTGTACACTATTAATCTGGTGAATGATTGCACTGCTTATTTAAGGGCCGAGTTTGCACGCTGTGAGTGTAGGTAGTTTGGAGTTTCATTTGTTTGTTGGCTTGTGCGTGAAGGTGCTAGTGGAATTTGCAGAGTGAGTAATTGTCAAGCATACCTTTGTCCTTTCGTTTGCGTTTTGAATATAGACAGTGTTGCATTTTTTATGCAATTTTTCGTTTGTGAGTATTGTGGAAATGTTATTGTTAATTTTTGGAAGTCAAAGTGTTTTATTAATGTTTTTTTGTTTAATTATTTAATCCCATATATATTTGGCAAGTCCATTTGTGAAAATAAACCTGTGCTTATTATTTGTGACTATCATTTGTGTTCTCTTGTAGGTGCTTGTTTTTGGGTCATATAACCCTTTGATATTTCTTTGGATTGGTGTGCTAGGGAACACCAAGTTTTCCTTTCTTTTTGAGCAGGTAAGTGTCCTTGGCCTGTATTGGTGGCTGTTTGTTTTAATGGTCTGTATGTTATTTGTGACTATCATTTGTGTTCTCTTGTAGGTGCTTGTTTTTGGGTCATATAACCCTTTGATATTTCTTTGGATTGGTGTGCTAGGGAACACCAAGTTTTCCTTTCTTTTTGAGCAGGTAAGTGTCCTTGGCCTGTATTGGTGGCTGTTTGTTTTAATGGTCTGTATGTTATTTGTGACTATCACTTGTGTTCTCTTGTAGGTGCTTGTTTTTGGGTCATATAACCCTTTGATATTTCTTTGGATTGGTGTGCTAGGGAACACCAAGTTTTCCTTTCTTTTTGAGCAGGTAAGTGTCCTTGGCCTGTGTTGGTGCCTGTTTGTGTTTTTTAAAATTGTTGAGATTATGTATTTTTTCCTTTTGGCTAAACCAAATTTTTAGTTACCAGGATTGATCTGCAAAGTAGTGTTTGTCTTTCCTGGTCTAGCTACTAAATGCCTATTATTTTTTGTTTGTGGTTTTTTATTGGTGTTTGTGAAGTTTTTTATGCAGAGAAATGTACCCAAAAATTTTTTTTGGCAATTGTAAAAATAACATATGTATTTTTAATTAAATTTGTTCTTTATTTTTTATTTGCAATATTTTTTTACATTTTGGACATGAATTCAACACAGAAAAAATGTACGCTCCTGCAGTAAGTTGACACCACATTTGTAAAAACATTTTATTGTAGTATATTTGTCAAACTTTAGTTTTGTATTCTTCATCTTTGTTTTTGTTTTGTTTTTTAAAGTGTGTGATGTCAATATATATTGCAGCAGAAGCCCTACCTCCCCAACCCACGCCAGCACTCCCACCCCAACCGCAAGCCCCACAACCACAGCCGGCTCCTCATCAACCAAGGCAACGGAGGCGTGCTAGGCCACCAATTTTCCGAACCCGTGTCCTACTTTTTGGGATGCCAGATGATGTGGTGGTGCGTAGATACCGGCTGCCACCACATCTAATCCTAGACACTCTCTCCATAATAGAGAGTGATCTGGAGTCTGAAATTCGGTATCCTACAGCAATACCACCATTGACACAATTCCTTGCAGTGTTACATTTTTTGGCTACAGCCTCATATCAGCATGTTGTGGGAGACCTGGTTGGCATGTCGCAGGGCCAGTTCAGTAAGGTCCTGCGGCGTGTCTGCCAGGCTTTCCTAAAGCGGGTGAAGCAGTTCATTGATATGCCTTTGGATGTTGGTGCCCTAGATGTGGTGAAGCGGCAATTTGCGGAAGGTGGTAGTCGCTTCCCACATGTTATTGGGGTTGTGGATGGCACACATGTTGCTATTCAGCCACCAAGACATAATGAAGAAATTTATAGAAACAGGAAACTGTTTCATTCTCTGAATGTAATGGTTGTTTGTGGGCCATCCCTCCAGATCCTTTCCCTGAATGCAAAGTTTACTAGAAGTTCCCATGATGCATATGTCATTAGACAATCAGGGATATGGCAGAGATTAAGATCAAGTCAACGAGCAGACATGTGGTTATTGGGTGAGTTTTTGCTTTAATTTTTTAAACAAACAAAATTAACTTGACAAATATACTATTTTGAAATATTGGATTATCTACCAACAGGAGACCGTGGATATCCTTGCACCCCCTGGCTCATGACTCCTTACCGTAATCCCAGGCCAGGACCACAGATGGCATTTAACTCCGCGCTTACTGCCACTAGGCAGCTGGTGGAGCGCACAATTGGTGTCCTTAAAGGGCGGTTTCGTGTGCTCCACCGCACTGGTGGCGACATCATGTATTCGCCGGAGATGGCAAGTAAAATAGTGGTCCTGTGCGCAATACTACATAATATCGCGGTAAGGAGTAGTGTAGAGCTTCCTCAGGCAGAGGAATTGCCTGATGAGGAGCCAGGGGTTGGTCCACGCTTCGGTGGGGGGAGTGTGACACGGAGGGGGAGCCAAGTGAGGGCAAGAATTGTTGCAGAATATTTCAGGTATAGTGTTTTTAGATTTTATATTTGCACAAATAATACAACACAGTATGCTTATGTTTTTTAAACCATGATTGCATTTTGTATGATCTTGTAAAGTGATTGGGTAAGGCTTTTGTTGTGTTGGAATGGGTAATTGTTTTTTTTAACAAAAACCAAAAACACGTTAAGCTTACAATGTTTATTTAGAAATTTAAATACTGTAATGTTAATAAATAGTGTCCTTATTTATTTTATATCCTCAAATCCTGATTATGTAACCAAACACACAAACAAATGATACTCAATGTTTCACACTTTGTGACTGTCCAGCTGAATGATCACACGAACTGTGGTGAGTACACAGATATGTATAGTAATTTTATCTAAAGTCTGTGTCTCTGTGTGTGTTTTGTTTTCTTAAATTTGTGTTCAAAACATTTTCGCTTCTGCTAATGCGAATTTCCGCTCGTGCCAAATAACACTCTGCTCTTCACAGCATTGCAAAGATCAATAAAGTTATTAGAAATGACAACATAGATTTTTGACCAATCACATGCTAACAGACACTATAAATATATGCCCAAATAAGGAAAACGCCATTGCCATGATGCGTGCAGCACCGTTCACCAGGCGGGAGCTCCGCGTGCTGGTTGCGGTGATGGACCGCCGCGTAGGCCGCGTTGGGCGCTTCATCCCCAATCGGGTGAAGCGCGAGGCCTACGCGGAGGTCCGCCGCCTGCTGCGGACTCGCGTCCGCAGCAGGCGGACAATCATCCAGCTTGAAAGGAGGTGGAGTGATCTCCGTAGGCGGACTCCCGATTTGTTGGCGGAGATCCGCCAGCAAATTCGTGCGCTGCATACACGAAGTAAGTTACCTTACATAAGTTTTGTGTCCGAAATTGTGCTAATGTGTGATTTTCCAAGTTTTGGGCTTCCGGAATTTATGTAACAATTGTTCAATACAATGAGCACTGCAGGGGAAGCATATGTAACATGTGCAGAGAGAGTAAGTTTTGGGTGGGGTGTGTTAAATCAGGTCCAAAAATTTGCATTGCTAAAATAAAGCAGCATGTATTTACCCTGCCCATAATTAAAAAAACATACAAAATCAAACTCTCTCGGCACATGTTATATCTGCCACCCCTGCACTGCACATGCTTTTGGCCAATTGCAAACTAAATGCCTGCTGTAATCCCCTTGGATTTGCAGACATTTTACAGTAAGTGGTAGGCTAATTGCAACCTGCAGTGCCCTTTTATGGAAATTAGGACACTGTGTGTGGTTAGGTAAAACAGTACTGACTGTAGCAAAGTAACACCAAACAAGTGCATGTTTACAAAAAATAAGAAGCAGGCAGGAAAATATTCCAAAATACTTGATCAGTGCTGGCTATATAATAAGGTGCCTTGAATAGTAATCTGGTGATGTTGCCTAGACCAATCACTATGACTCAATTGCCTAGATTAAGGAATGAGCTTCAAAGTAAAAGTTTTGACTCATTTTGTTTGCTGTGGCCAACATGAAGAGGATCTTAACATGTTTGCTTTTCTTTGAAACAAAACAAAGAATTTAACAATGAACAGAACATTGAGAAAACAAATTGATTACTATGTAATTTCTCATGTTTAAACAATTTGTACAATATTATCATTCTAGGACAACAACAACGGCAAAACTCCCCACCCCCTTCCCCTTCTCACTCCCCCTCCCCTTCTCACTCCCCCTCCCCTTCACAGTCCCCCTCAGCTTCCCAGTCCCCCTCAGCTTCCCAGTCCCCCTCAGCTTCCCAGTCCACCTCAGCTTCCCAGTCCACCTCATCTTCCCAGTCCCCCTCATCTTCCCAGGCCCCATCAGCTTCCCTGGCCCACTCCACTTTCCATTCCCCTTCTCACCACACCTCTCCATCTCTTTCTGGGACCCCTTCTCCTCCTTCCCATACCCCTTCTCCTTCAAATTCAACATCCCAATCTGAACCCCCATCACCCTCTATTGCTTTAACTTTTTCTCCGCCCCCCTCGCCCTCTCAATCAGACCCCCCCTCTGAAATTGGCAAACAAATCCAGCCTCCTTCCCCCATCCAGCCTCCTGCCCCAATCCCTCCTCCTTCCCCAATCCCTCCTCCTTCCCCAATCCCTCCTCCTTCCCACATCCAGCCGCCTTCCCCCATCCAGCCAACATCCCCACCCAGTGAATGGGCAGAGGAAGCCCCTGCAGACCGTTCCGGGAGTCTGGATGTTGCCGTGGAAAGTAAGTTTATTTTAATTTATAAAAAAATGATTACCCACTTACACTTACAATGCCAAAACATGCAGTGTTGTACTGTTTGAATTCTTGGACCCTGGACAAATATTTTTAAATTTCATCATGGTGTACATGTTGCCTTTACATATTTGTGAGTGTCATTATATGTACAGTGTGTATGTGTGCAATGTTTTGTGTGTCCACTCTAGGTTGACACTCATTAGGTAGCCAGGGTTGGCAGGACAACAGGGTTTATATGTGTTATTTTGTATGGTAAACAGTTAGACCTGAGTGGAGTTTAGTATGTTGTTGGGCTTTTAAACTTGGGCCTGTGTAGTCTGAATATTTACACTTACAAATCACATGCTTCACTTTGTTATGCAGCCTAATGACACACTGATTTGTTGTGTGAAAGTGACATTCTCAAAATTACTAATTGTTCTAGTCAAACCGGTTTGCACTTATTTAGTAAGGGCAGCTTTCATGGAGTGTGGGAATGCTATGATATGTTGGCCTTCTGAAGATGTTGATATGCAGTGTGAGGAGGCAGGACCAAACCCCTTTAAAATAATCTAAAAACATAAAAAAGGTAATGAATGCCAACATGGTGTAACAGTGACGAAGATAGAACATAACTTTAACATGGGATGTCGCCCATAACAACCAATACAATAAATCTTTAGAATTGTGGAACCACTTCTACAAGATATTAATTATTTTTTGGCTTGTTTGCTATGGGCAACGCTACTTCTTAAAATGAACTCACATAGTAGCAAATGTAGCCCATGGTCTTTAAAATTGGACTAAGTAACCAAAAAAGACTGAGCAGGCTTGCCTTTTTTTAAGCTAATGATTGTACCATAAAACAGTCATGATGTATCAACTTTGCCATTAAGCAGGCCTGTCCAAACTGCGCAACTGCAACTGTTGATAAACTACACATCCCAGCATGCCCTTACACAGGTTTGGCATTCCCTGGCCCAAAAACTGAGTCAACGCATGCTGGTATATGTAGTTTCACACAAGCAGGAGGAATGCAGTTTGGACCTGCATGCATTAAAGTGTGCTTTGTGCCTTGCTTGGATAATAAGCAATGTGAGTAAGTTATTAATGTTTATGTTATCTCTTAATTTCAGATGTTGCCGTTGGAGATCCAACATCAATACAGTACATTTGTACACATATGAGGCAGCATCTCCAGGCCTTGTTGGAACTTGTTGGGGACCTGGAAAAGTTATGTTAAATTTTATTTAGACAACAACAACAAAACAAAAAAAAAAAAAAACAAAAAAAAAACTTTGTTAAAAAAATAAAAAAAAACATTCATATACTTTTGCGGCTCCTTATTATTTATTAATGCAATAAAGGAACACCAGATTGCATAACAAACATTTCTTACCTTAAACATTTCAAACATCTAACGTAACTTATTTTAAAAGACCAACTAAAACATGTTATTGGCAAAATAAACATGCAAACACCTTCATTCACAAACAAAAACTCAACTTTAATAAATTCAGAAAACACATTAGAACAAGCACATTGCAAACATCTATATTTATATTAAACATGTTAATAAAAGGAGGCTCTTTTATGGCTACAAAGTGTTCTTCAGGTATTTAAACAAATACTTAATTGATCATGAACATTTCCATTCATTCAATAATTGTATTTGTGATTGATGAGGGCTTGTGGACTTTTAATTGGAAGGTGTTAGTCCACGAAATAGTAAAAAAACAAATTCTGCTGCGTTTCTCTGCAAAAGTGAGCACTTTAACAGAAAAATGTGTAAATCTACTACAACTTAGTATTTTTACGAATAAGTATGTGTTAATGCGATGGGTTCGCATTGCTGCGACGATTTTGCATTGCTGCGATGTCATTTGGCGTACGCCCACTTTGTGTAATAATACGTGCGAATTAGCAAAAATAAGTTGGGGGCGGATGTTCGCACATTTACTACATTAACGCAACTTTAATAATAAGTTGTGCGAACGAAAAACTTAGCGATCAACTCGGAATGAGGGCCCATATCTGTACTGCATTGTAGTTGTGCACAGTATATAGTAGGAGGACAGTGCAGAATTTTGCTGACCACCAGTTAATATATATAGCAGTACGGTACAGTAGTCCATTGCTCTACCTCTGTGTCGTCAAGTATACTATCCATATCTGTGCTGCATTGTAGTTGTGCACAGTATATAGTAGGACAGTGCAGAATTTTGCTGACCACCAGTTAATATATATAGCAGTATGGTACATAAGTCCATTGCTATACCTCTGTGTGGTCAAGTATACTATCCAGATCTGTGCTGCATTGTAGTTGTGCGCAGTATATAGTAGGAGGACAGTGCAGAATTTTGCTGACCACTGGTATATATATATAGCAGTACGGTACAGTAGTCCATTGCTCTACCTCTGTGTCATCAAGTATACTATCCATATCTGTGCTGCATTGTAGTTGTGAGCAGCATACTGTAAAGTAGTAGGACAGTGCAGCATTTTGCTGACCACCAGTTAATATATATAGCAGTACGGTACAGAAGTCCATTGCTATACCTCTGTGTCATCAAGTATACTATCCATATCTGTGCTGCATTGTAGTTGTGCGCAGTATATAGTAGGAGGACAGTGCAGAGTTTTGCTTACTACCAGTATATATATATAGCAGTACGGTACAGTAGTCCATTGCTCTACCTCTGTGTCGTCAAGTATACTATCCATATCTGTGCTGCATTGTAGTTGTGCGCAGTATGAAGTAGGACAGTGCAGAATTTTGCTGACCACCAGTATATATATAGCAGTACGGTACAGTAGTCCTTTGCTCTACCTCTGTGTCGTCAAGTATACTATCCATATATGTGCTGCATTGTAGTTGTGCGCAGTATATAGTAGGAGGACAGTGCAGAATATTGCTGAACACCAGTATATATATAGCAGTACGGTACAGAAGTCCATTGCTCTACCTCTGTGTCGTCAAGTATACTTTCCATATCTGTGCTGCATTGTAGTTGTGCGCAGTATATAGTAGAAGGACAGTGCAGAATTTTGCTAACCACCAGTTAATATATATAGCAGTATGGTACAGTAGTCCATTGCTCTACCTCTGTGTCGTCAAGTATACTATCCATATCTGTGCTGCATTGTAGTTGTGCACAGTATATAGTAGGAGGACAGTGCAGAATTTTGCTGACCACCAGTATATATATAGCAGTACGGTACAGTAGTCCACTGCTCTACCTCTGTGTCGTCAAGTATACTATCCATATCTGTGCTGCATTGTAGATGTGCGCAGTATACTGTATAGTAGTAGGACAGTACAGCATTTTGCTGACCACCAGTTAATATATATAGCAGTACGGTACAGAAGTCCATTGCTATACCTCTGTGTCGTCAAGTATACTATCCATATCTGTGCTGCATTGTAGTTGTGCGCAGTATATAGTAGGATGACAGTGCAGAGTTTTGCTGACTACCAGTATATATATATATAGCAGTACGGTACAGTAGTCCATTGCTCTACCTCTGTGTCGTCAAGTATACTATCCATATCTGTGCTGCATTGTAGTTGTGCGCAGTATGAAGTAGGACAGTGCAGAATTTTGCTGACCACCAGTATATATATATATATATATATATATATATAGCAGTACGGTACAGTAGTCCATTGCTCTAACCCTGTGGCGTCAAGTATACTATCCATATCTGTGCTGCATTGTAGTTGTGCGCAGTATATAGTAGGAGGACAGTGCAGAATTTTGCTGACCACCAGTATATTTATATAGCAGTATGGTACAGTAGTCCATTGCTATACCTCTGTGCCGTCAAGTATACTATCCATATCTGTGCTGCATTGTAGTTGTGCGAAGTATATAGTAGGAGGACAGTGTAGAATTTTGCTGACCAGCAGTTAATATATATAGCAGTACGGTACAGTAGTCCATTGCTCTACCTCTGTGTCGTCAAATATACTATCCATATCTGTGCTGCATTGTAGTTGTGCGCAGTATATAGTAGGAGGACAGTGCAGAATTTTGCTGACCACCAGTATATATATATATATATATATATAGCAGTACGGTACAGTAGTCCATTGCTCTACCTCTGTGTCGTCAAGTATACTATCCATATCTGTGCTGCATTGTAGTTGTACGCCGTATATAGTAGGAGGACAGTGCAGAATTTTGCCGACCACCAGTATATATATAGCAGTACGGTACAGTAGTCCATTGCTCTACCTCTGTGTCGTCAAGTATACTATCCATATCTGTGCTGCATTGTAGTTGTATTCAGTATATAGTAGGAGGACAATGCAGAACTTTGCTGACTACCAGTATATATATAGCAGTAAGGTACAGTTGTCCATTGCTCTACCTCTGTGTCGTCAAGTATACTATCCATATCTGTGCTGCATTGTAGTTGTGCACAGTATATAGTAGGACAGTGCAGAATTTTGCTGACCACCAGTTAATATATATAGCAGTACGGTACAGAAGTCCATTGCTATACCTCTGTGTCGTCAAGTATAATATCCATATCTGTGCTGCATTGTAGTTGTGCGCAGTATATAGTAGGAGGACAGTGCAGAATTTTGCTGACCACCGGTATATAGCAGTACGGTACAGTAGTCCATTGCACTACCTCTGTTTCGTCAAGTATACTATCCATATCTGTGCTGCATTGTACTTGTGCGCAGTATATAGTAGGAGGACAGTGCAGAATTTTGCTGACAGCCAGTATATATATAGCAGTACGGTACAGTAGTCCATTGCTCTACCTCTGAGTCGTCAAGTATACTATCCATATCTGTGCTGCATTGTAGTTGTGCGCAGTATATAGTAGGAGTACAGTGCAGAATTTTGCTGACCACCAGCATATATATAGCAGTATGGTACAGAAGTCCATTGCTCTACCTCTGTGTCGTCAAGTATACTATCCATATCTGTGCTGCATTGTAGTTGTGCACAGTATATAGTAGGAAAGTGCAGAATTTTGCTGACCACCAGTTTATATATATATAGCAGTACGGTACAGTAGTCCATTGCTCTACCTCTGTGTCGTCAAGTATACTATCCATATCTGTGCTGCATTGTAGTTGTGCACAGTATATAGTAGGAGGACAGTGCAGAATTTTGCTGACCACCGGTGTATATATATATATATATATATATATAGCAGTACGGTACAGTAGTCCATTGCACTACCTCTGTGTCGTCAAGTATACTATCCATATCTGTGCTGCATTGTAGTGTTATGCAGTATATAGTAGGAGGACAGTGCAGAATATTGCTAACTACCAGTATATATATATAGCAGTACGGTACAGTAGACCATTGCTCTACCTCTGTGTCGTCAAGTATACTATCCATATCTGTGCTGCATTGTAGTTGTGCGCAGTATATAGTAGGAGGACAGTGCAGCATTTTGCTGACCACCAGTATATATATATAGCAGTATGGTACAGTAGTCCATTGCTCTAACTCTGTGTCGTCAAATATACTATCCATATCTGTGCTGCATTGTAGTTGTACGCAGTATAAAGTAGGAGGACAGTGCAGAATTTTGCTGACCACCAGTATATATATATATATATATATATATAGCAGTGCGGTACAGTAGCCCATTGCTCTACCTCTGTGTCATCAAGTATACTCTCCATATCTGTGCTGCATTGTAGTTGTGCGCAGTATATAGTAGGACAGTGCAGAATTTTGCTGACCACCAGTATACATATATATAGCAGTACAGTACAGTAGTCCATTGCTCTACCTCTGTGTCGTCAAGTATACTATCCATATCTGTGCTGCATTGTAGTTGTGCGCAGTATATAGTAGGAGGACAGTGCAGAATTTTGCTGACCACCAGTATATATATATATATATATATATATATAGCAGTACGGTACAGTAGTCCATTGCTCTAACCCTGTGGCGTCAAGTATACTATCCATATCTGTGCTGGATTGTAGTTGTGCGCAGTATATAGTAGGAGGACAGTGCAGAATTTTGCTGACCACCAGTATATTTATATAGCAGTATGGTACAGTAGTCCATTGCTATACCTCTGTGCCGTCAAGTATACTATCCATATCTGTGCTGCATTGTAGTTGTGCGAAGTATATAGTAGGAGGACAGTGTAGAATTTTGCTGACCAGCAGTTAATATATATAGCAGTACGGTACAGTAGTCCATTGCTCTACCTCTGTGTCGTCAAATATACTATCCATATCTGTGCTGCATTGTAGTTGTGCGCAGTATATAGTAGGAGGACAGTGCAGAATTTTGCTGACCACCAGTATATATATATATATATATATATATATATATAGCAGTACGGTACAGTAGTCCATTGCTCTACCTCTGTGTCGTCAAGTATACTATCCATATCTGTGCTGCATTGTAGTTGTACGCCGTATATAGTAGGAGGACAGTGCAGAATTTTGCCGACCACCAGTATATATATAGCAGTACGGTACAGTAGTCCATTGCTCTACCTCTGTGTCGTCAAGTATACTATCCATATCTGTGCTGCATTGTAGTTGTATTCAGTATATAGTAGGAGGACAATGCAGAACTTTGCTGACTACCAGTATATATATAGCAGTAAGGTACAGTTGTCCATTGCTCTACCTCTGTGTCGTCAAGTATACTATCCATATCTGTGCTGCATTGTAGTTGTGCACAGTATATAGTAGGACAGTGCAGAATTTTGCTGACCACCAGTTAATATATATAGCAGTACGGTACAGAAGTCCATTGCTATACCTCTGTGTCGTCAAGTATAATATCCATATCTGTGCTGCATTGTAGTTGTGCGCAGTATATAGTAGGAGGACAGTGCAGAATTTTGCTGACCACCGGTATATAGCAGTACGGTACAGTAGTCCATTGCACTACCTCTGTTTCGTCAAGTATACTATCCATATCTGTGCTGCATTGTACTTGTGCGCAGTATATAGTAGGAGGACAGTGCAGAATTTTGCTGACAGCCAGTATATATATAGCAGTACGGTACAGTAGTCCATTGCTCTACCTCTGAGTCGTCAAGTATACTATCCATATCTGTGCTGCATTGTAGTTGTGCGCAGTATATAGTAGGAGTACAGTGCAGAATTTTGCTGACCACCAGCATATATATAGCAGTATGGTACAGAAGTCCATTGCTCTACCTCTGTGTCGTCAAGTATACTATCCATATCTGTGCTGCATTGTAGTTGTGCACAGTATATAGTAGGAAAGTGCAGAATTTTGCTGACCACCAGTTTATATATATATAGCAGTACGGTACAGTAGTCCATTGCTCTACCTCTGTGTCGTCAAGTATACTATCCATATCTGTGCTGCATTGTAGTTGTGCACAGTATATAGTAGGAGGACAGTGCAGAATTTTGCTGACCACCGGTGTATATATATATATATATATATATATAGCAGTACGGTACAGTAGTCCATTGCACTACCTCTGTGTCGTCAAGTATACTATCCATATCTGTGCTGCATTGTAGTGTTATGCAGTATATAGTAGGAGGACAGTGCAGAATATTGCTAACTACCAGTATATATATATAGCAGTACGGTACAGTAGACCATTGCTCTACCTCTGTGTCGTCAAGTATACTATCCATATCTGTGCTGCATTGTAGTTGTGCGCAGTATATAGTAGGAGGACAGTGCAGCATTTTGCTGACCACCAGTATATATATATAGCAGTATGGTACAGTAGTCCATTGCTCTAACTCTGTGTCGTCAAATATACTATCCATATCTGTGCTGCATTGTAGTTGTACGCAGTATAAAGTAGGAGGACAGTGCAGAATTTTGCTGACCACCAGTATATATATATATATATATATATATAGCAGTGCGGTACAGTAGCCCATTGCTCTACCTCTGTGTCATCAAGTATACTCTCCATATCTGTGCTGCATTGTAGTTGTGCGCAGTATATAGTAGGACAGTGCAGAATTTTGCTGACCACCAGTATACATATATATAGCAGTACAGTACAGTAGTCCATTGCTCTACCTCTGTGTCGTCAAGTATACTATCCATATCTGTGCTGCATTGTAGTTGTGCGCAGTATATAGTAGGAGGACAGTGCAGAATTTTGCTGACCACCAGTATATATATATATATATATATATATATATATAGCAGTACGGTACAGTAGTCCATTGCTCTAACCCTGTGGCGTCAAGTATACTATCCATATCTGTGCTGGATTGTAGTTGTGCGCAGTATATAGTAGGAGGACAGTGCAGAATTTTGCTGACCACCAGTATATTTATATAGCAGTATGGTACAGTAGTCCATTGCTATACCTCTGTGCCGTCAAGTATACTATCCATATCTGTGCTGCATTGTAGTTGTGCGAAGTATATAGTAGGAGGACAGTGTAGAATTTTGCTGACCAGCAGTTAATATATATAGCAGTACGGTACAGTAGTCCATTGCTCTACCTCTGTGTCGTCAAATATACTATCCATATCTGTGCTGCATTGTAGTTGTGCGCAGTATATAGTAGGAGGACAGTGCAGAATTTTGCTGACCACCAGTATATATATATATATATATATATATATATATAGCAGTACGGTACAGTAGTCCATTGCTCTACCTCTGTGTCGTCAAGTATACTATCCATATCTGTGCTGCATTGTAGTTGTACGCCGTATATAGTAGGAGGACAGTGCAGAATTTTGCCGACCACCAGTATATATATAGCAGTACGGTACAGTAGTCCATTGCTCTACCTCTGTGTCGTCAAGTATACTATCCATATCTGTGCTGCATTGTAGTTGTATTCAGTATATAGTAGGAGGACAATGCAGAACTTTGCTGACTACCAGTATATATATAGCAGTAAGGTACAGTTGTCCATTGCTCTACCTCTGTGTCGTCAAGTATACTATCCATATCTGTGCTGCATTGTAGTTGTGCACAGTATATAGTAGGACAGTGCAGAATTTTGCTGACCACCAGTTAATATATATAGCAGTACGGTACAGAAGTCCATTGCTATACCTCTGTGTCGTCAAGTATAATATCCATATCTGTGCTGCATTGTAGTTGTGCGCAGTATATAGTAGGAGGACAGTGCAGAATTTTGCTGACCACCGGTATATAGCAGTACGGTACAGTAGTCCATTGCACTACCTCTGTTTCGTCAAGTATACTATCCATATCTGTGCTGCATTGTACTTGTGCGCAGTATATAGTAGGAGGACAGTGCAGAATTTTGCTGACAGCCAGTATATATATAGCAGTACGGTACAGTAGTCCATTGCTCTACCTCTGAGTCGTCAAGTATACTATCCATATCTGTGCTGCATTGTAGTTGTGCGCAGTATATAGTAGGAGGACAGTGCAGAATTTTGCTGACCACCAGTATATATATATATAGCAGTATGGTACAGTAGTCCTTTGCTCTACCTCTGTGTCGTCAAGTATACTATCCATATCTGTGCTGCATTGTAGTTGTGCGCAGTATATAGTAGGAGTACAGTGCAGAATTTTGCTGACCACCAGCATATATATAGCAGTATGGTACAGAAGTCCATTGCTCTACCTCTGTGTCGTCAAGTATACTATCCATATCTGTGCTGCATTGTAGTTGTGCACAGTATATAGTAGGAAAGTGCAGAATTTTGCTGACCACCAGTTTATATATATATAGCAGTACGGTACAGTAGTCCATTGCTCTACCTCTGTGTCGTCAAGTATACTATCCATATCTGTGCTGCATTGTAGTTGTGCACAGTATATAGTAGGAGGACAGTGCAGAATTTTGCTGACCACCGGTGTATATATATATATATATATATATATATAGCAGTACGGTACAGTAGTCCATTGCACTACCTCTGTGTCGTCAAGTATACTATCCATATCTGTGCTGCATTGTAGTGTTATGCAGTATATAGTAGGAGGACAGTGCAGAATATTGCTAACTACCAGTATATATATATAGCAGTACGGTACAGTAGACCATTGCTCTACCTCTGTGTCGTCAAGTATACTATCCATATCTGTGCTGCATTGTAGTTGTGCGCAGTATATAGTAGGAGGACAGTGCAGCATTTTGCTGACCACCAGTATATATATATAGCAGTATGGTACAGTAGTCCATTGCTCTAACTCTGTGTCGTCAAATCTACTATCCATATCTGTGCTGCATTATAGTTGTACGCAGTATAAAGTAGGAGGACAGTGCAGAATTTTGCTGACCACCAGTATATATATATATATATATATATAGCAGTGCGGTACAGTAGCCCATTGCTCTACCTCTGTGTCATCAAGTATACTATCCATATCTGTGCTGCATTGTAGTTGTGCGCAGTATATAGTAGGACAGTGCAGAATTTTGCTGACCACCAGTATACATATATATAGCAGTACAGTACAGTAGTCCATTGCTCTACCTCTGTGTCGTCAAGTATACTATCCATATCTGTGCTGCATTGTAGTTGTGCGCAGTATATAGTAGGAGGACAGTGCAGAACTTTGCTGACTACCAGTATATATATAGCAGTAAGGTACAGTTGTCCATTGCTATACCTCTGTGTCGTCAAGTTTACTATTCATATCTGTGCTACATTGTACTTGTGCGCAGTATATAGTAAGAGGACAGTGCAGAATTTTGCTGACCGCCAGTATATATATAGCGGTACGGTACAGTAGTCCTTTGCTCTACCTCTGTGTCGTCAAGTATACTATACATATCTGTGCTGCATTGTAGTTGTGCGCAGTATATAGTAGGAGGACAGTGCAGAATTTTGCTGACCAGCAGTATATATATATAGCAGTGCGGTACAGTAGTTCATTGCTCTACCTCTGTGTCGTCAAGTATACTATACATATCTGTGCTGCATTGTAGTTGTGCGCAGTATATAGTAGGAGGACAGTGCAGAATGTTGCAGACAACCAGTATATATATATATATAGCAGTACGGTACAGTAGTCCATTGCTATACCTCTGTGCCGTCAAG
The DNA here is from genome assembly GCF_028390025.1 of Pseudophryne corroboree. Classification (NCBI taxonomy): domain Eukaryota; kingdom Metazoa; phylum Chordata; class Amphibia; order Anura; family Myobatrachidae; genus Pseudophryne; species Pseudophryne corroboree. Next base: position 271,693,501 of record NC_086450.1, on the reverse strand, counting down.
TTTACTATTCATATCTGTGCTGCATTGTACTTGTGCGCAGTATATAGTAGGAGGACAGTGCAGAATTTTGCTGACCGCCAGTATATATATAGCGGTACGGTACAGTAGTCCTTTGCTCTACCTCTGTGTCGTCAAGTATACTATCCATATATGTGCTGCATTGTAGTTGTGCGCAGTATATAGTAGGAGGACAGTGCAGAATATTGCTGACCACCAGTATATATATATAGCAGTACGGTACAGTAGACCATTGCTCTACCTCTGTGTCATCAAGTATACTATCCATATCTGTGCTGCATTGTAGTTGTGCGCAGTATATAGTAGGAGGACAGTGCAGAATTTTGCTGACCACCAGTATATATATAGCAGTACGGTACAGTAGTCCATTGCTCTACCTCTGTGTCGTCAAGTATACTATCCATATATGTGCTGCATTGTAGTTGTGCGCAGTATATAGTAGGAGGACAGTGCAGAATATTGCTGACCACCAGTATATATATATAGCAGTACGGTACAGTAGTCCTTTGCTCTACCTCTGTGTCATCAAGTATACTATCCATATCTGTGTTGCATTGTAGTTGTGCGCAGTATATAGTAGGAGGACAGTGCAGAATTTTGCTGACCACTGGTATATATATATAGCAGTACGGTACAGTAGTCCATTGCTCTACCTCTGTGTCATCAAGTATACTATCCATATCTGTGCTGCATTGTAGTTGTGAGCAGTATACTGTAAATTAGTAGGACAGTGCAGCATTTTGCTGACCACCAGTTAATATATATAGCAGTACGGTACAGAAGTCCATTGCTATACCTCTGTGTCGTCAAGTATACTATCCATATCTGTGCTGCATTGTAGTTGTGCGCAGTATATAGTAGGAGGACAGTGCAGAGTTTTGCTGACTACCAGTATATACATATAGCAGTACGGTACAGTAGTCCATTGCTCTACCTCTGTGTCGTCAAGTATACTAACCATATCTGTGCTGCATTGTAGTTGTGCGCAGTATGAAGTAGGACAGTGCAGAATTTTGCTGACCACCAGTATATATATAGCAGTACGGTACAGTAGTCCTTTGCTCTACCTCTGTGTCGTCAAGTATACTATCCATATATGTGCTGCATTGTAGTTGTGCGCAGTATATAGTAGGAGGACAGTGCAGAATATTGCTGAACACCAGTATATATATAGCAGTACGGTACAGTAGTCCATTGCTCTACCTCTGTGTCGTCAAGTATACTTTCCATATCTGTGCTGCATTGTAGTTGTGCGCAGTATATAGTAGAAGGACAGTGCAGAATTTTGCTGACCACCAGTTAATATATATAGCAGTATGGTACAGTAGTCCATTGCTCTACCTCTGTGTCGTCAAGTATACTATCCATATCTGTGCTGCATTGTAGTTGTGCGAAGTATATAGTAGGAGGACAGTGCAGAATTTTGCTGACCAGCAGTATATATATAGCAGTACGGTACAGTAGTTCATTGCTCTACCTCTGTGTCGTCAAGGATACTATCCATATCTGTGCTGCATTGTAGTTGTGCGCAGTATATAGTAGGAGGACAGTGCAGATTTTGCTGACCACCAGTATATATATAGCAGTACGGTACACTAGTCCATTGCTCTACCTCTGTGTCGTCAAGTATACTATCCATATCTGTACTGCATTGTAGTTGTGCACAGTTTATAGTAGGAGGACAGTGCAGAATTTTGCTGACCACCAGTTAATATATATAGCAGTACGGTACAGTAGTCCATTGCTCTACCTCTGTGTCGTCAAGTATACTATCCATATCTGTGCTGCATTGTAGTTGTGCACAGTATATAGTAGGACAGTGCAGAATTTTGCTGACCACCAGTTAATATATATAGCAGTATGGTACATAAGTCCATTGCTATTCCTCTGTGTGGTCAAGTATACTATCCAGATCTGTGCTGCATTGTAGTTGTGCGCAGTATATAGTAGGAGGACAGTGCAGAATTTTGCTGACCACTGGTATATATATATAGCAGTACGGTACAGTAGTCCATTGCTCTACCTCTGTGTCATCAAGTATACTATCCATATCTGTGCTGCATTGTAGTTGTGCGCAGTATACTGTATAGTAGTAGGACAGTGCAGCATTTTGCTGACCACCAGTTAATATATATAGCAGTATGGTACAGAAGTCCATTGCTATACCTCTGTGTCGTCAAGTATACTATCCATATCTGTGCTGCATTGTAGTTGTGCGCAGTATGAAGTAGGACAGTGCAGAATTTTGCTGACTACCAGTATATATATATATATATATATATATATATAGCAGTACGGTACAGTAGTCCATTGCTCTAACCCTGTGGCGTCAAGTATACTATCCATATCTGTGCTGCATTGTAGTTGTGCGCAGTATATAGTAGGAGGACAGTGCAGAATTTTGCTGAACACCAGTATATATATAGCAGTACGGTACAGTAGTCCATTGCTCTACCTCTGTGTCGTCAAGTATACTATCCATATCTGTGCTGCATTGTAGTTGTGCGCAGTATATAGTAGGAGGACAGTGCAGAATTTTGCTGACCACCAGTATATTTATATAGCAGTATGGTACAGTAGTCCATTGCTATACCTCTGTGCCGTCAAGTATACTATCCATATCTGTGCTGCATTGTAGTTGTGCGAAGTATATAGTAGGAGGACAGTGCAGAATTTTGCTGACCAGCAGTATATATATAGCAGTACGGTACAGTAGTCCATTGCTCTACCTCTGTGTCGTCAAATATACTATCCATATCTGTGCTGCATTGTAGTTGTGCGCAGTATATAGTAGGAGGACAGTGCAGAATTTTGCTGACCACCAGTATATATATATAGCAGTACGGTACAGTAGTCCATTGCTATACCTCTGTGTCGTCAAGTATACTATCCATATCTGTGCTGCATTGTAGTTGTGCGCAGTATATAGTAGGAGGACAGTGCAGAATTTTGCCGACCACCAGTTAATATATATAGCAGTACGGTACAGAAGTCCATTGCTATACCTCTGTGTCATCAAGTATACTATCTATATCTGTGCTGCATTGTAGTTGTGCGCAGTATATAGTAGGAGGACAGTGCAGAATTTTGCTGACTACCAGTATACATATATAGCAGTACGGTACAGTAGTCCATTGCTCTACCTCTGTGTCGTCAAGTACACTATCCATATCTGTGCTGCATTGTAGTTGTGCGCAGTATGAAGTAGGACAGTGCAGAATTTTGCTGACCACCAGTATATATATATAGCAGTACGGTACAGTAGTCCTTTGCTCTACCTCTGTGTCGTCAAGTATACTATCCATATATGTGCTGCATTGTAGTTGTGCGCAGTATATAGTAGGAGGACAGTGCAGAATATTGCTGAACACCAGTATATATATAGCAGTACGGTACAGTAGTCCATTGCTCTACCTCTGTGTCGTCAAGTAAACTTTCCATATCTGTGCTGCATTGTAGTTGTGCGCAGTATATAGTAGAAGGACAGTGCAGAATTTTGCTGACCACCAGTTAATATATATAGCAGTATGGTACAGTAGTCCATTGCTCTACCTCTGTGTCGTCAAGTATACTATCCATATCTGTGCTGCATTGTAGTTGTGCGAAGTATATAGTAGGAGGACAGTGCAGAATTTTGCTGACCAGCAGTATATATATAGCAGTACGGTACAGTAGTTCATTGCTCTACCACTGTGTCGTCAAGTATACTATCCATATCTATGCTTCATTGTAGTTGTGCTCAGTATATAGTAGGAGGATAGTGCAGAATTTTTTGTTGACCACCAGTATATATATAGCAGTACGGTACAGTAGTCTATTGCTCTACCTCTGTGTCGTCAAGTATACTATCCATATCTGTGCTGCATTGTAGTTGTGCGCAGTATATAGTAGGAGGACAGTGCAGAATTTTGCTGACCACCAGTATATATATATAGCAGTACGGTACAGTAGTCCATTGCTCTACCTCTGTGTCGTCAAGTATACTATCCATATCTGTGCTGCATTGTAGTTGTGCACAGTATATAGTAGGAGGACAGTGCAGAATTTTGCTGACCACCAGTATATATATAGCAGTACGGTACAGTAGTCCATTGCTCTACCTCTGTGTCGTCAAGTATACTATCCATATCTGTGCTGCATTGTAGTTGTGCACAGTATATAGTAGGACATTGCAGAATTTTGCTGACCACCAGTTCATATATATAGCAGTATGGTACATAAGTCCATTGCTATACCTCTGTGTGGTCAAGTATACTATCCATATCTGTGCTGCATTGTAGTTGTGCGCAGTATATAGTAGGAGGACAGTGCAGAATTTTGCTGACCACTGGTATATATATATAGCAGTACGGTACAGTAGTCCATTGCTCTACCTCTGTGTCATCAAGTATATTATCCATATCTGTGCTGCATTGTAGTTGTGAGCAGTATACTGTAAATTAGTAGGACAGTGCAGCATTTTGCTGACCACCAGTTAATATATATAGCAGTACGGTACAGAAGTCCATTGCTATACCTCTGTGTCGTCAAGTATACTATCCATATCTGTGCTGCATTGTAGTTGTGCGCAGTATATAGTAGGAGGACAGTGCAGAGTTTTGCTGACTACCAGTATATATATATATAGCAGTACGGTACAGTAGTCCATTGCTCTACCTCTGTGTCGTCAAGTATACTATCCAAATCTGTGCTGCATTGTAGTTGTGCGCAGTATGAAGTAGGACAGTGCAGAATTTTGCTGACCACCAGTATATATATAGCAGTACGGTACAGTAGTCCTTTGCTGTACCTCTGTGTCGTCAAGTATACTATCCATATATGTGCTGCATTGTAGTTGTGCGCAGTATATAGTAGGAGGACAGTGCAGAATATTGCTGAACACCAGTATATATATAGCAGTACGGTACAGTAGTCCATTGCTCTACCTCTGTGTCGTCAAGTATACTTTCCATATCTGTGCTGCATTGTAGTTGTGCGCAGTATATAGTAGAAGGACAGTGCAGAATTTTGCTGACCACCAGTTAATATATATAGCAGTATGGTACAGTAGTCCATTGCTCTACCTCTGTGTCGTCAAGTATACTATCCATATCTGTGCTGCATTGTAGTTGTGCGCAGTATATAGTAGGAGGACAGTGCAGAGTTTTGCTGACTACCAGTATATATATATAGCAGTACGGTACAGTAGTCCATTGCTCTACCTCTGTGTCGTCAAGTATACTATCCATATCTGTGCTGCATTGTAGTTGTGCGCAGTATGAAGTAGGACAGTGCAGAATTTTGCTGACCACCAGTATATATATAGCAGTACGGTACAGTAGTCCTTTGCTCTACCTCTGTGTCGTCAAGTATACTATCCATATATGTGCTGCATTGTAGTTGTGCGCAGTATATAGTAGGAGGACAGTGCAGAATATTGCTGAACACCAGTATATATATAGCAGTACGGTACAGTAGTCCATTGCTCTACCTCTGTGTCGTCAAGTATACTTTCCATATCTGTGCTGCATTGTAGTTGTGCGCAGTATATAGTAGAAGGACAGTGCAGAATTTTGCTGACCACCAGATATATATAGCAGTACGGTACAGTAGTCCATTGCTCTACCTCTGTATCGTCAAGTATACTATCCATATCTGTGCTGCATTGTAGTTGTGCACAGTATATAGTAGGACAGTGCAGAATTTTGCTGACCACCAGTTAATATATATAGCAGTACGGTACAGAAGTCCATTGCTATACCTCTGTGTCATCAAGTATAATATCCATATCTGTGCTGCATTGTAGTTGTGCGCAGTATATAGTAGGAGGACAGTGCAGAATTTTGCTGACCACCGGTATATATATATAGCAGTACGGTACAGTAGTCCATTGCACTACCTCTGTTTCGTCAAGTATACTATCCATATCTGTGCTGCATTGTAGTTGTGCGCAGTATATAGTAGGAGGACAGTGCAGAATTTTGCTGACCACCGGTATATATAAATAGCAGTACGGTACAGTAGTCCATTGCTCTACCTCTGTGTCGTCAAGTATACTATCCATATCTGTGCTGCATTGTAGTTGTGCGCAGTATATAGTAGGAGGACAGTGCAGAATTTTGCTGACCACCAGTATATATATATATAGCAGTACGGAACAGTAGTTTATTGCTCTACCTCTGTGTCGTCAAGTATACTATCCATATCTGTGCTGCATTGTTGTTGTGTGCAGTATATAGTCGGAGGACAGTGCAGAATTTTACTGACCACCAGTAGAAATATAGCAGTACGGTACAGTAGTCCATTTCTCTACCTCTGTGTCGTCAATTATAATATCCATATCTGTGCTGCATTGTAGTTGTATTCAGTATATAGTAGGATTACAGTGCAGAATTTTGCTGACCACCAGTATATATATATATATATATATATATTGCAGTACGGTAAAGTAGTCCATTGCTCTACCCCTGTGTCGTCAAGTATACTATCCATATCTGTGCTGCATTGTAGTTGTGCACAGTATATAGTAGGAGTACAGTGCAGAATTTTGCTGACCACAAGTATATATATAGCAGTACGGTACAGTAGTCCATTGCTCTACCTCTGTGTCGTCAAGTATACTATCCATATCTGTGCTGCATTGTAGTTGTGCACAGTATATAGTAGGAAAGTGCAGAATTTTGCTGACCACCAGTTAATATATATAGTAGTACGGTACAGAAGACCATTGCTATACCTCTGTGTCGTCAAGTATACTATCCATATCTGTGCTGCATTGTAGTTGTGCACAGTATATAGTAGGAGGACAGTGCAGAATTTTGCTGACCACCGGTATATATATATATAGCAGTACGGTACAGTAGTCCATTGCACTACCTCTGTGTCATCAAGTATACTATCCATATCTGTGCTGCATTGTAGTTGTGCACAGTATATAGTAGGACAGTGCAGAATTTTGCTGACTACCAGTATATATATAAAGCAGTACGGTACAGAAGTCCATTGCTATACCTCTGTGTCGTCAAGTATACTATCCATATCTGTGCTGCATTGTAGTTGTGCGCCATATATAGTAGGAGGACAGTGCAGAATTTTGCTGACCACCAGTATATATATATATAGCAGTACGGTACAGTAGTCCATTGCTCTACCATCTGTGTCGTCAAGTATACTATCCATATCTGTGCTGCATTGTAGTTGTGCGCAGTTTATAGTAAGAGGACAGTGCAGAATTTTGCTGACCACCAGTCTATATATAGCAGTACGGTACAGTAGTCCATTGCTCTACCTCTGTGTCGTCAAGTATACTATCCATATATGTGCTGCATTGTAGTTGTGCGCAGTATATAGTAGGAGGACAGTGCAGAATTTTGCTGACCACCAGTATATATATATAGCAGTACGGTACAGAAGTTCATTGCTCTACCTCTGTGTCGTCAAGTATACTATCCATATCTGTACTGCATTGTTGTTGTGTGCAGTATATAGTCGGAGGACAGTGCAGAATTTTGCTGACCACCAGTATATATATAGCAGTACGGTACAGTAGTCCATTGCTCTACCTCTGTGTCGTCAAGTATACTATCCATATCTGTGCTGCATTTTAGTTGTATTCAGTATATAGTAGGATTACAGTGCAGAATTTTGCTGACCACCAGTATATATATATATAGCAGTACGGTAAAGTAGTCCATTGCTCTACCTCTGTGTCGTCAAGTATACTATCCATATATGTGCTGCATTGTAGTTGTGCACAGTATATAGTAGGAGGACAGTGCAGAATTTTGCTGACCACCAGTATATATATATAGCAGTACGGTACAGAAGTTCATAGCTCTACCTCTGTGTCGTCAAGTATACTATCCATATATGTGCTGCATTGTTGTTGTGTGCAGTATATAGTCGGAGGACAGTGCAGAATTTTGCTGACCACCAGTATATATATAGCAGTACGGTACAGTAGTCCATTGCTCTACCTCTGTGTCGTCAAGTATACTATCCATATTTGTGCTGCATTGTAGTTGTATTCAGTATATAGTAGGATTACAGTGCAGAATTTTGCTGACCACCAGTATATATATATAGCAGTACGGTAAAGTAGTCCAATGCTCTACCTCTGTGTCGTCAAGTATACTATCCATATCTGTGCTGCATTGTAGTTGTGCACAGTATATAGTAGGAGGACAGTGCAGAATTTTGCTGACCACCAGTATATATATAGCAGTACGGTACAGTAGTCCATTGCTCTACATCTGTGTCGTCAAGTATACTATCCATATCTGTGCTGCATTGTAGTTGTGCGCAGTATATAGTATGACAGTGCAGAATTTTGCTGACCACCAGTTAATATATAAAGCAGTACGGTATAGAAGTCCATTGCTATACCACTGTGTCGTCAAGTATACTATCCATATCTGTGCTGCATTGTAGTTGTGCGCAGTATATAGTAGGAGGACAGTGCAGAATTTTGCTGACCACCATTTAATATATATAGCAGTACGGTACAGAAGTCCATTGCTCTACCTCTGTGTCGTCAAGTATACTAACGATATCTGTGCTGCATTGTAGTTGTGCGCAGTATATAGTAAGAGGACTGTGAAGAATGTTGCTGACCAGCTGTATAAATATAGCAGTACGGTACAGTAGTTCATTGCTCTACCTCTGTGTCGTCAAGTATACTATCCATATATGTGCTGCATTGTAGTTGTGCGCAGTATATAGTAGGAGGACAGTGCAGAATTTTGCTGACCACGAGTATATTATAGCAGTACGGTACAGTAGTACATTGCTCTACCTCTGTGTCGTCAAGTATACTTTCCATATATGTGCTGCATTGTAGTGGTGCGCATTATATAGTAGGAGGACAGTGCAGAATTTTGTTGACCACCAGTATATATATATATATATATATATATATATATATAGCAGTACGGTACAGTAGTCCTTTGCTCTACCTCTGTGTCATCAAGTATACTATCCATATCTGTGCTGCATTGTAGTTGTGCACAGTATATAGTAGGACAGTGCAGAATTTTGCTGACTACCAGTATATATATAAAGCAGTACGGTACAGTAGTCCATTGCTCTACCTCTGTGTCGTCAAGTATACTATCCATATCTGTGCTGCATTGTAGTTGTGCGCCATATATAGTAGGAGGACAGTGCAGAATTTTGCTGACCACCAGTATATATATATAGCAGTACGGTACAGAAGTCCATTGCTCTACTTCTGTGTCGTCAAGTATACTATCCATATCTGTGCTGCATTGTAGTTGTGCGCAGTATATAGTAAGAGGACAGTGCAGAATTTTGCTGACCACCAGTATATATATAGCAGTACGGTACAGTAGTCCATTGCTCTATCTCTGTGTCGTCAAGTATACTATCCATATATGTGCTGCATTGTAGTTGTGCGCAGTATATAGTAGGAGGACATTGCAGAATTTTGCTGACCACCAGTATATATATATATATATATATATATATATATATAGCAGTACGGTACAGAAGTTCATTGCTCTACCTTTGTGTCGTCAAGTATACTATCCATATATGTGCTGCATTGTTGTTGTGTGCAGTATATAGTCGGAGGACAGTGCAGAATTTTTGCTGACCACCAGTATATATATAGCAGTACGGTACAGTAGTCCATTGCACTACCTCTGTGTCATCAAGTATACTATCCATATCTGTGCTGCATTGTAGTTGTGCACAGTATATAGTAGGACAGTGCAGAATTTTGCTGACTACCAGTATATATATAAAGCAGTACGGTACAGAAGTCCATTGCTATACCTCTGTGTCGTCAAGTATACTATCCATATCTGTGCTGCATTGTAGTTGTGCGCCATATATAGTAGGAGGACAGTGCAGAATTTTGATGACCACCAGTATATATATATATAGCAGTACGGTACAGTAGTCCATTGCTCTACCTCTGTGTCGTCAAGTATACTATCCATATCTGTGCTGCATTGTAGTTGTGCGCAGTTTATAGTAAGAGGACTGTGCAGAATTTTGCTGACCACCAGTATATATATAGCAGTACGGTACAGTAGTCCATTGCTCTACCTCTGTGTCGTCAAGTATACTATCCATATATGTGCTGCATTGTAGTTGTGCGCAGTATATAGTAGGAGGACAGTGCAGAATTTTGCTGACCACCAGTATATATATATAGCAGTACGGTACAGAAGTTCATTGCTCTACCTCTGTGTCGTCAAGTATACTATCCATATCTGTGCTGCATTGTTGTTGTGCGCAGTTTATAGTAAGAGGACAGTGCAGAATTTTGCTGACCACCAGTCCATATATAGCAGTACGGTACAGTAGTCCATTGCTCTACCTCTGTGTCGTCAAGTATACTATCCATATATGTGCTGCATTGTAGTTGTGCGCAGTATATAGTAGGAGGACAGTGCAGAATTTTGCTGACCACCAGTATATATATATAGCAGTACGGTACAGAAGTTCATTGCTCTACCTCTGTGTCGTCAAGTATACTATCCATATCTGTGCTGCATTGTTGTTGTGTGCAGTATATAGTCGGAGGACAGTGCAGAATTTTGCTGACCACCAGTATATATATAGCAGTACGGTACAGTAGTCCATTGCTCTACCTCTGTGTCGTCAAGTATACTATCCATATCTGTGCTGCATTTTAGTTGTATTCAGTATATAGTAGGATTACAGTGCAGAATTTTGCTGACCACCAGTATATATATATAGCAGTACGGTAAAGTAGTCCATTGCTCTACCTCTGTGTCGTCAAGTATACTATCCATATATGTGCTGCATTGTAGTTGTGCACAGTATATAGTAGGAGGACAGTGCAGAATTTTGCTGACCACCAGTTTATATATATAGCAGTACGGTACAGAAGTTCATTGCTCTACCTCTGTGTCGTCAAGTATACTATCCATATATGTGCTGCATTGTTGTTGTGTGCAGTATATAGTCGGAGGACAGTGCAGAATTTTGCTGACCACCAGTATATATATAGCAGTACGGTACAGTAGTCCATTGCTCTACCTCTGTGTCGTCAAGTATACTATCCATATTTGTGCTGCATTGTAGTTGTATTCAGTATATAGTAGGATTACAGTGCAGAATTTTGCTGACCACCAGTATATATATATAGCAGTACGGTAAAGTAGTCCAATGCTCTACCTCTGTGTCGTCAAGTATACTATCCATATCTGTGCTGCATTGTAGTTGTGCACAGTATATAGTAGGAGGACAGTGCAGAATTTTGCTGACCACCAGTATATATATAGCAGTATGGTACAGTAGTCCATTGCTCTACATCTGTGTCGTCAAGTATACTATCCATATCTGTGCTGCATTGTAGTTGTGCGCAGTATATAGTATGACAGTGCAGAATTTTGCTGACCACCAGTTAATATATAAAGCAGTACGGTATAGAAGTCCATTGCTATACCATTGTGTCGTCAAGTATACTATCCATATCTGTGCTGCATTGTAGTTGTGCGCAGTATATAGTAGGAGGACAGTGCAGAATTTTGCTGACCACCATTTAATATATATAGCAGTACGGTACAGAAGTCCATTGCTCTACCTCTGTGTCGTCAAGTATACTAACGATATCTGTGCTGCATTGTAGTTGTGCGCAGTATATAGTAAGAGGACTGTGAAGAATGTTGCTGACCAGCTGTATGAATATAGCAGTACGGTACAGTAGTTCATTGCTCTACCTCTGTGTCGTCAAGTATACTATCCATATATGTGCTGCATTGTAGTTGTGCGCAGTAAATAGTAGGAGGACAGTGCAGAATTTTGCTGACCACGAGTATATTATAGCAGTACGGTACAGTAGTACATTGCTCTACCTCTGTGTCGTCAAGTATACTTTCCATATATGTGCTGCATTGTAGTGGTGCGCATTATATAGTAGGAGGACAGTGCAGAATTTTGTTGACCACCAGTATATATATATATATATATATATATATATATATATATAGCAGTACGGTACAGTAGTCCTTTGCTCTACCTCTGTGTCATCAAGTATACTATCCATATCTGTGCTGCATTGTAGTTGTGCACAGTATATAGTAGGACAGTGCAGAATTTTGCTGACTACCAGTATATATATAAAGCAGTACGGTACAGTAGTCCATTGCTCTACCTCTGTGTCGTCAAGTATACTATCCATATCTGTGCTGCATTGTAGTTGTGCGCCATATATAGTAGGAGGACAGTGCAGAATTTTGCTGACCACCAGTATATATAAATAGCAGTACGGTACAGTAGTCCATTGCTCTACTTCTGTGTCGTCAAGTATACTATCCATATCTGTGCTGCATTGTAGTTGTGCGCAGTATATAGTAAGAGGACAGTGCAGAATTTTGCTGACCACCAGTATATATATAGCAGTACGGTACAGTAGTCCATTGCTCTATCTCTGTGTCGTCAAGTATACTATCCATATATGTGCTGCATTGTAGTTGTGCGCAGTATATAGTAGGAGGACATTGCAGAATTTTGCTGACCACCAGTATATATATATATATATATATATATATAGCAGTACGGTACAGAAGTTCATTGCTCTACCTTTGTGTCGTCAAGTATACTATCCATATATGTGCTGCATTGTTGTTGTGTGCAGTATATAGTCGGAGGACAGTGCAGAATTTTTGCTGACCACCAGTATATATATAGCAGTACGGTACAGTAGTCCATTGCACTACCTCTGTGTCATCAAGTATACTATCCATATCTGTGCTGCATTGTAGTTGTGCACAGTATATAGTAGGACAGTGCAGAATTTTGCTGACTACCAGTATATATATAAAGCAGTACGGTACAGAAGTCCATTGCTATACCTCTGTGTCGTCAAGTATACTATCCATATCTGTGCTGCATTGTAGTTGTGCGCCATATATAGTAGGAGGACAGTGCAGAATTTTGCTGACCACCAGTATATATATATATAGCAGTACGGTACAGTAGTCCATTGCTCTACCTCTGTGTCGTCAAGTATACTATCCATATCTGTGCTGCATTGTAGTTGTGCGCAGTTTATAGTAAGAGGACTGTGCAGAATTTTGCTGACCACCAGTATATATACAGCAGTACGGTACAGTAGTCCATTGCTCTACCTCTGTGTCGTCAAGTATACTATCCATATATGTGCTGCATTGTAGTTGTGCGCAGTATATAGTAGGAGGACAGTGTAGAATTTTGCTGACCACCAGTATATATATATATATAGCAGTACGGTACAGAAGTTCATTGCTCTACCTCTGTGTCGTCAAGTATACTATCCATATCTGTGCTGCATTGTTGTTGTGTGCAGTATATAGTCGGAGGACAGTGCAGAATTTTGCTGACCACCAGTATATATATAGCAGTACGGTACAGTAGTCCATTGCTCTACCTCTGTGTCGTCAAGTATACTATCCATATCTGTGCTGCATTGTAGTTGTATTCAGTTTATAGTAGGATTACAGTGCAGAATTTTGCTGACCACCAGTATATATATATAGCAGTATGGTAAAGTAGTCCATTGCTCTACCTCTGTGTCGTCAAGTATACTATCCATATCTGTGCTGCATTGTAGTTGTGCACAGTATATAGTAGGAGGACAGTGCAGAATTTTGCTGACCACAGTATATATATAGCAGTACGGTACAGTAGTCCATTGCTCTACATCTGTGTCGTCAAGTATACTATCCATATCTGTGCTGCATTGTAGTTGTGCGCAGTATATAGTAGGACAGTGCAGAATTTTGCTGACCACCAGTTAATATATATAGCAGTACGGTATAGAAGTCCATTGCTATACCACTGTGTCGTCAAGTATACTATCCATATCTGTGCTGCATTGTAGTTGTGCGCAGTATATAGTAGGAGGACAGTGCAGAATTTTGCTGACCACCATTTAATATATATAGCAGTACGGTACAGAAGTCCATTGCTCTACCTCTGTGTCGTCAAGTATACTATCCATATCTGTGCTGCATTGTAGTTGTGCGCAGTATATAGTAAGAGGACTGTGAAGAATGTTGCTGACCAGCTGTATATATATAGCAGTACGGTACAGTAGTTCATTGCTCTACCTCTGTGTCGTCAAGTATACTATCCATATATGTGCTGCATTGTAGTTGTGCGCAGTATATAGTAGGAGGACAGTGCAGAATTTTGCTGACCACGAGTATATTATAGCAGTACGGTACAGTAGTACATTGCTCTACCTCTGTGTCGTCAAGTATACTATCCATATATGTGCTGCATTGTAGTGGTGCGCATTATATAGTAGGAGGACAGTGCAGAATTTTGTTGACCACCAGTATATATATATATATATATATATGTATATATATAGCAGTACGGTACAGTAGTCCTTTGCTCTACCTCTGTGTCATCAAGTATACTATACATATCTGTGCTGCATTGTAGTTGTGCACAGTATATAGTAGGACAGTGCAGAATTTTGCTGACTACCAGTATATATATAAAGCAGTACGGTACAGTAGTCCATTGCTCTACCTCTGTGTCGTCAAGTATACTATCCATATCTGTGCTGCATTGTAGTTGTGCGCAGTATATAGTAGGAGGACAGTGCAGAATTTTGCTGACCACCAGTTAATATATATAGCAGTACGGTACAGAAGTCCATTGCTATACCTCTGTGTTGTCAAGTATACTATCCATATCTGTGCTGCATTGTAGTTTTGCACAGTATATAGTAGGAGGACAGTGCAGAATTTTGCTGACCATCAGTATATATATAGCAGTACGGTACAGTAGTCCATTGCTCTACCTCTGTGTCGTCAAGTATACTATCCATATCTGTGCTGCATTGTAGCTGTATTCAGTATATAGTAGGATTACAGTGCAGAATTTTGCTGACCACCAGTATATATATATAGCAGTACGGTAAAGTAGTCCATTGCTCTACCTCTGTGTCGTCAAGTATACTATCCATATCTGTGCTGCATTGTAGTTGTGCACAGTATATAGTAGGAGGACAGTGCAGAATTTTGCTGACCACCAGTATATATATAGCAGTACGGTACAGTAGTCCATTGCTCTACCTCTGTGTCGTCAAGTATACTATCCATATCTGTGCTGCATTGTAGTTGTGCGCAGTATATAGTAGGACAGTGCAGAATTTTGCTGACCACCAGTAAATATATATAGCAGTACGGTACAGAAGTCCATTGCTATACCTCTGTGTCGTCAAGTATACTATCCATATCTGTGCTGCATTGTAGTTGTGCGCAGTATATAGTAGGAGGACAGTGCAGAATTTTGCTGACCACCGGTATATATATATAGCAGTATGGTACAGTAGTCCATTGCTCTACCTCTGTGTCGTCAAGTATACTATCCATATCTGTGCTGCATTGTAGTTGTGCGTAGTATACTGTATAGTAGTAGGACAGTGCAGAATTTTGCTGACCACCATTTAATATATATAGCAGTACGGTACAGAAGTCCATTGCTATACCTCTGTGTCGTCAAGTATACTATCCATATCTGTGCTGCATTGTAGTTGTGCGCAGTATATAGTAAGAGGACAGTGAAGAATGTTGCTGACCAGCTAAATATATATAGCAGTACGGTACAGTAGTTCATTGCTCTACCTCTGTGTCGTCAAGTATACTATCCATATCTGTGCTGCATTGTAGTTGTGCGTAGTATATAGTAGGAGGACAGTGCAGAATTTTGCTGACCACGAGTATATTTATAGCAGTACGGTGCAGTAGTACATTGCTCTACCTCTGTGTCGTCAAGTATACTGTCCATATCTGTGCTGCATTGTAGTTGTGCGCAGTATACTGTAAAGTAGTAGGAAAGTGCAGAATTTTGCTGACCACCATTTAATATATATAGCAGTACGGTACAGAAGTCCATTGCTATACCTCTGTGTCGTCAAGTATACTATCCATATCTGTGCTGCATTGTAGTTGTGCGCAGTATACTGTATAGCAGTAGGACAGTGCAGAATTTTGCTGACCACCATTTAATATATATAGCAGTACGGTACAGAAGTCCATTGCTATACATCTGTGTCGTCAAGTATACTATCCATATCTGTGCTGCATTTTAGTTGTGCGCAGTATATAGTAAGAGGACTGTGAAGAATGTTGCTGACCAGCTGTATATATATAGCAGTACGGTACAGTAGTTCATTGCTCTACCTCTGTGTCGTCAAGTATACTATCCATATCTGTGCTGCATTGTAGTTGTGCGCAGTATATAGTAGGAGGACAGTGCAGAATTTTGCTGACCACGAGTATATTATAGCAGTACGGTACAGTAGTACATTGCTCTACCTCTGTGTCGTCAAGTATACTATCCATATATGTGCTGCATTGTAGTGGTGCGCATTATATAGTAGGAGGACAGTGCAGAATTTTGCTGACCACCAGTATATATATATATATATATATATATATATATAGCAGTACGGTACAGTAGTCCATTGCTCTACCTTTGTGTCATCAAGTATACTATCCATATCTGTGCTGCATTGTAGTTGTGTGCAGTATATAGTAGGAGGACAGTGCAGAATTTTGCTGACTACCAGTTAATATATATATCCATACGGTACAGAAGTCCATTGCTATACCTCTGTGTCGTCAAGTATACTATCCATATCTGTGCTGCATTGTAGTTGTGCACCATATATAGTAGGAGGACAGTGCAGAATTTTGCTGACCACCAGTATATATATATAGCAGTACGGTACAGTAGTCCATTGCTCTACCTCTGTGTCGTCAAGTATACTATCCATATATGTGCTGCATTGTAGTTGTGCGCAGTATATAGTAGGAGGACAGTGCAGAATTTTACTGACCACCAGTATATATATATATAGCAGTATGGTACAGAAGTTCATTGCTCTACCTCTGTGTCGTCAAGTATACTATCCATATCTGTGCTGCATTGTAGTTGTATTCAGTATATAGTAGGATTACAGTGAAGAATTTTGCTGACCACCAGTATGTATATATAGCAGTACGGTAAAGTAGTCCATTGCTCTACCTCTGTGTCGTCAAGTATACTATCCATATCTGTGCTGCATTGTAGTTGTGCACAGTATATAGTAGGAGGACAGTGCAGAATTTTGCTGACCACCAGTATATATATAGCAGTACGGTACAGTAGTCCATTGCTCTACCTCTGTGTCGTCAAGTATACTATCCATATCTGTGCTGCATTGTAGTTGTGCGCAGTATATAGTAGGACAGTGCAGAATTTTGCTGACCACCAGTTAATATATATAGCAGTATGCTACAGTAGTTCATTGCTCTACCTCTGTGTCGTCAAGTATTCTATCCATATCTGTGCTGCATTGTAGTTGTGCGCAGTATATAGTAGGAGGACAGTGCAGAATTTTGCTGACCACGAGTTTATTTATAGCAGTACGGTACAGTAGTACATTGCTCTACCTCTGTGTCGTCATGTATACTGTCCATATCTGTGCTGCATTGTAGTTGTGCGCAGTATACTGTATAGTAGTAGGACAGTGCAGAATTTTGCTGACCACCATTTAATAAATATAGCAGTACGGTACAGAAGTCCATTGCTATACCTCTGTGTCGTCAAGTATACTATCCATATCTGTGCTGCATTGTAGTTGTGCGCAGTATACTGTATAGTAGTAGGACAGTGCAGAATTTTGCTGACCACCATTTAATATATATAGCAGTACGGTACAGAAGTCCATTGCTATACCACTGTGTCGTCAAGTATACTATCCATATCTGTGCTGCGTTGTAGTTGTGCGCAGTATATAGTAAGAGGACTGTGAAGAATGTTGCTGACCAGCTGTATATATATAGCAGTACGGTACAGTAGTTCATTGCTCTACCTCTGTGTCATCAAGTATACTATCCATATCTGTGCTGCATTGTAGTTGTGCGCAGTATATAGTAGGAGGACAGTGCAGAATTTTGCTGACCGCGAATATATTATAGCAGTACGGTACAGTAGTACATTGCTCTACCTCTGTGTCGTCAAGTATACTATCCATATATGAGCTGCATTGTAGTGGTGCGCATTATATAGTAGGAGGACAGTGCAGAATTTTGTTGACCACCAGTATATATATATATAGCAGTATGTTACAGTAGTCCATTGCTCTACCTCTGTGTCATCAAGAATACTGTCCATATCTGTGCTGCATTGTAGTTGTGTGCAGTATATAGTAGGAGGACAGTGCAGAATTTTGCTGAACACCAGTATATATATAGCAGTACGGTACAGTAGTCCATTGCTCTACCTCTGTGTCGTTAAGTATACTATCCATATCTGTGCTGCATTGTATTTGTGTGCAGTATATAGTAGAACAGTGCAGAATTTTGCTGACCACCAGTGTATATATAGCAGTACGGTACAGTAGTCCATTGCTCTACCTCTGTGTCATCAAGTATACTATCCATATCTGTGCTGCATTGTAGTTGTGCGCAGTATAAAGTAGGAGGACAGTGCAGAATTTTGCTGACCACCGGTCTATATATATATAGCAGTACGGTACAGTAGTCCATTGCTCTACCTTTGTGTCGTCAAGTATACTATCCATATCTGTGCTGAATTGTAGTTGTGCGCAGTATATAATAGGAGGACAGTGAAGAATTTTGCTGACCACCAGTATATTAATAGCAGTACGGTACAGTAGTCCATTGCTCTACCTCTGTGCCGTCAAGTATACTAACCATATCTGTGCTGCTTTGTAGTTGTGCACAGTATACTGTATAGTAGGAGGACAGTGCATAATTTTGCTGACCACCAGTATATATATAGCAGTACGGTACAGTAGTCCATTGCTCTACCTCTGTGTCGTCAAGTATACTATCCATATCTGTGCTGCATTGTAGTTGTGCGCAGTATATAGTAGGAGGACAGTGCAGAATTTTGCTGACCACCAGTATATATTTATAGCAGTACGGTACAGTAGTCCATTGCTATACCTCTGTGTCGTCAAGTATACTATCCATATCTGTGCTGCAATGTAGTTGTGCGCAGTATATAGTAAGAGGACAGTGCAGAATTTTGCTGACCAGCTGTATATATGTAGCAGTAAGGTACAGTAGTTCATTGCTCTACCTCTGTGTCGTCAAGTATACTATCCATATCTGTGCTGCATTGTAGTTGTGCGCGATATATAGTAGGAGAACAGTGCAGAATTTTGCTGACCACAAGTATATATATAGCAGTACGGTACAGTAGTTTATTGCTCTACCTTTGTGTCGTCAAGTATACTATCCATATATGTGCTGCACTGTTGTGGTGCACAGTATACTGTATAGTAGGAGGACAGTGCATAATTTTGCTGACCACCAGTATATATATAGCAGTACGGTACAGTAGTCCATTGCTCTACAGTACCTCTGTGCCGTCAAGTATACTAAACATATCTGTGCTGCATTGTAGTTGTGCACAGTATACTGTATAGTAGGAGGACAGTGCAGAATTTTGCTGACTACCAGTATATATATATATATATATATATAGCAGTACGGTACAGTAGTCCATTGCTCTACCTCTGTGTCGTCAAGTATACTTTCCATATCTGTGCTGCATTGTAGTTGTGTGCAGTATATAGTAGGAGGACAGTGCAGAATTTTGCTGAACACCAGTATATATATATAGCAGTACGGTACAGTAGTCCATTGCTCTACCTCTGAGTCGTCAAGTATACTATCCATATCTGTGCTGCATTGTAGTTGTGCACAGTATATAGTAGGAGAACAGTGCAGAATTTTGCTGACCACCAGTGTATATATAGCAGTACGGTACAGTAATCCATCGCTCTACCTCTGTGTTATCAAGTATACTATCCATATCTGTGCTGCATTGTAGTTGTGCGCAGTATATAGTAGGAGGACAGTGCAGAATTTTGCTGACCACCGGTATATATATATATATAGCAGTACGGTACAGTAGTCCATTGCTCTACCTTTGTGTCGTCAAGTATACTATCCATATCTGTGCTGAATTGTAGTTGTGCGCAGTATATAGTAGGAGGACAGTGCAGAATTTTGCTGACAAACAGTATATATATAGCAGTACGGTACAGTAGTCCATTGCTCTACCTCTGTGCCGTCAAGTATACTAAACATATCTGTGCTGCATTGTAGTTGTGCACAGTATACTGTATAGTAGGAGGACAGTGCATAATTTTGCTGACCACCAGTATATATATAGCAGTACGGTACAGTAGTCCATTGCTCTACCTCTGTGCCGTCAAGTATACTAAACATATCTGTGCTGCATTGTAGTTGTGCACAGTATACTGTATAGTAGGAGGACAGTGCATAATTTTGCTGACTACCAGTATATATATATATATATATATATAGCAGTACGGTACAGTAGTCCATTGCTCTACCTCTGTGTCGTCAAGTATACTTTCCATATCTGTGCTGCATTGTAGTTGTGTGCAGTATATAGTAGGAGGACAGTGCAGAATTTTGCTGAACACCAGTATATATATATAGCAGTACGGTACAGTAGTCCATTGCTCTACCTCTGAGTCGTCAAGTATACTATCCATATCTGTGCTGCATTGTAGTTGTGCGCAGTATATAGTAGGAGAACAGTGCAGAATTTTGCTGACCACCAGTGTATATATAGCAGTACGGTACAGTAATCCATTGCTCTACCTCTGTGTTATCAAGTATACTATCCATATCTGTGCTGCATTGTAGTTGTGCGCAGTATATAGTAGGAGGACAGTGCAGAATTTTGCTGACCACCGGTATATATATATATATAGCAGTACGGTACAGTAGTCCATTGCTCTACCTTTGTGTCGTCAAGTATACTATCCATATCTGTGCTGAATTGTAGTTGTGCGCAGTATATAGTAGGAGGACAGTGCAGAATTTTGCTGACAAACAGTATATATATAGCAGTACGGTACAGTAGTCCATTGCTCTACCTCTGTGCCGTCAAGTATACTAAACATATCTGTGCTGCATTGTAGTTGTGCACAGTATACTGTATAGTAGGAGGACAGTGCATAATTTTGCTGACCACCAGTATATATATATAGCAGTACGGTACAGTAGTCCATTGCTCTACCTCTGTGCCGTCAAGTATACTAAACATATCTGTGCTGCATTGTAGTTGTGCACAGTATACTGTATAGTAGGAGGACAGTGCATAATTTTGCTGACCACCAGTATATATATATAGCAGTACGGTACAGTAGTCCATTGCTCTACCTCTGTGTCGTCAAGTATACTATCCATATCTGTTCTGCATTGTAGTTGTGCGCAGCATATAGTAGAAGGACAGTGCAGAATTTTGCTGACCACCAGTATATATATATAGCAGTACGGTACAGTAGTCCATTGCTCTACCTCTGTGTCGTCAAGTATACTATCCATATATGTGCTGCATTGTAGTTGTGCGCAGTATATAGTAGGAGGACAGTGCAGAATTTTGCTGACCACCAGTATATATATAGCAGCACGGTACAGTAGTCCATTGCTTTACCTCTGTGTCGTAAAGTTTACTATCCATATCTGTGCTGCATTGTAGTTGTGTGCAGTATATAGTAGGAGGACAGTGCAGAATTTTGCTGACCACCAGTATATATATAGCAGTACGGTACAGCAGTCCATTGCTCTACCTCTGTCGTCAAGTATACTATCCATATCTGTGCTGCATTGTAGTTGTGCGCAATATATAGTTGGAGGACAGTGCAGAAATTTGCGGATGACCGGTTTATATATAGTAGTACAGTACAGTAGTCCATTGCTCTGCCTCTATGTCTTCAAGTATACTATCCATTTCTGTGCTGCATTGTAGTTGTGCACAGTATATAGTAGGAGGACAGTGCAGAATTTTGCTGACCACCAGTATATATATAGCATTACGGTACAGTAGTCCATTGCTCTACCTCTGAGTTATTAAGTATACTATCCATATCTGTGCGGCATTGTAGTTGTGCACAGTATATAGTAGGGGGACAGTGCAGAATTTTGCTGACCACCAGTATATATATAGCAGTACGGTACAGTAGTCCATTGCTATACCTCTGTGTCGTGAAGTATACTATCCATATCTGTGCTGCATTGTAGTTGTGCGCAGTATATAGTAGGAGGACAGTGCAGAATTTTGCTGACCACCAGTATATATATATAGCAGTACGGTATAGTAGTCCATTGCTCTACCTCTGTGTCGTCAAGTATACTATCCATATCTGTGCTGCATTGTAGCTGTGCGCAGTATATAGTAGGAGGACAGTGCAGAATTTTGCTGACCACCGGTATATATATATATAGCAGTACGGTACAGTAGTCCACTGCTCTACCTCTGTGTCATCAAGTATACTATCCATATCTGTGCTGCATTGTAGTTGTGCGCAGTATATAGTAGGAGGACAGTGCAGAATTTTGCTGACCCCCAGTATATATATAGCAGTACGGTACAGTAGTCCATTGCTCTACCTCTGTGTCGTCAAGTATACTATCCATATCTGTGCTGCATTGTAGTTGTGCGCAGTATATAGTAGGAAGACAGTGCAGAATTTTGCTGACCACCGGTATATATATATATAGCAGTACGGTACAGTAGTCCACTGCTCTACCTCTGTGTCATCAAGTATACTATCCATATCTGTGCTGCATTGTAGTTGTGCGCAGTATATAGTAGGAGGACAGTGCAGAATTTTGCTGACCCCCAGTATATATATAGCAGTACGGTACAGTAGTCCATTGCTCTACCTCTGTGTCGTCAAGTATACTATCCATATCTGTGCTGCATTGTAGCTGTGCGCAGTATATAGTAGGAGGACAGTGCAGAATTTTGCTGACCACCATTATATATATAGCAGTACGGTACTATAGTACACTGCTCTACCTCTGTGTCGTCAAGTATACTATCCATATCTGTGCTGCATTGTAGTTGTGCGCAGTATATAGTAGGAGGACAGTGCAGAATTTTGCTGACCACCGGTATATATATATAGCAGTACGGTACAGTAGTCCACTGCTCTACCTCTGTGTCATCAAGTATACTATCCATATCTGTGCTGCATTGTAGTTGTGCGCAGTATATAGTAGGAGGACAGTGCAGAATTTTGCTGACCCCCAGTATATATATAGCAGTAACGTACAGTAGTCCATTGCTCTACCTCTATGCCATCAAGTATACTATCCATATCTATGCTGCATTGTAGTTGTGCACAGTATACTGTATAGTAGGAGGATAGTGCAGAATTTTGCTGACCCCCAGTATATATATAGGAGTACCGTACAGTAGTCCATTGCTCTACCTCTGTGTCGTCAAGTATACTATCCATTTCTGTGCTGCATTGTAGCTGTGCGCAGTATATAGTAGGAGGACAGTGCAGAATTTTGCTGACCACCATTATATATATAGCAGTACGTACAGTAATCCATTGCTCTACCTCTGTGTCGTCAAGTATACTATCCATATCTGTGCTGCATTGTAGTTGTGCGCAGTATATAGTAGGAGGACAGTGCAGAATTTTGCTGACCACCAGTATATATATATATCAGTACGGTACAGTAGTCCATTGCTCTACCTCTGTGTCGTCAAGTATCCTATCCATATCTGTGCTGCATTGTAGTTGTGCGCAGTATATAGAAGGAGGACAGTGCAGAATTATGCTGATCACCAGTATATATATAGCAGTACGGTACAGTAGTCCATTGCTCTACCTCTGTGTCGTCAAGTATACTATCCATATCTGTGCTGCATTGTAGTTGTGCGCAGTCTATAGTAGGAGGACAGTGCAGAATTTTGCTGACCACCAGTATATATATAGTGGTTTGTTTAAGTCAGGCACCCGGGGAGACACCTGTTGTCTGTGGGATGAATATGGCCATTGACATGCCTGGTCAAATTACAAAAAATATCACCTCTTCGGTGTGGAACTATTTTAACAGAAATGCGGACAACAAGTGTCAAGCCGTGTGTTGCCTTTGTCAAGCTGTAATAAGTAGGGGTAAGGACGTTAACCACCTAGGAACATCCTCCTTTATACGTCACCTGGAGCGCATTCATCAGAAGTCATTGACAAGTTAAAAAACTTTGGGTGACAGCGGAAGCAGTCCACTGACAACAAAATCCCTTCCTCTTGTAACCAAGCTTCTGCAAACCACACCACCAACTCCCTCAGGGTCAGGAAAGCCAATAGTCCTGCAGGCCATGTCACTGGCAAGTCTGACGAGTCCTCTCCTGCCTGGGATTCCTTTGATGAGTGTAATGCCTAATGCTGGGATTCCTCCGATGAGTGTAACGCCTACTGCTGCTGGCGCTACTGTTGTAGCTGCTGGGAGTCGATCGTCATCCCAGAGGGGAATTCGGAAGACCACTTGTACTACTTCCAGTAAGCAATTGACTGTCCAACAGTCCTTTGCGAGGAAGATGAAATATCACAGCAGTCATCCTGCTGCAAAGCGGATAACTCAGGTCTTGGCAGCTTCGGTGGTGTTAAATGTGTGTCCGGTATCCACCGTTAATTCACAGGGAATTAGAGAATTGATTGAGGTACCGTGTCCCCGGTACCAAATACCATCTAGGTTCCATTTCTCTAGGCAGGCGATACAGAGAATGTACACAGACGTCAGAAAAAGACTCACCAGTGTCCTAAAAAATGCAGTTGTACCCAATGTCCACTTAACCACGGACATGTGAACAAGTGGAGCAGGGCAGACTCAGGACTATATGACTGTGACAGCCCACTGGGTAGATGTATTGCCTCCCGCAGCAAGAACAGCAGCGGCGGCACCAGTAGCAGCATCTCGCAAACGCCAACTCGTTCCTAGGCAGGCTACGCTTTGTATCACCGCTTTCCAGAAGAGGCACACAGCTTACAACCTCTTACGGAAACTGAGGAACATCATCGCAGAATGGCTTACCCCAATTTGACTCTCCTGGGGATTTGTGACATCGGACAACTCCACCAATATTGTGCGTTAATTACATGTGGGCAAATTCCAGCACGACCCATGTTTTGCACATACATTGAATTTGGTGGTGCAGAAATTTTTTTTTAAATGACAGGGGCGTGCAAGAGATGCTGTTGGTGGCCCGAAGAATTGCGGGCCACTTTCGGCATTCAGCCATCGCGTGCCAAAGACTGGAGCACCAGCAAACACTCCTGAACCTGCCCCGCCATCATCTGAAGCAAGAGGTGGTAACGAGGTGGAATTCAACCCTCTATATGCTTCAGAGGATGGAGGAGCAGCAAAAGGTTATTCAAGCCTATACATCTGCCTACGATATAGGCAAAGGAGGAGGAATGCACCTGACTCAAGTGCAGTGGAGAATAATTTCAACGTTGTGCAAGGTTCTGCAACCCTTTGAACTTGCCACACGTGAAGGTCAGTTCAGACACTGCCAGCCTGAGTTAGGTCATTCCCCTCATCAGGCTTTTGCAAAAGAAGCTGGAGAGATTGAAGGAGGAGCTAAAACGGAGCGATTCCGCTAGGCATGTGGGACTTGTGGATGGAGCCCTTAATTCGCTTAACCAGGATTCATGGGTGATCAATCTGTTGAAATCAGAGCACTACATTTTGGCCACCGTGCTCGATCCTAGGTTTAAAGCCTATGTTGTATCTCTCTTTCCGGCAGACACAAGTCTGCAGAGGTGCAAAGACCTGCTGGTGAGACACTTGTCAAGTCAAGCAGAACGTGACCCGTCAACAGCTCCTCCTTCACATTCTCCCGCAACTGGGGCTGCGAGGAAAAGGCTAAGAATTCCGAGCTTACCAGCTGGCGGTGATGCAGGGCAGTCTGGAGCGAGTGCTGACATCTGGTCCGGACTGAAGGACCTGCCAACGATTACTGACATGTCGTCTACTGTCACTGCATATGATTCTGTCACCATTGAATGAATGGTGGAGGATTATATGAGTGACCGCATCCAAGTATCCAAGCATGCCGTCAGACAGTCCGTACGTATACTGGCAGGAAAAAGAGTCAATTTGGAGGCCCTTGCACAAACTGGCTTTATTTTACCTAAGTTGCCCCCCCCCCCCCTCCAGTCTGTACTCCGAAAGAGTGTTTAGTGCAGCCACTCACCTTGTCAGCAATCGGCGTACGAGGTTACTTCCAGAAAATGTGGAGAAGATGATGTTCAACAAAATTAATTATAATCAATTCCTCCGTGGAGACATTCACCAGCAATTGCCTCCAGAAAGTACACAGGGACCTGAGATGGTGGATTCCAGTGGGGACGAATTAATAATCTGTGAGGAGGGGGATGTACACAGTGAAAGGGGTGAGGAATCGGACGATGAGGAGGAGGTGGACATCTTGCCTCTGTAGAGCCAGTTTGTGCAAGGAGAAATTGATTGCTTCTTTTTTGGTGGGGGCCCAAACCAACCAGTCATTTCAGTCACAGTCGTGTGGCAGACCCTGTCGCTGAAATTATGGGTTCGTTAAAGTGTGCATGTCCTGTTTATACAACATAAGGGTGGGTGGGAGGGCCCAAGGACAATTCCATCTTGCACCTCTTTTTTCTTTAATTTATCTTTGCATCCTGTGATGTTCGGGGCCAATTTTTTTTAAGTGCCATCCTGTCTGACACTGCAGTGCCACTCCTAGATGGGCCAGGTGTTTGTGCCTGCCACTTGGGTCGCTTAGCTTAGTCATCCAGCGACCTTGGTGCAAATTTTAGGACTAAAAATAATATTGTGAGGTGTGAGGTGTTCAGAATAGACTGGAAATGAGTGGATATTATGGTTATTGAGGTTAATAATACTATGGGATCAAAAATGACCCCCAAATTCTATGATTTAAGCTGTTTTTGAGGGGGTTTTGAAAAAAACACCCGAATCCAAAACACACCCGAATCCGACAAAAAAATTTCAGGGAGGTTTTGCCAAAACGCGTCCGAATCCAAAACACGGCCGCGGAACCGAATCCAAAACCACAACACAAAACCCAAAAAATGTCCGGTGCACATCTCTAGTGCTCTATGACATAAGGAGACCAAAAGCAACCAAAAATCAATCCGAGAGGACGTGTGATGAGGGTGAGATTAAAAGGCATACTCACGCGATAATGGATGTTGGCACCTTCAAGGATCTCAGAGCCTCAAAGAGTTAATCAGTAAAGTTAAAGGAGAAAGAAATTGTTGTCCTCCACATAGGAGCATGCAGGGGGGATTTCAGAGTACCTAGAACCACCCCCCCGGCAGCTGATCTATTTTTAATACATTACATTGGCCGGAGGCAGACTCCCTGCGCGCCTGCCGTAGCTGCCGCCCTCCATTACATTATGCATGCACTGAGAGGCTGGCTGTTAGGGGAGCAGCTCCTCTCAGGCTGTCCTTGTGTGGTGGGGGTTGAGCGGTGAGGGGCGCATGCTGTAACGCTGTCTTCTGTTTTCCCTACCCACTGCCATGGCACTGACTCATACTCAAACTCCTGTACTGCAGTGAGGTAAACTTTAAGTGAACATTTAATGTAATATTCCATTTTGACCAGCATGATTGCAGGGATGTGGTGGAAGGCGCGATTGTCAGGAATAATCTGTGTGGATGGAGGGGGGTGGAGATGCCTGCACTGTCTATGTGGATGGCGGGGGGTGAGGTACCTACACTGTCTGTGTGTGGATGGAGGGGGGGGAGAGATGCCCTCACTGTCTGTGTGTACTGTCTGTGTGTGGATGGAGGGGGGGAGGTGTGCTGTCTGTGTATAGAGGAGGGGGTGGGGTGCCTGCACTGTCTGTGTGGAGGGGGGGTGCCTGTGCTGCCTGTGTGTGGAGGGGGTGCATGCCCTGCGTGTGTGTGGAGGTGGGTGCCTGCGCTGTCTTTGTGTGGAGAAGGGGGTGCCTGCGCTGTCTGTGTGTAGATGGGGGGGTGTCTGCGCTGTCTGTGTGTGGGTGAAGGACGGAGGGTGCCTGCTCTGTCTGTGTGTTCAGATGAGGGGGGTTACTGTGCTGTCTGTCAATGGATGGAGGAGGGGGGTGCCTGTGCTGTCTGTGTGTATGGAGGGGGGGGGGGGGCGTGTCTGCTTTGTCTGTGTGTTCGGATGAGGGGTGCCTGCGCTGTCTGTCTATAGATGGAGAAGAGGGGGGTGCCTGCTCTGTCTGTGTGTTCATATGGGGGGGGGTGCCTGCCCTGTCTGTGTGTGGATGGAGGAGGGGGGGTGCCTGCCCTGTCTGTGTGTGGATGGAGGAGGGGGGGTGCCAGCGCTTTCTGTGTGTGGATGGAGGACGGAGGGTGCCTGCTCTGTCTGTGTGTTTGGATGAGGGGGGTGCCTGCGCTGTCTGTCTGTGGATGGAGGAGGGAGGGTGCCTGCACTGTCTGTGTATGGAGGGGGGTGCCTGCGCTGTCTGTGTGTGGATGGAGGGGGATGGGGGTGCCTGCGCTATCTGTGTGTGGATGGAGATGGGTGGGGGTGCCTACACTATCTTTGTGGGGGTGCCTGCGCTGTCTGTGTGTGGATGGAGTTGGGTGGGGGTGCCTTGCGCTGTCTGTGTGTGGATGGAGGTGGGTGCCGGAGCTGTCTGTGTGTGGATGGAGGTGGGTGGTGGTGCCTGCGATGTCTGTGTGTGGATGGAGAGGGGGGTCTGCACTGTCTGAGTGTGGAGGGGGAGGGTGCCTGCGCTGTCTGTGTGTGGATGGAGTTGGGTGGGGGTGCCTGCGCTGTCTGTGTGTGGATGGAGATGGGTGGGGGTGCCTACACTATCTGTGTATGGATGGAGGTGAGTGGGGGTGCCTGCGCTGTCTGTGTGTGGATGGAGTTGGGTGGGGGTGCCTGCGCTGTGTGTGGATGGAGGTGGGTGCCGGAGCTGTCTGTATGTGGATGGAGGTGGGTGGTGGTGCCTGCGATGTCTGTGTGTGGATGGAGAAGGGGGTGTCTGCACTGTCTGCGTGTGGAGGGGGAGGGTGCCTGCACTGTCTGTGTGTGGATGGAGTTGGGTGGGGGTGCCTGCGCTGTCTGTGTGTGGATGGAGGTGGGTGCCGGAGCTGTCTGTGTGTGGATGGAGGTGGGTGGTGGTGCCTGCGCTGTCTGTGTGTGGATGGAGAGGGGGGTGTCTGCACTGTCTGCGTGTGGAGGGGGAGGGTGCCTGCACTGTCTGTGTGTGGAGGGAGTGGGGGTGATCAGAGTGCCTGCGCTGTCTGTGTATGGATGGAGGTGGGTGGGGGTGCCTGCGCTGTCTGTGTGTGGATGGAGAGGGGGGGGTCTGCACTGTCTGCGTGTGGAGGGGGAGGGTGCCTGCACTGTCTGTGTTTGGAGGGAGGGGGGTGGGGGTGATCAGAGTGCCTGCGCTGTCTGTGTATGGAGGAAGGGTATATTGATATTAAACCTTTAAAAATGTATATGATAATTTATCTGTGACTAAACAGTCCCTTACTCATAGAGTTTGGTGGTCATGCGAGATGCCAGCCGAACGCAGACGTTTCTTAAAGGGGCAATCATGTACAAGGCTAAACCATGCCTTGTACATGATTGTCCCTTGAAAAAAGTCTGAGTTCGGCTGACATCTCACATGACCACCAAACGCTGACTTCATCACACCCTATAACTTAATTTTGAGCATAGTCAAAAACCTTTTATTCATTGTTAAAACAGCAAATAAGAAATAAAATACATTATTGATATAATGTTATTTTATTTTATTACATTTGTGTGATTCATATTATAGCTGGTTAAATGCTAATTATGCCCTTTTCATGGACTGGCCACACTCACTCTAAAATTATATATTTGGAAACCCCCCTCTAGAAATCCTGTGTTTGTCCCTGCTCCATCCTTGCCCAAGCCAGAAAACCTGTCCAATCCTCCAGACAAAACACAGTTAAAGTTGCCCCCCAGTATCACATAACTTTCCACCCAGGACTGTAACTTAACATACAGATGGAGCCACGCTAATCATCTGTGCCGCTGCGCGTCCACCGAGGTGTGCCTATTGCAGCATCTGGGACATGTGTGCACGTGAGATGTGCACACGCCCCATTCACTGCAGTGGCAGTGTCTCTGTGCACTCCCATAGCGTGGCTAGGCGCCTGATCACCTAGCTGCGCCGGTGTGCACATTTGCGATGAAGCCACATTAGATGAGCGCAGCTCCATCTGTACAAGTCAATAAAGAATGCTTTATTTGGACCAGTAGTGGCATATACAGTTGCTACGGTGTAAAGCGAACAAAAAAGTGAAATTTTTATACAAAGGAAATGTCCATCAGGATCTAACCACATATCTTTAATAACATAAGGCAGGTGTTTGCAAAAGAAGTCCAGGACACCCCTTACTTTGGCTGAAAACGAGTCTGCTTTAAATTCACCAATCCAGGAACCTCTAAGTACATTGAGGTATTTCACATTCCACATTGCTTTTGCAATAAGACCTGTCCAGCTCCTTCTACATCCTTAGGCTGCAATCAGCTTCCTGCTGAATGTGATCCATGGCAGTGCTCTTCCATCTGAGCCCTGACATGCCACCAGCTACAATGCAGCAACTAACATCCCGGACCCAAACGTTTGAATAAGCCAAGAAGGAATGTAGTAAAAAATTAAAATTAAATTAAAAATTAAAATAACTGTGGAACCCTTCCACATGTGCTTCTATCCCTTGCCAATGAGCACAAAAAAAACACTAGGGATAGTGGGAATAAAGGGGTTATAAGGGCTACTAAATTAATAATTAATTGTGCATAACCCCACTAATGCCCATTCATATACCAAGAGTAACTCCAGTGACCCCTAGAGGATGAAAAAGAAACACTCCCCTGTGGGCGGTGACTATCTGATCGCAGCAGTGTAAAAATCGCTTGCTAGCGAACAGATCTGGATTAGGCCCCTAGTCCCTCAACATTCCATGAAACAGACTTTAAGGAGGACTATACCCTTATGGAAAGTGGCAGACATATTATCTAACACCCACCCTAGGCCAAAGATTGCTAAGAATAACTAACCAAGGAAAATTCAAACCTGTCCCAGCGAGCGGATATAGGAGAGACAGCAAATGCCTAAGGTGCCATGCTATACATGTGAAGGGTGGTATTCATGTGCCCGGCGGTCGGGAGACCGACAGTCACATGACCTCCTCCGCCATCCCGACCCCTCACTATCCCGATGGTCGGCACGCCGACCAACAGGGACTATTTTCACTCGTGGGTGTCCACAACACCCATAGAGTGGGAATTGAACCCGTGGCGGCCGCAGGTCGCCACCGAGCCCGCAGCATGGCGAGCGCAGCGAGCCCGCAAGGGGCTTGCTGCACTCGCCCCGCCGGGATCCCGGCATCGGTATGCTGCCGGGATCCCGGCGTCGGTAAGCTGACCGGCGGTCTCCTGACCGCCGGTCAGTCATACTACAACCCATGTGAATATATGGAGCAACATAGTAACAAAATAGCAATCAAAAAAAAATGCAAAATCATGCACTTGGGTCTCAAAAATACAAAGGCTAAATATAGTATTAATGGCTCTATACTGGAAACTACTGAGGAGGAAAGGGGTCTAGGAGTCCCTATTTCAGCTGACTTAAAGGCAGGTAAGTAATGTAACAAAGCAATGAGGAAGGCTAGTCAGATGCTTGGCTGCATTGGGAGAGGAATCAGCAGCAGAAAGAAAGAAGTAATAATGCCACTGTATAGGTCATTGGTACAGCCTCATCTGGAATACGGTGTACAATTCTGGAGGTCATATCTTCAAAAAGATATTAATACATTAGACTGTACAAAGAAGGGCAACTAAAATGGTGCATGGCCTACATCACAAAACATACATAAAAAAACTAAAAATCTCAATATGTATAGTTTGGAGCAGAGAAGGGAAAGAGGGGACATGATAGAAACTTTAAAATATATCAACGCTTTTAACAAGGTCCAGGAGGGAAATATTCTCCAAATGAAGAAAAGCAATAGGACATGAGGAAATGCATTTAGACTGGAGGGTGGGAGGTTCAGGGAAAATGTGAGGAAAAATGACTTCACAGAAAGGGTAGTGGACAAGTGGAATAGCCTCCCATCAGAGGTGGTATAGGCTAAGACAGTAGAGCAATTTAAACATGCATGGGATAGACATAAGGATATCCTTACAAAGAAATAAGGATCAAATAAGGTTTGAGATTAAAAAAAATGGTAAAAAAAAGGGGTAGACTAGATGGGCAAAGTGGTTCTTATCTGCCGTCAAATTCTATGGGGTATATAAACTAAGATTCGTATTACTACCGATTTGGTTTGAAAATCATCACGAATGACATCGAAAGTGTGTTTGTGCAACTTTTTGAATTTGTTACGCCTAATTTACTAAGCTGTCGTATTTGTATTTTTCGTGTTGTCCGATGTCGATGTCATTCGGGATTTTTTCGTTAGAATGCGGCCGTTTTTGTTGTTTTTCGGCCGTGTTATTCTGATTTTTTTACGACTGCGTCACATGTCTGTTCCGGCAGTGTTTGTCCGTTCACGGCCGCGTTTTTTTTTCTAAGTTTCGTTTTTGTCACTCGTCCGTGATTGGTTGTATTCGTGATGGAGGAGTGTCTGTGCACATTACTATAAAAACGCCCCAAACCGTCCGCACCTCGTGGGTTTAGCTAGTGGAGAGGAGAGAGGAAGGTGTATTAGGAGTTGGTGAGTTTGGTGGAGTTTTTGGTGGATTTGTTGCTGAGTTTTTCAATTGTTGAGTGCTGTACTGTGTGTGTAAGTAGTATTGTCTTACTTGTTGTGTAGTTTTTTCAAAGTTTGTCTACTTTTTTGTCCTTGTTTTTTTTTAAAGTCTATTGTCATTGTTTGTGAGTGTGTGTGTGTGTGTGTGTGTGTGTGTGTGTGTGTGTGTGTGTGTGTGTGTGTGTGTGTGTGTGTGTGTTGGGTGTGTGGTGTGTAGTGGTAGTGGAGGAGTGTGTTTTCTGTTTTTTTTTCTCTGTGTTTTTTGTAGTTTGTAGGGATTATGTCTCAGTCAGAGGTCAGTGTGGTGGAGGAGGTTAGTGAGAGGGTGGAGGTGAGTGAGGTGGAGGAGGTGAGTGAGGTGGAGGAGGTTAGTGAGAGGGAGGAGGTTAGTGAGGAGGAGGAGGGGGTGCCTGTTGCTGCGTTATCCAGTGATAGTGATGGTGCTGTGGCTCCGCAGCCATGCACCACTACCAAGACTGGGCGCAATGTTAAGTTCAGCTATGCTGAAAACATGGCTTTGGTGCGGGAGCTCATGAGGCATCATCGTCAATTGTTTGGGCAGGATGCTGCCAAGGTGTCCTCACGTAGGAAGTCTGTCCTGTGGGGTAAAGTGATAGCGGCAGTGAATAGTGAGGGTGTGGTGAGGCGGACTGAGGACACGTGTCGTAAGCGCTTTTATGACATCAAGCGCCATGTCAAGGCCAAGATGGCCAAGGAGGCCAAATCAGCCCGCCAAACCGGGGGTGGACACCCCTTCCGTGCTACTTATCGGGATTGGGAGGAGCCTGTGCGGTCCCTTATTCCTTCCGAAGTGGTTGCTGCGACTCATGTCCGGGATTCGGACCGGCCAAGGCAGGATGGTGAGTTTGTTTTAAATTATTTTTTGATATTGCATTTTTAAAAATGTTTATGCTGCTAATTGTTACTGTGTTTTTTAAATTAGAAACATTGTGTTGGTGATGTAGTGCAGGCCTGTGCAACCTGTAGCTGTAAAGGTGTTTCCAAACTACAAGTCCCATCATGCATTGCCTGAGTTTTGTTATTAGTGAATGGTACATCTGTTGCAGTGCATGCTGGTATGTGTAGTTCTAATACATAATCAGAGATCTTGCTTGTCCCTAACTGTTTTTTAAAATAACATTTATTAAATATTGTATTGTTTTTGTTATTGATGTGTATTGTGTTTTTTTTTTTTATATGTTGTTTGTGTCAATTTGAAGTTTAAATTTATCTGCAAAATATTGTGCAGAATTAACCTTTGGATATGGATTATTTAGTGCAACACCATCTTATTTGAAGAATACACCCCCAATTAATGAATCAAGAATAGCTTAAACAAAAAATAGTTTACTTAACATTAGGTTCCAGATGTTTACATCACAATAAGGAAGTTTAGATAACAAGGAGTATTTAAAGTATGGTCATAATGTTTTTTCAAATGTATCAACAGTACGCCAGAGAAGCACCACACACAGGCCACAGCCAACTGATGAAGATGGTGGGAATGCAGGTAAGAATTCACTGTATTCACATATTCGGCAAACACATAGAAGCAAAAAAATAATAATGTTTTTCTTTTCACAGGTTCTTCTTCTGCAAGCCGCCCTCCTCTAAGGCGCCCATCACAGGGCTCTGTGAGTTTGCCTAGGAGGCCCAGTAAGACACGTCGTGTGGAGTCTGAGTCTGCGGCTCCATCTTCACCACCCAGGCGGCGCATCTCCGCAGTGTTGCCCCAGCCACCTCTGGAAATTTTGGCAAGTCCTCAAAGTGATGAGCCACTATCACCTCAGCTGTCTGGTGAGTAAAAAATAAAAATAAAAATTAATAAAAGTTTGACACAGTGTGGACTATGAATGAACATGGATAAGTCATAATAATTTTACTAAGCACTGATATGTGCAAGGTGTTATATGCTGAAAAAGTGTATTATTAATCTTTATAAATTTTAAAACTAATCTGTTTGCCTTGTGCCTTTATCACCTTGCACATATCATTGTCTGTTCAAATCCTTAGGTCTTCTCATGGTTAATTCAGCTGCACCACTGTTTGTGTAGTGTCAAGACAATTATATTTTGGCAAATTATTAGTCATGGCCATAATGTCAATTACCAAGCACATGTGTTTTTTGGCCAAAATTACAGCACCCATTTTCAGATGTCATGTTGGCCATAGCATCCATTTTGTTTTTGTAATAACAGTTTTTTTTAAAAACCATTAAAAAACACATGGTTTAATACAAATGTTTAACATGGCCCACATCACCATTTATAAACATAGTCCAACTTAACACATTTGCATGTTTTTTGAAAATAACACAAATAAAATATATTTTTAGTTTTTAAGATTAAAAAACAAATGACTGGCTTTACAAATTAATGAGTTTGTTAGAAACCACATTTACTGCCTTGTGTGTGTTTATTAAAAGGAAGGGCCATACACAATTTTAACATGCATTAATGTAAATTGGGGAAATATCTTCGTGTTTCACATATCATTATGGCTTAGAGTCTATGAACAGAACACATTTTTAAAATATTGTGTTGTGTAAATTAGAAGGC
Organism: Pseudophryne corroboree; assembly: GCF_028390025.1. Classification (NCBI taxonomy): domain Eukaryota; kingdom Metazoa; phylum Chordata; class Amphibia; order Anura; family Myobatrachidae; genus Pseudophryne; species Pseudophryne corroboree. The sequence continues at coordinate 271,658,368 of NC_086450.1, read as the reverse complement.
ACACACAGGCGTGCACAGAAACTGAATTGCGGGTTTCGCACAGGACTCCCCCCCCCCCCCTCCACGGCATTATAGTGTTCTCACACCTCCCCTGTCCTGGATGTAGACTGCTTACCTGGTCCGCTCCTCTGGCTCGTCCAGGTGAGCAGTCTATATCCAGGACAGGGGAGGTGAGAGAACACTATAATGCTGTGGAGGGGGGGAAGTTTGGTACGGAACCCGCCAGTCAGTGTCTGCGCACGCCTGTGAAGGCACATATGTGTTTCTAAAGGCAATATTCCAAGTTTTTGGGACAACACAAAATCTGTAACATTTTCATGAGTATTATTAAGTATGCCATGTTTAGGACAAGCAAAGAAATATATTTTTTAGTAAGCAGTGGCTGTTGTGAACCCCATACAGAACCAACCATCATGGGCGAGGACGACCAGCAGGAACCTGACCAACAGGCTACCTTTACACTGCACCTGCAGCCCGTTGAGCCTACCCAGCCAACCCAGCAGCAGGATATGCCCCAAGCCTCCGTAAGCCCCCAATTGATCCCAACTCCACCCCAGCAATAAATGTCAGCAGACTTTTGGAGCAGTTGGGCCACACAACAGGTCCAAAACACTGCCTACCTGAACACACACACACAACACCTTGCCAGTCTGCCCCATCATCTTCCTCGCATTAGTAGGAACTCGGGCAGACTGATTGTTCAGGTAGGCAGAATAGCTACTTCAATGGAGCAAATCAGGGCGGACAACACGCAAATGCTTGCAAATTTAACTCGAGTAATCGATGAGCAACAGCGGCAGCAACAAGCCCTAATACAAGTCATACAGCACAACCAAGTAGTGAATGAAACTTTGTCAAGAATTGTTGCCAGCCACACTGCCACAAATAATCAGCTGAATGCCAGTATTCACAACCTCAGCCAAAGCATTACTGTGCTGGCAGCACAACAAGTCAGCTCCTGCTCCGGAACGACTACCCCTAGCCAGACCCCAGTTATCTCCCCTGTTCGACGCTCAAGCAGAACACGGGCCAGCGACCCTGGTCAAACCTCTGCACCAAGCACACACACCAAAAAAAAATGAATAAGACATGAAATTTGTGTAACACAATAAATGTTTTGCTATTGTATTCCCAAAAAAATCCTGTGTCCGTGTCAATCATTGTAAAACACGCAATGTGTGTATGGTTTAATGGGGTAATGATTGACAATGTTTTTTTAATTTTGTTTAAAAAAAACGTACACACCAGTATAAAGAACAAACACTAACGAACAAAAAAAACATTCACCCCCTACAATACATGTAATAAAAGTGGTTAGGCAAGGTGATTTAAAACTAAATAATACTTACGGGTAAAATATCGCAGAATAACTGCTTGCCTTACCTGCCTCCCTACATCTGTACTCACACTGTCACCAGATGTTTCTAACTCCTCTGCTTGCTGACTGATTTCTTCATCATCATGTGGCAGATGTTGTTGCAAACACAGATTATGGAGAAAACAGCAGCAGAACACAATCCTAGTCACCTTTGAGGGACTATACAACAAAAGTCCAGCAGATTAATCCAGACACCGAAACCTAGATTTCAGCACCCCAAAACATCTTCCTATCACGTTCCGTGTAGACTTATGTGCATGATTGTAACTGTGTTCAGCAGGAGAATCAGGTTGGGACAATGGAGTAAGTAGCCAAGAGTAGCAGCCATAACCACCATCACCTGAAAAACAGATATAGGCAACATTAGTACATGTGTATGATGAATAATTACCCTAAAAAAAACAGGAGTTTGAAGTTAACACACATACACACAACACACTTGGAACATACCCAGCAGCCAGCCATCAGGCATTTGTCCGTCCTCAAATTTATCGAAGAGAGATGACTGACTGAGGATGAAGGAGTCATGGCAGTCACCAGGATAACCTGCAACCACACTCATAATTTTTAGATTTGCGTCACAAACCACCTGGACATTAGTGGATTTGGCCATATGTCGATTAGTATAAATATATTGGCGGCCCCTAGGTGGTCTCAGCTCAACGTGTGTGCAATCTATGGCCCCCAGCACATTGGGCATGCCAGCAAGCTCATAGAAAGCTACCCTGACTGCATGCCACTGCGACTCCTGGGTAGGGAAGCAGATAGAGGCATTTATATGGGTTTCCAAGACATCCAAAACCTGAGTGGACATTAATAAATATAAGGTGAGTGTCATGATCTGTATTCAATACAATACTGTGTTCTAAGACCTAACAGAAGCAACACTTAGACATAGACGTGTATGTATATTTCAACTCACCTGATTCAAATATTTGGAAAAGGTGGGCTGGGAGATACCAATGACGTCGCCTGTCACAGCCTGGAAGCTCCCAGTAGCCATAAAGTGCTACACAGCCAGGAGTTTGTGCAGGCCTGAGACAGAGCGAGAGCGTGCTGTCTCAGGGTCTAGTCCCAGATTGACAAGGTCATACAGATGGAAAATGTTGTTTCGATTTAGCCTAAACATCTGTATGACCCTATCATCAGACAATGCGTTTAAGTTTAAACGTCCCCTAAAAAAACGAGGCTGGCGCAGCCTCCGCGGCACCTGTTCAACCTGCTGACCATGTTCACTTACCTGGCCCTGATTTATTGAAGAGTCATGGAGCACTCTCAGGTATCCCCCGGCAACCAAAAAAACGGAAGCACACACAACAGCCGCCATTTCAGAGTGAGAGATATTCAAAATGTGCCTGGGAGCCTTTTATAGGGCCAAACATTCAGGTGTGACTAATGAATAATTGAATACACATGTAAACATGCTTATCAAAAGCAGGTCTACTTTTTTTTAGGACTTTTGTACGAATTGTATTTTTTCACGACCGCAAATGCATTATCACGGTAGACATTACAAATACGAATGGTTAGTAAATGACCGTGATTCATACCTAAACAGCCGCGTTTTGACCGATGGTGTATTCATTCGTATTTTTAAACATGAACTTCCAAAAAAAATACGAATGCCCTCATCACTGCCGTGATTTGAGTTTAGTAAATTACCGAGATTACACTTTGATGAAAAAACGGCATCTCGGTCAAAATCGGGAGCTTAGTAAATATACCCCTATGTTTCTATATTTCTGTTTTTATAGAAAACAAAAACTTTTGGAATATTTTTTTCAACCCAGGAGGACAATCCCTGGGATCAACTTAATTGAAGGGAAACATATATTTCCACAGCCCAATACTAGTTACCAACCTGCTATTTCTATCACTGTTGAGAATTTGACAATCAACCCTACATCACAAGCTCGCTGCCTAGGTGTCGTACTTGACTCTGAACTGTCCTTTGTTCCCCACATTAAATCTGTCTCAAAATCATGTTACATACATCTTAAAATCATATCCAAAATACGACCATACCTTACACAAGACACTGCAAAAAACTCTAATCCATGCTTTCATTATCTCCCGCATTGATTATTGCAATAGTCTTCTTGCTGGTTTTACCAAACAGACACTCTCACCATTACAATGAATTCTGAATGCAGCTGCGAATCTAATCTTCCTTGCTAGATGTTCATCGCCTGCAGACCCACTATGCTAGTCCCTCCATTGGTTACCTGTATTATACTGTATTCAATATAAAATACTTTTTCTCACACATATGGCTATTAACCATAATACACCAACATACATCTCGTTCGCTTTAGTCAAAATATCTCCCAACCTGGCCCCTTCGCTCTTCATAAGATGTATTTCTCTCATCCACACTCTTTACTTGCTCCCACAATTGCAGGACTTTCTTTGGGCTGCACCCACTCTGGGGAATGCCCTTCCATGCACAATAAAGACTCTCCTCTAGTTTCCAAACCTTTAAACATTCCCTGAAAACTCACCTATTCAGACAAGCTTATCAAATTCCAGATCCGCTCACATAATCTTCGTAAGATTTCCTATCCAATTATATCCCCACTGTACAGTCCACATATTTGCTCTTTCTTCACTTTCCTTTCCTCCTCACCCTGGTTCATCATGGCTGAGATGTGATATCATGCAGCCCACCAAGAACCTTTGCAATCTGGTGAACAACTATGCAATAGACAGCACCTATCCTTGTGTATCAATGCCCCAATTTCCCTATAGATTGTAAGCTTGTGAGCAGGGCCTTCCTACCTCTATGACTGTTTGTTATTACTAGAGATGAGCGGGTTCGGTTATCAGAGAACTGAACCCCCCCGAACTTCACAAACTGAGCCTGGATCTGAGCAAGGCTCGGGACTTCCCGACATACTCGGATCCCAGAATGAGGCAAAACATCATCCTGCTGTCGGATTCTTGCGGGTTTTGGATTCCATATAAGGTGCTGCGTGTCACCGCCATTTTCATTACAGACATGGAGAGTGAGGGAGACAGACCTCTGTCTCTCTCTGTGGGTGGTGGCATCGGGTGGGGTTAGCGTATGCTCTCTAGGGGTGCTGTCCTGTCACTGTGCTGTTAGGAGTGATGTCCTGGCTGTCACTGGTGCTGTTAGGGGTGCTGCAGCTGTACATGGGTGTTGGTGTCCTGGCTGCTGTGCTGTAAAGGGGCACTGTCCTCCTGTATGTTGTGAAAATACAGGGGTACTGGCCCTGTCTTGGTATGCTGTAAAAATACAGGGGTGCAGTGAAAATAAATGTACACTCTCCCTGTCTTGTAGATTGTAAAAACTCAGGGGTGCAGTGAAAATAAATGTATACTGGCCCTGTCTTGTATGCTGTAAAATTCAGGGGTGCAGTGAAAATAAATGTACACTGGCCCTGTCCTGTATGCTGTAAAAATACAGTGGTGCTGTGAATATAAAGGGGAACTAGCCCTGTCTTGTATGCTGTAAAATTCATAGATATAACAAATCCCCAAGGAGAGTCTAAGGTAAGGGGGTAATTCAGAGTTGATCTCAGCAGCAAATTTGTTAGCAGTTCGAAAAAACCATGTGCACTGCAGGGGGGAAGCAGATATAACGTTTGCAGAGAGAGTTAGATTTGGGCGGGTTATTTAGTGTATGTGCACAGTAAATACTGCCTGCTATATTTTTACACTGTGTTAAATATCTGAATGCATAAGGAATATCATTTATTCGCTTAATACAAGATAGTCACATATGTCATAGGTACAGCATACAGCTATACATATCATATACTGTAACATATCTTATCATATAACATACCTTAACTCTTAATCCATTTTGTTTTATAAAGTGACCTTTATACATACATTGGTTCACTTATCAGATACAGGTACATGTACCTTTAAGCAGAGTTTGGAAAACAGCAAACTAATTGTGTGTAACACAATTGGAATAGCACCAAATAAGGCTAATTAGCTTCTAGCTGTTTCCTTGTCATAATATGAGCATAACACTGTACTCAAGATGCATGAAATCATATGGGAGTGTTATAAGAATGGGGCGTAACTGCATATTATAAAAAACAGTGTATCGACATGTTTTCTTTGTTGAAGCATTTTGACCCAGGTTGAGAGGATGTGGTCTCTCAACCTGTACACGGGCATGGTCTTTTTAATAAATAATCAATTGCTTTTCTAAATTGGACTTCAATTTAGTCTTTTACTTAAAAGCAACAACAACAGCAACAAGATGGTTAAATTAGGATTAGACAATTTGGGGGCTCAGTCCTATGACCCTACATATCTCTATCTCTTTATCGAATTCTCAAAGGGGTGTGCCAGCCAGCAAGCAGCTGTGGATGGAAGGAATATCCCAAGATCATTACAGCACTGGTGAGTATAGAATGTCATGTGCTATATGCCAGTACATGCTGTTTCTGTATCTGCCGGCTGTCTGTGTGATTTTATTTTTATAATATGAGAATTAGGAGTGAAGAGATTGACTAAGCTAGGAAAGTAACTCAAGGATCTGACCTTGTTGTGTTTGTTGTTGCATGTAAAATGCTGCCAAATTTAAGTCAAAGCCTGTAATAGTGACAAAGATATATAGACCTCTGGTGTTCACCTTATGTGCAAACGTGTGAGTGTATGACTTGAGCTGGCCCTTTAATGAGCTTGGTTTTGTTTCAATCTGAACTTATAGTATCACGTATCATTCCGTTACGCTATGAGTAACGATAAGGAGTTGTAGTGCCATAAATAAAGTGAAAACACATAAATCACATCCCTAGTGAATAGCTACATTTGTGTGTGTGCGTATAAATGAGGTGATCACCTGAGGTTATATTTGATTATAATTTGATTATCGTTATAAAGTAAAACTGCTGCTAATAAGAGTTGCTGATTATTGTTTTAACCGTAACCTGAGTCTGTTTGCTAACATTGGGGGTCATTCCGAGTTGTTCGCTCTGTAAATTTCTTCGCATCGCAGCGATTTTCCGCTTAGTGCGCATGTGCAATGTCCGCACTGCGACTGCGCCAAGTAAATTTGCTATGCAGTTAGGAATTTTACTCACGGTTTTTTCCTCGTTCTGGTGATCGTAATGTGATTGACAGGAAGTGGGTGTTTCTGGGCGGAAACTGGCCGTTTTATGGGAGTGTGTGAAAAAACGCTACCGTTTCTGGGAAAAACGCGGGAGTGGCTGGAGAAACGGAGGAGTGTCTGGGCGAACGCTGGGTGTGTTTGTGACGTCAAACCAGGAACGACAAGCACTGAACTGATCGCAGATGCCGAGTAAGTCTCGAGTTACTAAGAAACTGCACAGAGATGTCTTATCGCAATATTGCAAATCTTTTGTTCGCAATTTTGATAAGCTAATATTCACTCCCAGTAGGCGGTGGCTTAGCGTGTGCAAAGCTGCTAAAAGCAGCTTGCGAGCGAACAACTCGGAATGACCCCCATTGTTTTATTGTGCACTAAAGAACTGAGCAACTTTTTAATTTAACTTGGCGTGTTTTGCCAAGAGGGTGGGGTCTACTGCGGTTCTCAGTTGACAGACGTGTTGCGTGTGTGAGGTAAAGGCTATTTATCAGAGCCGACATCTCCGCGTATGAGAGAGCAGGGAGGATTAACCCTAAGTGTGTGTATCATGTTATAGAAGAATGTTCTATATTGCACCGATTTTGTACAGTACTGTGACCAATGGGTACAGTCTACAGAAAATTTGAGAATTTCAATGATGGATGCTGTGGGGTGTGGCCTGATCAAACAATACCGACCGCAGTATCAATATTGAAATGTGAAAACTCTGATTTAACTCATGCATGCGTATTCAGAGTTATTGCAGAGTAATATAAGTAATGAAGCTCAGAATTTAAACTAAGCACAGACTCGTGGCTGAGAGTTACAATATTTATATGAAGATGGAATACTGTACATCGGGCTGGAAAAAGGAAAGGTTAAAATTAATAAATATGAAAAAGACTATAAAACTATGGTACCAAATGACCCGCCCTGCGCCCGCAAAATTGTATGTCATTGTGGGGTTTTGTTTTATGGGGTCTTGTATGTCCGACATGAAAATTCAGTGTTTGTACTTTCGAAAGCACAATATCTTTTTCTGTTCTGTGAAACTTTTCTGTCTGTGACTGTATGGCATGTTTACAAGTCTTGTGAATAATGTTTATATATGTGTTGAACTGAGGAATAAAGAATAGCGTTAAATAGTATAGAATGTCCGTGTTCAAATGGCTTTTGGCAGATCTGAAAGATGTGTGATTAGAAATGTGTGTTTATCTGATGTTACTACGTATTTATGAAGTGAAGTTTTCCGTATGGTATTGTTTTGATACATAGATATTCTTTAATCCAATATATTATGAGAAGGTCTGCCAGCAAATTGTTAATGGCTTGATCCTTGGGCTGTATTGCGATAAAAAAGAAGAAAAAAGTTTTTCACTGTATATAAGTCTTCAGTCTCCGAAGCTGTCGTAGCATGGAGAGCTGTAAAAAGCCCAGATTCGTGCCCCCCTTCCTGCATAGCAGAAGGCTATGACGCAGTGGGGATAAAAAAAATGTGTTCATTGAGTTTTCAATTTTTTTAATCTAATGAGATGGATCATAACAAGTATAAGCAATACTTTGAATATGTTTTGTGTTACGCTATCTGACAAATGCTGTTGGAAGACAATGATTTGTAATTTTAAATGTTTGTCATACAAACGATTTACTGTATTTTTAAGATGAGAACTAATTTAGTAAACTGATAATTCAGACTCTTCCCCTCCCAGAGTCTAACAGAAATGTATCTTTCACTGGAAATTATCCAAAGAGACAACGCCTGAATGCTGCGCAGATCTCTGCCCCCCCCCCCCCGTTCTCATAGACAGCCCTAGGCAGCAAAGGGGGGAGTTTTCGAAGCTGCTGCGCTAGAATCATAGGCAAATCATTCCTAAAACATACTTTTAGGCAATTCTTCAAATTTACTTTGAAGAGACCGGATTTGTAAGTTACAGTATATTGTACACTGTATCATGGATGAGGTATTTCTACAGATTCCAGAAAGAAGTATAAAGTAGGGACAGGCTCAGTTGGATACATAGCATTTATATATATATATATATATATATATATATATATATATATAGCAAACGAGGGGACTGCGGCACTCAAATTTAAATAGAAGTTTTTTACTGAAGCATGTAAGAGAATTACAGAATGCCTATACAAGGCCGACGTTTCAGTGCTACAAGCACCGTTTTCAAGGCAGGCATGAAGTACTGAATGAAAATAACTAAGAAGACAAACAGACATGGATTTCTTACCTAAATAGGAGAACAGCCATCACGCCGCTGGAGAGCCGGGACCGGCATCCGCTTCCGCCCGCCACTTCCGGTGACGTCAGCCGGCATCCGCTCTGGTTACCATTCTATTTAAATTTGAGTGCCGCAGTCCCCTCGTTTGCTATTCATTATCTTTACTGAAGGCACCAGGAAGCAACTTTTCCAGCACGGAGTGACGGTTCGTACCAGCACTATATATATATATATATATATATATATAGGAAGAAATAAATCAGCGGCACTCCAGGTTTTGATCAATCAAAAAGTGAATGTATTCAAAGCATCACAAGATACATTGTAAAACCGACGTTTCGGGGCCCGTCGCCCCTTCTTCAAGGTGTATGTGATGTGTGTTAGAAGCTTACCTTATAAGCCGTGAAAACCCGCCAACCGTGCGTGAAGACGGACGCCGCCGGCCACTCTGTCTGCCTCGCGCTCCCAGGACTTCCGGGGTCCGCTATGGATGACGTCACGCGTCCTTGCGTCGGGTTGCTATGGCAGCAGCCGGCGCATGGGATCGCGCTGGCCGGGGCTGTCAGAATGAAAAATAAGTGAACAATAAGTTTAAAAATGGCGCACCCGTGCACAATATATCTGTGTAATAGTACAATAATGCAATGTTTCATGAGACATAGACATAGAGGTAGTGGCATTATATGGGGATTGTAATATGTACAAAACATATGAAATAATGATTGCTAAAGCTAGGGGGCCATAATGGCCTGATTGGGAGAGGTGCTGATGGCCACGGAGTCAATGTTGTGATCACCTTGCCCAAGTATAGGAGAAGTGGAATCCAGAATGGCATCACCATGTGTATGGTGTGTATATCGGCCTATATAATGATTCCCACAATCTATGGACAAACAATAATGCTCTGTGTTTTAAAGTGTATGAGATTCTGATAAAATAAAGATCTAAAGTCCCACAAATATCTTCATCTGTATTCGGTACCACATTAGTGCAGAGAGTTCCATGCGATATTCTCATTGAGGCCCATGGGGCTTATGGTGTTGAGTTTGAAAATCCATCTTGCTTCTAGCGTGAGAAGTTTACCCCCTCTATCTCCTCCTCTGATGGTATCTGGTACTTGATCTATGAGGATATGCTTGAATGAGTTCAATGGATGTCTCTTTTCAGCGAAATGCCTGGCTACAGGTTGATCGATCTTCTTCCCCGACAGTGCTTGGCTGATGGCAGACCTGTGAAGAGCCATACGTTCTCTTACTGTCCTAATGGTCTTCCCCACATAGCCTATGCCACATGGGCATGTTATTAGATAGACTATGTATTTGGAAGTGCAAGTCAAAACTTGCTTGATTTGTCCCACCTTCTCGGACTGGGGAAACTTGAAAGAAGATCCTGTCAGCATGTGTGTGCATGTGGTGCACCCTAGGCATCTGTAGCATCCGGGTTTTTTCTTGAGAAAATTAGAGGGGGAAATATCACTGAATCCTGTTATGTCTGAGTGGACTATACTGTCTTTGATATTTCTTCCCCTCAGGAAACAAGCCATGGGTCTTTTAGACCTGAAGCATTTGAGATGTTCATCGGTTCGCACTATGGGCCAGAGGGCTCTCACTGCTCTCTGGACAACTGGGCTAGTGGTGGTATATGTGGTTTTCCATGGGATTATCTGTTGAGTTGATTCAGCAAGTTCAGCAGGTGGAGTATGTCGAATGTCCATTGCTAGAATCTCTTCCTTCTGTTGGTTTAGTAAGGACCTGTCATATCCTCTTCGAGCGAATCTATTCACTAAGGCATCGAGTTGAATTATCAACATTGTGCTATCACTGTTAATCCTGGCCAATCTCAACATTTGAGATTTAGGTAGGCCCTTGATTAATGGTCTCGGATGGTGGCTATTGGCCCTCAAGAGGTTGTTCTTGTCAGTTGGTTTAGTGTAGACTGACGTAGACACAACTTGATTAGAGCAAGTGACATGAACGTCCAGGTAGTCTGCCTCTGTGGTACTGGTTTTGAAAGTGAATTTAATTGGTGAATTGATGGAATTGATGTGTCTCATCACTTGTGTAAACTTCTCTTCACCTCCTGTCCATAGCATGAAAATGTCATCTATGAATCTGGTGTATAGTAGGATGTGCTCCGATATATTATCATCCAGGAAGAAGAACTTCTTCTCTTCCTGGAACATGAAGATGTTAGCGTATGACGGAGCGACAGAACTCCCCATAGCACACCCCGACCGTTGTTCATAGAATTTCCCATTGAATAGGAAATAATTTCTCCGCAGTGTCAATTCCAGCAATTGTAGGAACAACCCATGTCTGATGCATTGGACATCTTCCTGTATCAAGAACCTCTTCATTGCCTCAAGTCCCTCGACATGAGGGATACTTGTGTATAAATTACACACATCCATTACACATAATAGTGTGTCTGGGGGGATGTTTTGGAGGCTTCTTAGAGCATTAAGGAATTCTGTTGTGTCCTTAATGAAGGTAGGTTGCTTTTGGACAAGGGGTTGTAGGATAAAATCTAGAAATTGTGATATCGGTTGGTATAAAGAATTTCTTGCGGAGATGATGGGGCGTCCCGGGGGGTTTTTCAGATCTTTATGGATCTTTGGTGTGGTGAATAGAATTGGTACAACCGGAAATTGCTGTGAAAGAGTTTTGTGTAATTTGTTAGAAATCTCTAGATCTTCTTTGGCTCTGTCCAAGATGTCATCAAGTTCCCGTTTGTATTGGACAGTGGGATCCATTGGTAGTATGGAGTAAGTATTCGAGTCTGCTAATTGTCTGTCAATTTCTCTGATATATTCGGATAAGTTCTGGATTACGATCCCCCCACCTTTGTCCGCTGGTCTGAATACCACATCAGTATAGCCACTGAGGTCTTTGAGGGCTGCTTTCTCTGCCCGTGACATATTAAAGTGGATTTTGTCTGATGCTTTAGAATATTTGTCGACTGAGGTGTCCAAAAGTCGTATAAAGGTCTTGATGGAGGCGTTTGTTGAAGGGGGGTCGAAAGTAGAGCTAGATCTATTGTTGAAGAATTCAGAGAATATATCCGGTGTGGGGTCAGGTGGTTTACTTTGATAAAATTCTTGTAGGCGTAATTTCCTTGCAAAACGGTGAGATTCCAGGTTCCATCTAAAGTTGTCATGTTGGTTTGTTGGCACGAAGGAAAGTCCTTTGTTCAGGACCGCCATCTCGGTGTCACTGAAGATCCTGGAGGACAAATTGTAAACTAAAGTTTCTTCTTGGCAACTAGATTTCTGGTGCCTTTTGTTTTGGCCACCCCTGCGGGTGGGAGATCTTTTGGGAGGCTTGATTTCATCGCTCCTTGTGTTTTTTCTAAAGGGATGTCGGTGGTCTGTGAGGGATCTTCTGAGTCCCCCGCCGCGAATTCACTATCGCTGGTAGTAGAGGTTTTTCTGAGCAATTGGCCTTCCCTTCGCCTCCTCCAACTGGGGTTAAACTTAGGTTGTCTTTGGCCTGGGGCAGATCTTTCACCTCCCATGATCCATTTGTAAACTTTGTTTTCCTCATAGTCGGTTTTGACTAGGTCCAGTTTGTTGTGTTTGAAGCGGATCAATTCACGCTTATAGCTATCACACTGGTTTTTCAGTCTAGGGATCCAGTCCTGAGTTTGATCCTGCTGGAGAATGGGTAAATGTACCCGTTCAAACTCGGCTATCTTATCCTTGGTGTGTGTTAGCTCCCGACCCACCTCTTCTATGACTAAGAGTATGAGGTCCATGCTGCACTTGTTTAGGATACCAATCCATTTTGCACAGAAATCCGGGTTATGTCGACCCAATGTGGGGATGTTTTTGACTCTGAAACCCCTGGGGATCATGTGGTCTCTATGATAGTCTGACAATGATATGCCGTGCAGTAAGAAGTCGGTTTCTTTTTTCTTTAGCTTTAAAAGTTGTTGGTAGATGTCCTTCGCCTCCAATATTGATTCTGTGGGAGGTAAGCACTCCTTGAACCGTAGCCGGTCAGCATCCTCATCCGTAAAGCTGTAGGTATCCCCTTTGTTGGTGATTACACCCCTAGAGCCACTCTGGTCAATGCTCTGCTGTAAAGTGCTCGGTGCTTCCATGTTAATAAAGTGCACTGTGCCACACTAAAGTGCTGAGTGAAGTAGTGTCCAATGGTAAAACGAGAATCCACCTGAAGGATTTCAGTAGAAAGCAAGCGGTGCCTTGGCTCGAGAGAAGCGATGAAGCCTCAAATTTATATATTGTAGAATAGCCCGGCACTCACTGAATACAGTGTCTGAAGGTCCTGGGTGCCCTCCGTGTTAATGTTGATAGGAAGAAATAAATCAGCGGCACTCCAGGTTTTGATCAATCAAAAAGTGAATGTATTCAAAGCATCACAAGATACATTGTAAAACCGACGTTTCGGGGCCCGTCGCCCCTTCTTCAAGGTGTATGTGATGTGTGTTAGAAGCTTACCTTATAAGCCGTGAAAACCCGCCAACCGTGCGTGAAGACGGACGCCGCCGGCCACTCTGTCTCCCTCGCGCTCCCAGGACTTCCGGGGTCCGCTATGGATGACGTCACGCGTCCTTGCGTCGGGTTGCTATGGCAGCAGCCGGCGCATGGGATCGCGCTGGCCGGGGCTGTCAGAATGAAAAATAAGTGAACAATAAGTTTAAAAATGGCGCACCCGTGCACAATATATCTGTGTAATAGTACAATAATGCAATGTTTCATGAGACATAGACATAGAGGTAGTGGCATTATATGGGGATTGTAATATGTACAAAACATATGAAATAATGATTGCTAAAGCTAGGGGGCCATAATGGCCTGATTGGGAGAGGTGCTGATGGCCACGGAGTCAATGTTGTGATCACCTTGCCCAAGTATAGGAGAAGTGGAATCCAGAATGGCATCACCATGTGTATGGTGTGTATATCGGCCTATATAATGATTCCCACAATCTATGGACAAACAATAATGCTCTGTGTTTTAAAGTGTATGAGATTCTGATAAAATAAAGATCTAAAGTCCCACAAATATCTTCATCTGTATTCGGTACCACATTAGTGCAGAGAGTTCCATGCGATATTCTCATTGAGGCCCATGGGGCTTATGGTGTTGAGTTTGAAAATCCATCTTGCTTCTAGCGTGAGAAGTTTACCCCCTCTATCTCCTCCTCTGATGGTATCTGGTACTTGATCTATGAGGATATGCTTGAATGAGTTCAATGGATGTCTCTTTTCAGCGAAATGCCTGGCTACAGGTTGATCGATCTTCTTCCCCGACAGTGCTTGGCTGATGGCAGACCTGTGAAGAGCCATACGTTCTCTTACTGTCCTAATGGTCTTCCCCACATAGCCTATGCCACATGGGCATGTTATTAGATAGACTATGTATTTGGAAGTGCAAGTCAAAACTTGCTTGATTTGTCCCACCTTCTCGGACTGGGGAAACTTGAAAGAAGATCCTGTCAGCATGTGTGTGCATGTGGTGCACCCTAGGCACTAGGGACTTTAGATCTTTATTTTATCAGAATCTCATACACTTTAAAACACAGAGCATTATTGTTTGTCCATAGATTGTGGGAATCACTATATAGGCCGATATACACACCATACACATGGTGATGCCATTCTGGATTCCACTTCTCCTATACTTGGGCAAGGTGATCACAACATTGACTCCGTGGCCATCAGCACCTCTCCCAATCAGGCCATTATGGCCCCCTAGCTTTAGCAATCATTATTTCATATGTTTTGTACATATTCCAATCCCCATATAATGCCACTACCTCTATGTCTATGTCTCATGAAACATTGCATTATTGTACTATTACACAGATATATTGTGCACGGGTGCGCCATTTTTAAACTTATTGTTCACTTATTTTTCATTCTGACAGCCCCGGCCAGCGCGATCCCATGCGCCGGCTGCTGCCATAGCAACCCGACGCAAGGACGCGTGACGTCATCCATAGCGGACCCCGGAAGTCCTGGGAGCGCGAGGGAGACAGAGTGGCCGGCGGCGTCCGTCTTCACGCACGGTTGGCGGGTTTTCACGGCTTATAAGGTAAGCTTCTAACACACATCACATACACCTTGAAGAAGGGGCGATGGGCCCCGAAACGTCGGTTTTACAATGTATCTTGTGATGCTTTGAATACATTCACTTTTTGATTGATCAAAACCTGGAGTGCCGCTGATTTATTTCTTCCTATCAACATTAACACGGAGGGCACCCAGGACCTTCAGACACTGTATTCAGTGAGTGCCGGGCTATTCTACAATATATAAATTTGAGGCTTCATCGCTTCTCTCGAGCCAAGGCACCGCTTGCTTTCTACTGAAATCCTTCAGGTGGATTCTCGTTTTACCATTGGACACTACTTCACTCAGCACTTTAGTGTGGCACAGTGCACTTTATTAACATGGAAGCACCGAGCA
This sequence comes from Pseudophryne corroboree, assembly GCF_028390025.1. Lineage (NCBI taxonomy): Eukaryota > Metazoa > Chordata > Amphibia > Anura > Myobatrachidae > Pseudophryne > Pseudophryne corroboree. The sequence continues at coordinate 271,643,256 of NC_086450.1, read as the reverse complement.
CTTTACAGCAGAGCATTGACCAGAGTGGCTCTAGGGGTGTAATCACCAACAAAGGGGATACCTACAGCTTTACGGATGAGGATGCTGACCGGCTACGGTTCAAGGAGTGCTTACCTCCCACAGAATCAATATTGGAGGCGAAGGACATCTACCAACAACTTTTAAAGCTAAAGAAAAAAGAAACCGACTTCTTACTGCACGGCATATCATTGTCAGACTATCATAGAGACCACATGATCCCCAGGGGTTTCAGAGTCAAAAACATCCCCACATTGGGTCGACATAACCCGGATTTCTGTGCAAAATGGATTGGTATCCTAAACAAGTGCAGCATGGACCTCATACTCTTAGTCATAGAAGAGGTGGGTCGGGAGCTAACACACACCAAGGATAAGATAGCCGAGTTTGAACGGGTACATTTACCCATTCTCCAGCAGGATCAAACTCAGGACTGGATCCCTAGACTGAAAAACCAGTGTGATAGCTATAAGCGTGAATTGATCCGCTTCAAACACAACAAACTGGACCTAGTCAAAACCGACTATGAGGAAAACAAAGTTTACAAATGGATCATGGGAGGTGAAAGATCTGCCCCAGGCCAAAGACAACCTAAGTTTAACCCCAGTTGGAGGAGGCGAAGGGAAGGCCAATTGCTCAGAAAAACCTCTACTACCAGCGATAGTGAATTCGCGGCGGGGGACTCAGAAGATCCCTCACAGACCACCGACATCCCTTTAGAAAAAACACAAGGAGCGATGAAATCAAGCCTCCCAAAAGATCTCCCACCCGCAGGGGTGGCCAAAACAAAAGGCACCAGAAATCTAGTTGCCAAGAAGAAACTTTAGTTTACAATTTGTCCTCCAGGATCTTCAGTGACACCGAGATGGCGGTCCTGAACAAAGGACTTTCCTTCGTGCCAACAAACCAACATGACAACTTTAGATGGAACCTGGAATCTCACCGTTTTGCAAGGAAATTACGCCTACAAGAATTTTATCAAAGTAAACCACCTGACCCCACACCGGATATATTCTCTGAATTCTTCAACAATAGATCTAGCTCTACTTTCGACCCCCCTTCAACAAACGCCTCCATCAAGACCTTTATACGACTTTTGGACACCTCAGTCGACAAATATTCTAAAGCATCAGACAAAATCCACTTTAATATGTCACGGGCAGAGAAAGCAGCCCTCAAAGACCTCAGTGGCTATACTGATGTGGTATTCAGACCAGCGGACAAAGGTGGGGGGATCGTAATCCAGAACTTATCCGAATATATCAGAGAAATTGACAGACAATTAGCAGACTCGAATACTTACTCCATACTACCAATGGATCCCACTGTCCAATACAAACGGGAACTTGATGACATCTTGGACAGAGCCAAAGAAGATCTAGAGATTTCTAACAAATTACACAAAACTCTTTCACAGCAATTTCCGGTTGTACCAATTCTATTCACCACACCAAAGATCCATAAAGATCTGAAAAACCCCCCGGGACGCCCCATCATCTCCGCAAGAAATTCTTTATACCAACCGATATCACAATTTCTAGATTTTATCCTACAACCCCTTGTCCAAAAGCAACCTACCTTCATTAAGGACACAACAGAATTCCTTAATGCTCTACGAAGCCTCCAAAACATCCCCCCAGACACACTATTATGTGTAATGGATGTGTGTAATTTATACACAAGTATCCCTCATGTCGAGGGACTTGAGGCAATGAAGAGGTTCTTGATACAGGAAGATGTCCAATGCATCAGACATGGGTTGTTCCTACAATTACTGGAATTGACACTGCGGAGAAATTATTTCCTATTCAATGGGAAATTCTATGAACAACGGTCGGGGTGTGCTATGGGGAGTTCTGTCGCTCCGTCATACGCTAACATCTTCATGTTCCAGGAAGAGAAGAAGTTCTTCTTCCTGGATGATAATATATCGGAGCACATCCTACTATACACCAGATTCATAGATGACATTTTCATGCTATGGACAGGAGGTGAAGAGAAGTTTACACAAGTGATGAGACACATCAATTCCATCAATTCACCAATTAAATTCACTTTCAAAACCAGTACCACAGAGGCAGACTACCTGGACGTTCATGTCACTTGCTCTAATCAAGTTGTGTCTACGTCAGTCTACACTAAACCAACTGACAAGAACAACCTCTTGAGGGCCAATAGCCACCATCCGAGACCATTAATCAAGGGCCTACCTAAATCTCAAATGTTGAGATTGGCCAGGATTAACAGTGATAGCACAATGTTGATAATTCAACTCGATGCCTTAGTGAATAGATTCGCTCGAAGAGGATATGACAGGTCCTTACTAAACCAACAGAAGGAAGAGATTCTAGCAATGGACATTCGACATACTCCACCTGCTGAACTTGCTGAATCAACTCAACAGATAATCCCATGGAAAACCACATATACCACCACTAGCCCAGTTGTCCAGAGAGCAGTGAGAGCCCTCTGGCCCATAGTGCGAACCGATGAACATCTCAAATGCTTCAGGTCTAAAAGACCCATGGCTTGTTTCCTGAGGGGAAGAAATATCAAAGACAGTATAGTCCACTCAGACATAACAGGATTCAGTGATATTTCCCCCTCTAATTTTCTCAAGAAAAAACCCGGATGCTACAGATGCCTAGGGTGCACCACATGCACACACATGCTGACAGGATCTTCTTTCAAGTTTCCCCAGTCCGAGAAGGTGGGACAAATCAAGCAAGTTTTGACTTGCACTTCCAAATACATAGTCTATCTAATAACATGCCCATGTGGCATAGGCTATGTGGGGAAGACCATTAGGACAGTAAGAGAACGTATGGCTCTTCACAGGTCTGCCATCAGCCAAGCACTGTCGGGGAAGAAGATCGATCAACCTGTAGCCAGGCATTTCGCTGAAAAGAGACATCCATTGAACTCATTCAAGCATATCCTCATAGATCAAGTACCAGATACCATCAGAGGAGGAGATAGAGGGGGTAAACTTCTCACGCTAGAAGCAAGATGGATTTTCAAACTCAACACCATAAGCCCCATGGGCCTCAATGAGAATATCGCATGGAACTCTCTGCACTAATGTGGTACCGAATACAGATGAAGATATTTGTGGGACTTTAGATCTTTATTTTATCAGAATCTCATACACTTTAAAACACAGAGCATTATTGTTTGTCCATAGATTGTGGGAATCATTATATAGGCCGATATACACACCATACACATGGTGATGCCATTCTGGATTCCACTTCTCCTATACTTGGGCAAGGTGATCACAACATTGACTCCGTGGCCATCAGCACCTCTCCCAATCAGGCCATTATGGCCCCCTAGCTTTAGCAATCATTATTTCATATGTTTTGTACATATTACAATCCCCATATAATGCCACTACCTCTATGTCTATGTCTCATGAAACATTGCATTATTGTACTATTACACAGATATATTGTGCACGGGTGCGCCATTTTTAAACTTATTGTTCACTTATTTTTCATTCTGACAGCCCCGGCCAGCGCGATCCCATGCGCCGGCTGCTGCCATAGCAACCCGACGCAAGGACGCGTGACGTCATCCATAGCGGACCCCGGAAGTCCTGGGAGCGCGAGGGAGACAGAGTGGCCGGCGGCGTCCGTCTTCACGCACGGTTGGCGGGTTTTCACGGCTTATAAGGTAAGCTTCTAACACACATCACATACACCTTGAAGAAGGGGCGACGGGCCCCGAAACGTCGGTTTTACAATGTATCTTGTGATGCTTTGAATACATTCACTTTTTGATTGATCAAAACCTGGAGTGCCGCTGATTTATTTCTTCCTATCAACATTAACACGGAGGGCACCCAGGACCTTCAGACACTGTATTCAGTGAGTGCCGGGCTATTCTACAATATATATATATATATATATATATATATGCTGAAATCCATAACACAGTATAGGCATTGATACACAAGGATTGATACTAACTATGCATAGTTGTCCTCTGGATTGCAAAGGTTCTGGGCTGCACGATATGCAGTGATGAACCAGGGTCAGTAGAAAGGAATTCTGTATAGAAAAGTTATACAGATAATGTGAGAGGTTCTGGGATTTGATAAGCTTGTCTGAATAAGTGAGTTTTCAGGGAATGCTTGTATGTGGTAAGGCATTCCATAGGATGGATGCAGGTCAAGGAAAGTTTGTAGTCATGCATGGGAGCAAGTAATGAGTGTGGATGAGAGACGTACAGTAGATCTTGTGAAGAGCGAAGGATTTTTAGACAGTTTTTTTTTCTTTGTACTTGGGGGGGAACCTAGAATCTTCTGAAAAATAACCTGCAATCTTTTGTACTTACAGAAAGTATATCCAGTATGTGGATGACCTGCTGTTGTGCTACAAATCATTTGAAGCTTTGGTGTCAGATACTAAACAGTTGTTGTGTTTTCTTGCAGAACAGGACACAAGATGTCGCAAGACAAAATTCAACGGTGTACTGACATAGTTAAAATCCTAAGTCATTACTTGGCACTAGGCCAAAGACAGTTAAACCCTAGGGAAGGGGGGTTCAGTGAACATTTATTAAGAGATATATATGTATGACCAGATGATAAATCTCTGAATACAGTACATTTTTATGTAATTTTTTAGCGAGTGCTATATGCATGCATTCAAGTTCATAACAGAAGAAATTATAGAATGTAATACAATATATTACACTTTATCATGAATTAAAAATCATGTTTAAAACTGTGGTTAAGCAGTAGATTTTGTATTATGTGTACATCGTTACCTCTGACCGTAGACAACTTTGATACAGCTGCATACTTGCCTTCCTCATCCTCAAAAGTGGGGAGTATAAGGAATATAATGTGGATGAGTAAGACAATTATAATTATTACATTGCATTTTTACATTGCATTAAAAAAAACTGTCAGTAACAGGAGAATACTTTCTCTAGCATCCATAGGGGATACTGTGATGGTGAATTACAGTGGGTTAACTGAAATTAGTATGTGAATTAGTGAATTAGTATTAGTAATAGTAAAGTGTTGCTGCCAACTTTTGCTATGGGAAATGTCAGAGTTATGTACATCTAGGGGTAAATAACATTAAATAGATTGACGGTAGGATGAAGTTTAATGGAAAAATACACATTGTGTTCTGGCATTTGACCAAAATAACAGGACTTAAAGTATATAATTTCTTTACAAGGATTACAAATTATTTGATAATGATAATGATAAGAAAGCTATAGCACGTTTACTAAGGATGTTTTTGGGTTGATTAAAAACAACATTGTTTTAAATACAAAATAGTTTAATGCTAAAAAGGAACTATAGTATATGTAAAAGGTGTTAAGGGGTAAAGCAAAGCGCAATGGAGTTTGCTGCGCTATTTGAGAAATGAATAAGAAGGCCATATGTGTGGTATACTGTTTCAAAGGCAGCAAAGTTTCCTTACTGATAGAAAGAGTTTATAGGAGTTTAAAATTAAAAAAAAAAGAGACTATGGTGATTTTACAGGAATTGGTATGAAGACATGATTTACCCACTTGTTATAGGGAATATTTTTCAAAAAATATGTGGAATGTTGAGAATAAAAGGTCACAAATTGACTAGGAAGGTTTAAAGAATTAAGCATTATTAATCTACAAAAGAAACAGGAATGGCAGAATTTGAATCATGGCATAGCCCAATCGTTGGTTCAATAGTGGTAGAATTACACCTAAGCCTCTGCTTAGTCTCTCTTCTGTATATTTTTTTTGTTCTTTTTTTTGGAATCCAGCAAAGATATATTATCCAGAGACTGATTCAAAACTACAAAATGATTTGACTGTTCAATGCGTCACACAAATTATTTAAACAGTTACAAGAATATCAAAGGCTGCAGAAGAAGGACACCTAGATCCAGGAGCTCACATTGGAATGAAAAGTTCCGTGGCTTAAAGGAACCTAAAACTCAAAATTGTATGGAGATACAGAGACTTTTACTACTATTACTACCACAGAGTTATATTCGAATGAACCCTTCAATCGAGATGGAGATGATTATGATCGTTGATAATAGACTATGTGCTTATAAGCTAATATCCTACAGAACTTTTAACATTTTTGAAAGTATACTGGGAGCGATGTTATTTATAACAGCATTAGGACTTGTTTTCTTTTTCTTTGAAGAGAGAGCGAGCAGAAGTGTGGTGTAGGTATGAGTACTCATCCATTAATGTGGATGGGAATTATTTCAATAAGACCCTTCCTTCCTCTTTTCTAAGTAGGAAATCCAGAGAGAGATGACCGGTGTAAAGATCACTCTTTGAAAAATGTGGTTGTGAGTATTGTACTCCACTTAAAGAGAGATGTATAGATTGATGTATGGATAATTTAGGGTATTATTCTTAGGAATATCCAGTCCAGCAATACCATTAATTGTTGGAATGATTTTAGGTACTGCTGTTATATAAATATTATTGTGAATGGTTATTATAATTGTTGGGTATGTATACAAAGACACATGCAAAGTTCTCTATGTAAGTTACATTTGATGTGATTACCAAAACTTTATAGAGTTGTGATAACAGTGAAACAGGTACATGTGTATAGAAAGTTACAGCATCTCAAGATAGAACCACTAGTGATAATATTAGGATACACATATATGGGGTGTATTTCATTTAAGGGAAATAAAATAGGTAAATAATACGGGAAAGATTACCTTATGCAGATAGGAACGATTGATTTAAGGAAATGTGAAAGGATGGTTACCATATACAAACCTAATGTTTCTAGATGTGCTAGATATAATGGGTGGAATTCAAATGTTTGAAAAGTCAGTTGGCTGTCTGTTTTTCCCTGTTTATTAGATAGCAAAAACAGACTCCCAACTGACTTTTCAAACATTTGAATCTCCCCCAATGAGTTCAGTATATAAAAAGTAATGGATAGGATGTTCATTAAAGTTTATGATTTAGTATTTGATTTTACTGTACTTTACCAGGAAGTAGATTCAGAGGCTGAAGGAGATATCATACATACCTGGGAACGTTAGTTGTCAACTATATTCTTAGGATATGATATACAATTGGTTACCTATTAATTATGAAGATATTTGTTATTTAAGAAGATTAATTTAGCAATTTTATACAAAAACACATAATAACTTGAGAAAAGTCTTCTTACAGGATGAACTATTCCTAAAAGAGTGATCGACTCAGTAATCAGGAAACATGTTCCTGTCACCAGAGCATTAATAAAACCTCGAATTGGTGGAGATGCCGCTAATAAGTTCTCCTATGTCTAATGGAGTTTTACGATTAATTAACTGGGAATTGATGTTTTATTTCATCTAACGTTATTGATAACATGACTGAAATTTATGATAAGACATTCCAGGATATTGGACATGAACTATTATGATACCACATTGTTCTACACTATTTAATACCACAAATTGGAGGATATTGTTTGATTTCCGAAACAGCACTTTGAGTTCACTGCTGTGTTTATTTGACAAATGACATTACAGATCCGGATATGATTATTACCAATTATATGAAGGAGGCCCAATATATAAAAGAAGAACTTTAACAAAGACATTATGATATAGGCTGGAAAGGCTAAATGTTTAAATCCTAGTATTCAATTTTCAGGATTAGGAAAATGTTTTTTAAGTATATTGTATTTGATGTTGTATTTCTTGATGAAATTTATTCTTGTGATCATAATTTCATTCTGCTCATATATGTTTTTATAGATGTAGCCAATACTGTAATAGATATGTCTTATGCCTATTCAGATGGTTACCACAGGAGAAAGAGAGAGAATATACCAGAGATGATGCTGAATGAACTTTATATTCCTTGTGCAGTCTATTAAGTGATTTAGCACATGTAGAATGTGTATGATCAAAGTGGGGAATTGTTAAATATCTGAATGCATAAGGAATATCATTTATTCTCTTAATACAAGATAGTCACATATGTCATAGGTACAGCATACAGCTATGCCTATCTTATACTGTAACATATCTTATCATATAACATACCCTAACTCTTCATCAATTTTGTTATATAAAGTGACCTTTATACAGACATTGGTTCACTTATGAGATACCTGTACCTTTAAGCAGAGTTTGGAAAACAGCAAACTCATTGTGTGTAACACAATTGGAATTAGCACCAAATAAGGCTAATTAGCTTCTAGCTGTTTCCTTGTCCTAATATGAGCATAACACTGTACTCAAGATGCATGAAATCATATGGGAGTGTTATAAGAATGGGGCGTAACTGCATATTATAAAAAACAGTGTATCAACATGTTTTCTTTGTTGAAGCATTTTGACCCGGGTTGAGAGGATGTGGTCTCTCAACCTGTACATGGGCGTGGTCTTTTTTAATAAATAATCAATTGCTTTTCTAAATCTGACTTCAATTCAGTCTTTTACTTAAAAGCAACAACAGCAACAAGATGATTAAATTAGGATTAGACAACTGCAATTTAGATTTCAGTTTGAACACCGCCACCCAAATCTACTCTCTCTGCACGTGTTATATTTGCACTCCCTGCAGTGCACATGGTTTTGCCTATCTGCTAACAAATTTGCTGCTACGATTAGGTCTGAATTAGGCCCTAAGTGTGTCCACGGTTGCAATGTCTAGGCCTGACCTTCCCAAGACTGTATGGAAAGAGGAGGCTCCTACCACCATTTGCACGCCCCCTGCAAGTGCTGGGAGGAGCACCGCCAGTCCAGGTGCTGATATTGAGATTGAGGATGTCACTGTAGAAGTACACCAGGATGAGGAGGATATTGGTGTAGCTGGTGCTGAGGATGAAGTTGACAATGAGGATTCTGGTGGTGATGTGGTTTGTTTGAATAAGGCACCAGTGGAGACAGTTGTTGGACATGGGATGAAAAAGCCACTTGTCAACATATAAGGGGCTGCTTTATTTAAAAATAAAATATGAATAAAATAAACAAGACACACAAGTATGCTCACATGCGTGTAACTAGGAGCAGTGAAAAACAAAAATAAGGCATCTGACACAAAATATGTAAATAAAAATGTAATAAAAAAATGGAAAAAAAAGAAACCCCTGAGATTTTCACAAAAATAAGTCTCCAGACTCTGTGGAGGGGAAAATATCCAATCTTGATCCTGTGGTATACACCAGTTTATTTGCATCCCGTCATTAAATCCGAGATTATCTTAATCCCAGAAAATGGAGAAGGAGGTACAAATTTGCACGTTTTGGCCCACAGTTTTTCAGTTTATGCAGTAATGTGGTAATTATGTATTTGCTTGGTTGAAGTCCAAGTGGAAATTGTTCCAAACAAATATAGGAGTGGAGGTGAAAGCCTGTGTGTTGTTCCTAATTACGTGTGCCTCTCTAATTTTTAATCACCTTCTTGACACTGTCCTCTTCCTATTGCCTTTTCTCATAGTATGAAAATGAATCAAATATGGAGGTGGCATGTTTGTAGCTAGCTATGATTCAGAGAAGTTGGCAACATTTTTCCAGGGGGACCACCTTTCGCTGAAATGATGGGTTTATTCAACTGTGCATGTCCTGTTTAAACAACATAAGGGTGGGTGGGAGAGCCCAAGACAATTCCTTCTTGCACATCTTTTTTTTCTTTGCATTATGTGCTCTTTGGGGCCTAGTTTTTAAAACTGCCATCCTGTCTGCCACTGCAGTGCCACTCCTAGATGGGCCAGGTGTTTTTGCCACCCACTTGTGTTGCTTAGCTTAGTCATCCAGCTACATTGGTGCAACCTTTTGGCCTAAAAACAATATTGTGAGGTGTTTAGACTGGAAATGAACATTATTGAGGTTAATAATACTGTAGGATCAAAAATACCCCCAAATTATGTGATCTTAGCTGGTTTCATGTTTTTTTTCTAAATAATCTAGATCTAAAACCAAAACCCGAAAGGGTGGTTTTAGCAAAACCAATCCAGATCCAAAACACAAAACTTGAAAAGTGCCCGCCACATATCTCTAGTTATTACCCAGTTTTGTTTTATCATTGTGTCCAGTTGTAAAGCGCAATGGAATTTGCTGTGCTATATAAGAAACTGTTAATATTAATATACTGTAAGTGCCAGAAAGGGGAGAGCAAAATAAATGGGGGAGACAGGGGTAGAACCAGAGGCGTATCTAGCACGGGGCAAGCAGGGTGCATGCCCTGGGTGACATGGCAGGCCCTGCAGAGGCCCCATGCACTCACCGCCACTGGAGCTCCACCCTCCACAGTCTGTCCACCGCTGTGTGAGCAGTCCTTCCTCTGCTCTTCCTGCTGGGAGCGTGACCAAGGTGTGTCACTCTCCCCTGTCTGAACAGCCTGCTGCCGTTCTGCTGAGACGTTTGTGGGTGGAGGAATAGACGTCCCAGCAGGGTTGGTATCACTGCAGCAGCTGTATGTGTGTGCTGCAGGAGGGGGAGGATGCTACCCGCCGCTGCCTTAGCTTGTGCTGTTCTGTGGTCGGAGGCAGGGTAAAGAACATTCCGGTGTCTTGTGCGGATGAGTGGGTGCTGGCTGCCGCAGCTCTGTTGATGTGAATTTTGAGTATGCCGGCTTTCTGGTGAGTGTGCAAGGGAGGGAAGGGGGGCGGAAGGGGAGGGTGTGTGTAAGATGTTGCTGCAGTGTACTGGAGGGAGGGTTGGGATTAGGGGTATACATTCTCTGTATACTGGGTTTTGGGGGGTCTATTGCTGTGTCCAGCTCCTAGCCCTCATATATATATATATATATATATATATATATATATACAGCGAGTCCTAGCATGCAGCGGCACTCAGGGAAAAAAACTCATGGGTATTCCAAACAAATGGTGTTTATTCCATGGTGATACAAAAGAAGATCCAATATTTCGGGGTGCTAACTAGAGATGAGCGCCTGAAATTTTTCGGGTTTTGTGTTTTGGTTTTGGGTTCGGTTCCGCGGCCGTGTTTTGGGTTCGACCGCGTTTTGGCAAAACCTCACCGAATTTTTTTTGTCGGATTCGGGTGTGTTTTGGATTCGGGTGTTTTTTTTAAAAAACACTAAAAAACAGCTTAAATCATAGAATTTGGGGGTCATTTTGATCCCATATTATTATTAACCTCAAAAACCATAATTTCCACTCATTTTCAGTCTATTCTGAATACCTCACACCTCACAATATTATTTTTAGTCCTAAAATTTGCACCAAGGTCGCTGGATGACTAAGCTAAGCGACACTAGTGGCCGACACAAACACCTGGCCCATCTAGGAGTGGCACTGCAGTGTCACGCAGGATGTCCCTTCCAAAAAACCCTCCCCAATCAGCACAGGACGCAAAGAAAAAAAGAGGTGCAATGAGGTAGCTGACTGTGTGAGTAAGATAAGCAACCCTAGTGGCCGACACAAACACCGGGCCCATTTAGGAGTGGCACTGCAGTGTCACGCAGGATGTCCCTTCCAAAAAACCCTCCCCAATCAGCACATGACGCAAAGAAAAAAAGAGGCGCAATGAGGTAGCTGACTGTGTGAGTAAGATTAGCGACCCTAGTGGCCGACACAAACACCGGGCCCATTTAGGAGTGGCACTGCAGTGTCACGCAGGATGTCCCTTCCAAAAAACCCTCCCCAATCAGCACATGACGCAAAGAAAAAAAGAGGCGCAATGAGGTAGCTGACTGTGTGAGTAAGATTAGCGACCCTAGTGGCCGACACAAACACCGGGCCCATTTAGGAGTGGCACTGCAGTGTCACGCAGGATGTCCCTTCCAAAAAACCCTCCCCAATCAGCACATGACGCAAAGAAAAAAAGAGGCGCAATGAGGTAGCTGACTGTGTGAGTAATATTAGCGACCCTAGTGGCCGACACAAACACCGGGCCCATTTAGGAGTGGCACTGCAGTGTCACGCAGGATGTCCCTTCCAAAAAACCCTCCCCAATCAGCACATGACGCAAAGAAAAAAAGAGGCGCAATGAGGTAGCTGACTGTGTGAGTAAGATTAGCGACCCTAGTGGCCGACACAAACACCGGGCCCATTTAGGAGTGGCACTGCAGTGTCACGCAGGATGTCCCTTCCAAAAAACCCTCCCCAATCAGCACATGACGCAAAGAAAAAAAGAGGCGCAATGAGGTAGCTGACTGTGTGAGTAAGATTAGCGACCCTAGTGGCCGACACAAACACCGGGCCCATTTAGGAGTGGCACTGCAGTGTCACGCAGGATGTCCCTTCCAAAAAACCCTCCCCAATCAGCACATGACGCAAAGAAAAAAAGAGGCGCAATGAGGTAGCTGACTGTGTGAGTAAGATTAGCGACCCTAGTGGCCGACACAAACACCGGGCCCATTTAGGAGTGTCACTGCAGTGTCACGCAGGATGTCCCTTCCAAAAAACCCTCCCCAATCAGCACATGACGCAAAGAAAAAAAGAGGCGCAATGAGGTAGCTGACTGTGTGAGTAAGATTAGCGACCCTAGTGGCCGACACAAACACCGGGCCCATTTAGGAGTGGCACTGCAGTGTCACGCAGGATGTCCCTTCAAAAAAACCCTCCCCAATCAGCACATGACGCAAAGAAAAAAAGAGGCGCAATGAGGTAGCTGACTGTGTGAGTAAGATTAGCGACCCTAGTGGCCGACACAAACACCGGGCCCATTTAGGAGTGGCACTGCAGTGTCACGCAGGATGTCCCTTCCAAAAAACCCTCCCCAATCAGCACATGATGCAAAGAAAAAAAGAGGCGCAATGAGGTAGCTGACTGTGTGAGTAAGATTAGCGACCCTAGTGGCCGACACAAACACCGGGCCCATTTAGGAGTGGCACTGCAGTGTCACGCAGGATGTCCCTTCCAAAAAACCCTCCCCAATCAGCACATGACGCAAAGAAAAAAAGAGGCGCAATGAGGTAGCTGACTGTGTGAGTAAGATTAGCGACCCTAGTGGCCGACACAAACACCGGGCCCATTTAGGAGTGGCACTGCAGTGTCACGCAGGATGTCCCTTCCAAAAAACCCTCCCCAATCAGCACATGACGCAAAGAAAAAAAGAGGCGCAATGAGGTAGCTGACTGTGTGAGTAAGATTAGCGACCCTAGTGGCCGACACAAACACCGGGCCCATTTAGGAGTGGCACTGCAGTGTCACGCAGGATGTCCCTTCCAAAAAACCCTCCCCAATCAGCACATGACGCAAAGAAAAAAAGAGGCGCAATGAGGTAGCTGACTGTGTGAGTAAGATTAGCGACCCTAGTGGCCGACACAAACACCGGGCCCATTTAGGAGTGGCACTGCAGTGTCACGCAGGATGTCCCTTCCAAAAAACCCTCCCCAATCAGCACATGACGCAAAGAAAAAAAGAGGCGCAATGAGGTAGCTGACTGTGTGAGTAAGATTAGCGACCCTAGTGGCCGACACAAACACCGGGCCCATTTAGGAGTGGCACTGCAGTGTCACGCAGGATGTCCCTTCCAAAAAACCCTCCCCAATCAGCACATGACGCAAAGAAAAAAAGAGGCGCAATGAGGTAGCTGACTGTGTGAGTAAGATTAGCGACCCTAGTGGCCGACACAAACACCGGGCCCATTTAGGAGTGGCACTGCAGTGTCACGCAGGATGTCCCTTCCAAAAAACCCTCCCCAATCAGCACATGACGCAAAGAAAAAAAGAGGCGCAATGAGGTAGCTGACTGTGTGAGTAAGATTAGCGACCCTAGTGGCCGACACAAACACCGGGCCCATTTAGGAGTAGCACTGCAGTGTCACGCAGGATGTCCCTTCCAAAAAACCCTCCCCAATCAGCACATGACGCAAAGAAAAAAAGAGGCGCAATGAGGTAGCTGACTGTGTGAGTAAGATTAGCGACCCTAGTGGCCGACACAAACACCGGGCCCATTTAGGAGTGGCACTGCAGTGTCACGCAGGATGTCCCTTCCAAAAAACCCTCCCCAAACAGCACATGACGCAAAGAAAAAGAAAAGAAAAAAGAGGTGCAAGATGGAATTGTCCTTGGGCCCTCCCACCCACCCTTATGTTGTATAAACAAAACAGGACATGCACACTTTAACCAACCCATCATTTCAGTGACAGGGTCTGCCACACGACTGTGACTGATATGACGGGTTGGTTTGGACCCCCCCAAAAAAAGAAGCAATTAATCTCTCCTTGCACAAACTGGCTCTACAGAGGCAAGATGTCCACCTCATCATCACCCTCCGATATATCACCGTGTACATCCCCCTCCTCACAGATTATCAATTCGTCCCCACTGGAATCCACCATCTCAGCTCCCTGTGTACTTTGTGGAGGCAATTGCTGCTGGTCAATGTCTCCGCGGAGGAATTGATTATAATTCATTTTAATGAACATCATCTTCTCCACATTTTCTGGATGTAACCTCGTACGCCGATTGCTGACAAGGTGAGCGGCGGCACTAAACACTCTTTCGGAGTACACACTTGTGGGAGGGCAACTTAGGTAGAATAAAGCCAGTTTGTGCAATGGCCTCCAAATTGCCTCTTTTTCCTGCCAGTATAAGTATGGACTGTGTGACGTGCCTACTTGGATGCGGTCACTCATATAATCCTCCACCATTCTTTCAATGGTGAGAGAATCATATGCAGTGACAGTAGACGACATGTCCGTAATCGTTGTCAGGTCCTTCAGTCCGGACCAGATGTCAGCATCAGAAGTCGCTCCAGACTGCCCTGCATCACCGCCAGCGGGTGGGCTCGGAATTCTGAGCCTTTTCCTCGCACCCCCAGTTGCGGGAGAATGTGAAGGAGGAGATGTTGACAGGTCGCGTTCCGCTTGACTTGACAATTTTCTCACCAGCAGGTCTTTCAACCCCAGCAGACTTGTGTCTGCCGGAAAGAGAGATCCAAGGTAGGCTTTAAATCTAGGATCGAGCACGGTGGCCAAAATGTAGTGCTCTGATTTCAACAGATTGACCACCCGTGAATCCTTGTTAAGCGAATTAAGGGCTCCATCCACAAGTCCCACATGCCTAGCGGAATCGCTCCGTGTTAGCTCCTCCTTCAATGTCTCCAGCTTCTTCTGCAAAAGCCTGATGAGGGGAATGACCTGACTCAGGCTGGCAGTGTCTGAACTGACTTCACGTGTGGCAAGTTCAAAGGGCATCAGAACCTTGCACAACGTTGAAATCATTCTCCACTGCGCTTGAGACAGGTGCATTCCACCTCCTATATCGTGCTCAATTGTATAGGCTTGAATGGCCTTTTGCTGCTCCTCCAACCTCTGAAGCATATAGAGGGTTGAATTCCACCTCGTTACCACTTCTTGCTTCAGATGATGGCAGGGCAGGTTCAGTAGTTTTTGGTGGTGCTCCAGTCTTCTGTATGTGGTGCCTGTACGCCGAAAGTGTCCCGCAATTTTTCTGGCCACCGACAGCATCTCTTGCACGCCGTTGTCGTTTTTTAAATAATTCTGCACCACCAAATTCAAGGTATGTGCAAAACATGGGACGTGCTGGAATTTGCCCATATTTAATGCACACACAATATTGCTGGCGTTGTCCGATGCCACAAATCCACAGGAGAGTCCAATTGGGGTAAGCCATTCCGCGATGATCTTCCTCAGTTGCCGTAAGAGGTTTTCAGCTGTGTGCGTATTCTGGAAACCGGTGATACAAAGCGTAGCCTGCCTAGGAAAGAGTTGGCGTTTGCGAGATGCTGCTACTGGTGCCGCCGCTGCTGTTCTTGCGGCGGGAGTCCATACATCTACCCAGTGGGCTGTCACAGTCATATAGTCCTGACCCTGCCCTGCTCCACTTGTCCACATGTCCGTGGTTAAGTGGACATTGGGTACAACTGCATTTTTTAGGACACTGGTGAGTCTTTTTCTGACGTCCGTGTACATTCTCGGTATCGCCTGCCTAGAGAAGTGGAACCTAGATGGTATTTGGTAACGGGGGCACACTGCCTCAATAAATTGTCTAGTTCCCTGTGAACTAACGGCGGATACCGGACGCACGTCTAACACCAACATAGTTGTCAAGGCCTCAAGTTATCCGCTTTGCAGCAGGATGACTGCTGTGATATTTCATCTTCCTCGCAAAGGACTGTTGAACAGTCAATTGCTTACTGGAAGTAGTACAAGTGGGCTTACGACTTCCCCTCTGGGATGACCATCGACTCCCAGCAGCAACAACAGCAGCGCCAGCAGCAGTAGGCGTTACACGCAAGGATGCATCGGAGGAATCCCAGGCAGGAGAGGACTCGTCAGAATTGCCAGTGACATTGCCTGCAGGACTATTGGCATTCCTGGGGAAGGAGGAAATTGACACTGAGGGAGTTGGTGGGGTGGTTTGCGTGAGCTTGGTTACAAGAGGAAGGGATTTACTGGTCAGTGGACTGCTTCCGCTGTCACCCAAAGTCTTTGAACTTGTCACTGACTTATTATGAATGCGCTGCAGGTGACGTATAAGGGAGGATGTTCCGAGGTGGTTAACGTCCTTACCCCTACTTATTACAGCTTGACAAAGGGAACACACGGCTTGACACCTGTTGTCCGCATTTCTGTTGAAATAGTTCCACACCGAAGAGCTGATTTTTTTGGTATTTTCACCAGGCATGTCAACGGCCATATTCCTCCCACGGACAACAGGTGTCTCCCCGGGTGCCTGACTTAAACAAACCACCTCACCATCAGAATCCTCCTGGTCAATTTCCTCCCCAGCGCCAGCAACACCCATATCCTCCTCATCCTGGTGTACTTCAACACTGACATCTTCAATCTGACTATCAGGAACTGGACTGCGGGTGCTCCTTCCAGCACTTGCAGGGGGCGTGCAAATGGTGGAAGGTGCATGCTCTTCACGTCCAGTGTTGGGAAGGTCAGGCATCGCAACCGACACAATTGGACTCTCCTTGTGGATTTGGGATTTCGAAGAACGCACAGTTCTTTGCGGTGCTACTGCTTTTGCCAGCTTGAGTCTTTTCATTTTTCTAGCGAGAGGCTGAGTGCCTCCATCCTCATGTGAAGCTGAACCACTAGCCATGAACATAGGCCAGGGCCTCAGCCGTTCCTTGCCACTCCGTGTGGTAAATGGCATATTGGCAAGTTTACGCTTCTCCTCCGACAATTTTATTTTAGGTTTTGGAGTCCTTTTTTTACTGATATTTGGTGTTTTGGATTTGACATGCTCTGTACTATGACATTGGGCATCGGCCTTGGCAGACGACGTTGCTGGCATTTCATCGTCTCGGCCATGACTAGTGGCAGCAGCTTCAGCACGAGGTGGAAGTGGATCTTGATCTTTCCCTAATTTTGGAACCTCAACATTTTTGTTCTCCATATTTTAATAGGCACAACTAAAAGGCACCTCAGGTAAACAATGGAGATGGATGGATACTAGTATACAATTATGGACGGACTGCCGAGTGCCGACACAGAGGTAGCTACAGCCGTGAACTACCGTACTGTGTCTGCTGCTAATATAGACTGGTTGATAAAGAGATGTCGTAGTATGTATGTATGAAGAAGAAAGAAAAAAAAACCACGGTTAGGTGGTATACAATTATGGACGGACTGCCGAGTGCCGACACAGAGGTAGCCACAGCCGTGAACTACCGTACTGTACTGTGTCTGCTGCTAATATAGACTGGTTGATAAAGAGATGTTGTAGTATGTATGTATGAAGAAGAAAGAAAAAAAAACCACGGGTAGGTGGTATACAATTATGGACGGACTGCCGAGTGCCGACACAGAGGTAGCCACAGCCGTGAACTACCGTACTGTACTGTGTCTGCTGCTAATATAGACTGGTTGATAAAGAGATGTAGTAGTATGTATGTATAAAGAAGAAAGAAAAAAAAAACACGGGTAGGTGGTATACAATTATGGACGGACTGCCGAGTGCCGACACAGAGGTAGCCACAGCCGTGAACTACCGTACTGTACTGTGTCTGCTGCTAATATAGACTGGTTGATAAAGAGATGTCGTAGTATGTATGTATGAAGAAGAAAGAAAAAAAAACCACGGTTAGGTGGTATACAATTATGGACGGACTGCCGAGTGCCGACACAGAGGTAGCCACAGCCGTGAACTACCGTACTGTACTGTGTCTGCTGCTAATATAGACTGGTTGATAAAGAGATGTCGTAGTATGTATGTATAAAGAAGAAAGAAAAAAAAACCACGGTTAGGTGGTATACAATTATGGACGGACTGCCGAGTGCCGACACAGAGGTAGCCACAGCCGTGAACTACCGTACTGTACTGTGTCTGCTGCTAATATAGACTGGTTGATAAAGAGATGTAGTAGTATGTATGTATAAAGAAGAAAGAAAAAAAAACCACGGGTAGGTGGTATACAATTATGGATGGACTGCCGAGTGCCGACACAGAGGTAGCTACAGCCGTGAACTACCGTACTGTGTCTGCTGCGACTGGATGATAAATAATGATATAAAAAATATATATATATCACTACTGCAGCCGGACAGGTATATATATTATATAATGACGGACCTGCTGGACACTGTCTGTCAGCAGAATGAGTTTTTTATAGAATTAAAAAAAAAACACCACACAAGTGAAGTCACACGACGAGTGTTTAACTTTTTCAGGCAATCACAATATAGTATACTACTACTAACTATACTGGTGGTCAGTGTGGTCAGGTCACTGGTCAGTCACACTGGCAGTGGCACTCCTGCAGCAAAAGTGTGCACTGTTTAATTTTAATATAATATGTACTCCTGGCTCCTGCTATAACCTATAACTGGCACTGCAGTGCTCCCCAGTCTCCCCCACAATTATAAGCTGTGTGAGCTGAGCACAGTCAGATATATAATATATACATAGATGATGCAGTACACTGGGCTGAGCAGTGCACACAGATATGGTATGTGACTGTCTTGTACTCCTGGCTCCTGCTATAACCTATAACTGGCACTGCAGTGCTCCCCAGTCTCCCCCACAATTATAAGCTGTGTGAGCTGAGCACAGTCAGATATATAATATATACATAGATGATGCAGGCATGCAGCACACTGGGCTGAGCAGTGCACACAGATATGGTATGTGACTGAGTCACTGTGTGTACCGTTTTTTTCAGGCAGAGAACGGATATATTAAATAAAACAACTGCACTGCTGGTGGTCACTGTGGTCAGTCACTAAACTCTGCACTCTCTTCTACAGTATCAGCCTCAGGTCAATCTCTCTCTCTCTCTCCTAATCTAAATGGAGAGGACGCCAGCCACGTCCTCTCCCTATCAATCTCAATGCACGTGTGAAAATGGCGGCGACGCGCGGCTCCATATATAGAATCCGAGTCTCGCGAGAATCCGACAGCGTCATGATGACGTTCGGGCGCGCTCGGGTTAACCGAGCAAGGCGGGAAGATCCGAGTCGCTCGGACCCGTGAAAAAAAACATGAAGTTCGTGCGGGTTCGGATTCAGAGAAACCGAACCCGCTCATCTCTAGTGCTAACACCCCTTTGTCAAGGTGAACGAAAAAGAAGTGAATAATGTAACAGTGTGATTACCTTTATAGGAGAGGGAGGTGAGGAGATCCCGCCAGTGGGAGGTGCAGCAACATTTCCGGGGGAGGCCTGACTTCCTTCCCTGCTCGTGAATGTGGTGACGTGGTGTACAGTCTCCGGTCACATGATCCGGCATCGCGTCATCAGACGTCCTGGTTCCCATGGCGACCATCCGTGTGTGTGCCGCCTAGCCCGACGGCTGATGTTATTATCACAAAGACACAGGGGCTTACAGGGCAATCGAGACGCGGTGGTCATGGCCCAGCTGTATGAAAGAGTGTATATAATAATGTATAATGATATGTCACCAGAATACAAACGAAATAAACAATATATCTAGGCATGAATCTATTGTGGTGCTAATGATGCTCTGGGTTCCAACTACATATAGTGGTACAATAGTGGGGATATTAGGAGCTGAGGGCATATACCTTAACTCAAGAAAATATAACTGATACAGAGCCCAAGGTGCACCCCCGGAGTGTCTGCATTAATCAGACGCAGCATCATAAGGTGCTCATTGGTCTCGGATCCAGGAATAGACAATGTGTTACAAAATATTATTGCAATTAAAAATTCTGACACAAGATGACAAGACTAAGGTATCAAAATACATTCCATGGCATTTTGTCATTAAGTCCATTGGGTTTAATGGTCGCCAAGTTGTAAATCCATCTCGCCTCAAGTCTCAAAAGGTCACCAGCCCTATCTCCGCCCCTCAATTTTTTTGGGCAGTGGTCGATGATCTGAAATTTTAAATTGTTCATAGAATGTCCGAGGTCAGCATAGTGTCGGGCTACCGGTTGTTCCGAGGGTTTGCCTGACAATGCACTCTTAACCGCAGATCTGTGTAGTGCAAGACGGTCACGGGCATTGCGGATGGTCTTACCCACATATTGCAATCCACAGGGGCAGGTAATTAAGTACACTACAAAAGTGCTAGTGCAGGTAAGTATGTGTCTAATATTATATGATCTGCCTGTGAAACATGATTTAAATGTGGAACCGGGGACCATGAATCTGCATGTTTCACATCCAAGACATTTATAGCATCCTGGGGGCCTGGAAAGGGACGTAGTCGATACTGGATTGTCAAAGCCTGTGATATCCGAATGGACTACCCAGTCCTTGATACTTTTACCCCTGGTATGACATACCATGGGTTTTTTCTTATGTAATGACGGTAGAGTTTTGTCGGTTGCAATAATGGGCCAAATGCACGTAAGGCCCTGGGCACTACTGGGCTGGCAGTGTTGTACTTGGTAACGAATGGCAGGATTTGTGTGTCTTTTTTGGTCTTCTGACATAATAAGTCCTCCCTGGACATACGCATTACTTCGCGTTGGCTGTCCTGTAGTGTTTTATGATTGTATCCCCTCTCTATAAAACGCTCTTTTACTGATGCCAGGGCTCCATCTAGTTTTGTGGGATCACTGGTGATTCTTGCCGCCCTAATGAATTGTGATTTGGACAGACCTTTCTTTAACGCCCCAAGGTGATGACTATTATGTCTTAGCAATGTATTCTTGTCCGTTAGTTTGTAAAATATCTCCGTTGATATTTTATTGTTATTAATGGACACCGTTACATCTAAATAGTTCAATGAAACTGAATCACAGGCCGCTGTAACCTTGATGGGAGAATCCCTGCTGTTGATATGAGCGATGAGTGCTTCGAATTTCTCCTGGCCGCCAGTCCATAAAATAAATATGTCATCTATATACCTTGAATAGTAAAAAATGTGCTGTGATGTATTAAAATCATCAAAAAACATAATTTGTTCCTCCTGCAACATGAAGGTATTGGCGAAGGACGGCGACACGTTGCTACCCATCGCACAACCACTCATTTGGCGGTAAAATTTACCGTCAAATAAAAAATAGTTTCTTGTAAGGGTTAACTCCAACAGCCTAAGGAACAAATTCATATCCAAAGATTTCATACCTACACGGATTAAAAATTCCCTCATAGATCTAAGGCCCGCTGTCTGCGGTATGCTGGTATATAAACTGCAGATATCAATAGTGCAGATTAAAGTGCCTGTGGGAATGTCCGGTAGTAACATGAGTTGATTCAGGAACATGGTGGTGTCTTTGATACACTTGGGTTGTTGGCAAATAAGCGGCTGCAATATACTGTCTAAAAAAGTTGAAATTGGCTGATAAAGTGACTTGTGCGCAGAAATAATTGGCCTACCAGGGGCTTCTCCACATTCTTATGTATTTTGGGCACTATAAACAGGATTGGTACCACCGGAAACTCTTGTTTAAGTGCCGAGCATAGTTTTTTGGAGATTTTTCCAGCAATTACCGCTAGGTCTAAGATGTTATCAATTTCCTGTTTATACTCCATGGTGGGATCTTGAGTTAGCTCTTGATACACTTGATGGTCCGAGAGTTTTCTGTATACCTCAGCTTTGTAGTCTGACAGATTCATGATGACAATTCCGCCCCCTTTGTCAGCGGGGCTGATTATTATGTCCCTATATGATGCCAGCTGTTTCAGAGCTCTATGTTCCGACTTAGATAGATTGTAGTGGGTCTTCGTGGAGGCAGATGTATATCTGGAAACTACTAGTCTTGTCATCTTGGGGTATATTTACTAAAATTCTTATTTTTCCGAAAAAGGTCAAAGATCAATCACGAATGACATCGACAGTGTAAAATTGCAACTTTTTGAATTGATTACGACTAATTTACTAAGCTGCCGTATTTTGCCTTTTCGGGTTTTCCGATGTCGATGTCATTCGTGTTTTTTTTCTGTTTTTTACGGCAGTGATTAGCAAAACACTGCCGACTTTTTCAAAATGAATCTCGGCCGGATCTGTGTGATCCGTGCTGGGGTTCATTTTTTTTTTTTTTTTAAATAAACACTGTAAAACTTAAAAAAAAATTGCGTGGGGTCCCCCCTCCTAAGCATAACCAGCCTCAGGCTCTTTGAGCCGATCCTGGTTGCAGAAATATGGGGGAAAAATTGACAGAGGTTCCCCCATATTTAAGCAACCAGCATCGGGCTCTGCGCCTGGTCCTGGTTCCAAAAATACGGGGGACAAAAAGAGTAGGGGTCCCCCATATTTTTAAAACCAGCACCGGGCTCCACTAGCTGGACAGATAATGCCACAGCCGGGGGTCACTTTTATATAGTGCCCTGCGGCCATGGCATCAAATATCCAACTAGTCACCCCTGGCCGGGGTACCCTGGGGGAGTGGGGACCCCTTCAATCAAGGGGTCCCCCCCCCCAGCCACCCAAGGGCCAGGGGTGAAGCCCGAGGCTGTCCCCCCCATCCAATTGGCTGCGGATGGGGGGCTGATAGCCTTTTGTGAAAATGAAAAGATATTGTTTTTAGTAGCAGTACTACAAGGCCCAGCAAGCCTCCCCCGCATGCTGGTACTTGGAGAACCACAAGTACCAGCATGCGGCGGAAAAACGGGCCCGCTGGTACCTGTAGTACTACTACTAAAAAAATACCCAAAAAAAGACAAGACACACACACCTTGAATGTAAAGATTTATTACATACATCCACACAAACATACAAACATACTTACCTATGGCCCCACGCAGGTCGGTCCTCTTCTCCAGTAGAATCCAAGGGGTACCTGTTGAATAAATTATACTCACCAGCTCCAGGGTCCCAGGCTCCTCGTAGCATCCATTTGTAATCCACGTACTTGAATAAAATAAAAAAACGGAAACCCGAGCCACGCACTGAAAGGGGACCCATGTTTGCACATGGGTCCCCTTTCCCCGACTGCCAGAAACCCACTCTGACTTCTGTCTAAGTGGGTTTCTTCAGCCAATCAGGGAGCGCCACGTTGTAGCACCCTCCTGATCGGCTGTGTGCTCCTGTACTGACTGACAGGCAGCACGCGGCAGTGTTACAATGTAGCGCCTATGCGCTCCATTGTAACCAATGGTGGGAACTTTCTGCCCTGCGGTTGACCGAAAGTGACCTCACCGCTGAGCAGAAAGTTCCCACCATTGGTGACGAAAAAGCTATATTAAATTGCTTTGAAACGTTGTCCACACCGAGGACCCTTTTGCCTATTTGTGACAGTCGCTAGGAGTGCCGCACCAACCCGCTGTATGTATATATATATATATATATAATTTATTTATTTATATACACATACACGTGGTTGTGCGCACAGGGCATTAGTGGAGGCCCCCGCAACTTCATTGCCCCTGGGCCCCCATAAGCCTTAATCCGGCCTTGGAGAGAGTTAACACATTGATAGGACTAGAGAGGGAAGAGGAAGTGAAGAGACACTGGGAGATATAGAAAAGGGGGAAAAGAGATATGCTAAGACATGGGGACAATGATGCTGGGAGACTTAAAATGTGATGGTGTGTGGAGAGACTGACACAGGGGGTAGGTGATGGTGTGTTGAGAGATGACACGGATAGGTGATGGTGTGCTGAGTGACGACACTGCATGTGACATGGCAGTTAGGAGCTGATTTGCTGGTACTTTATCACTCTTCACTTTATTACTTTTCAAGGCTTAGTACATCTCCTCTAAAGTCATGCATGAGTCTCGGATGGCACAGGTACCTCTGCTGCCAGCATCAGTAGTCTGCTCTCCTTGAGCAGGCTGCTGTTCCTGGCTCCTGGACTATCGATTTGTATTCGTCAGAGTGTCTCTGATGTCTAGAGGCATCACTGTTTCTGGCCACTGGAATGCAGAGACTGGAACTTTGGGCACCTGCACAATAAAGTGAACTCAGACTGGAGTGAAGGGGCAGGATGATAGAAGGTACATAAGGGTAATTGTGAGGTGATTAGTATTCTCTCAAACATTTCACTTCTAACTCCTACCTGTACTGTGTGTCTGATTTCAGTGCTTATACTTAGAAACCTGTTACCAGACCATGGAGTGAACCTGGTTAACAGGGGATGTGTCTGGCTTCATTTTCCTATGCTTGAATCTCTCCCCCAACAGACAGGAATTGTGATAATTTGAGACATGGCACTAAGTGAATAGAGTACATTGTATGTTTTAACTAATTTATTATAATACTGTACATACAAATACTCATATAAATAAAAATATAGGGCCTAATTCAGTAAGGATTGTAAATTCTGCCAATTATCAGAATTTGCAATCCTTTTGTTCGCATGCTGGGGGCTGCCAAATCGCAGGGTAAGGCCACCCAGCATGCTGACCACCGCCTACCCGCCCCCCTTCAACAAGCAGAAGTTGTGATCGCATTGCAATTTCTGCTTGTTAGCAGAACATAAGGATGCCTCCTGCTAGCGCAGCTTAGATGCGCCCACAGGAGGCCTGCCACCATGTTTCCAATTGCGGCGGCTACGTGTGACATCACACAGCTTCCGTGAACACAACCCTGCCACACTCCCATTCGCGCCACCCTGCTCCACGTTTGCCGGTCCCCGCAACGCTCCACCCTGGAAACGGAGAGTTGCTGCCCACCCGCCTCGCGGCTGCCTTTGCCTGATAGACTGGCAGAGGCGATCACATTTTCTGTGGCCTCCCCATGCAGGTGCATGCGCAGGACTGGGTCTGTGCATGCACCCTCATCTTTTTTTTTTTTTTGCGGTTTGATCACACACTGCAATCCAACCTGAATAAGCCTCATACGGGTAAATTCAATTAGAGTCGGAAACTGCCGTCTTGTCGGAAAGACGGCAGATTCTGACTGGAATAGGTCAGAGGAGGTTCCAACCTATTCAATCCGGGCTCAGTTTTTCCGACAAATCGGAAAATCCGACTTGTCAGAATACACGCAGATTGGCGGTTTCAGCCACCGAGCCGTGTGTATTGTCGGAAGCGGGGCCAAACCCGACAGGTTTTAGCCCAGTTTCCGACAATGTCAATCCAACTTTAAAAAAAGTCGGATGGACACTGTCGGGAACGGGCCACACCTGTCGGGTTTGGCCCGGCATTGAATAGAGAGCTGTCGGGTCCTTTCCATCGGAAAAGACACGACAGCAATTGAATATACCCCATAGTCAGCAAAAAAGCAAATCACATGAATTTATATAGCATACACTGTTTTGGTGTAATCATACCATTATATGTTAGTGACAGATATAATTATGTCAGTCCCGAAAAATATAGTCTAAGTAAATTGTGTCTTTCATTCTGTTAATATAGCTATTCAGTAGAACTGTCACTCCTACTGTATATTGTTCAAACGGTCAAATCCTTGTACAGAATATACCACTTCAGTGCTATAGATTATTCCCTAAAATATTCAAGTGTCTCAAAAGCAGATATTGAAGCCAATAACATAGCCAGCCCGGAATAGATTATGACAGATCAGTTTTGCAGGTGTTACGTAGTAATAAAAATATAACTCTTAAACTGATAATGTGATCCTATGTATGTACAGTACAGCCAGAAGTGTGACAGAATGTGACAGTTCACCACTCAGGCTGTTTGCAGTTATAATACAAACAAACGCATCCTAAACTGACAGGCAATACAGCTGCAAAAAGGTGCCATTGTCCCTGTGTAGAATATGAGAATTCAGCACTGCAGATGCCTATATACTGTATATTCTTATTACCATATATCATCTGCAAAGCCAATCTGTTATATTTTATACATGGCCAGCTACATTATAGGCTTCAATAACACTTGCATATTATCATGAATAGTCTATAGCACTGGTGCAATCTTCTGTATAATGATTTAACTGTTTGTATTGAACCTGACCTGCCTCTGACTCATTCTGTTACCAGACCCTGGATTGTATCTAATCTTCTACATCTCTGAGATCTCAGTGTACACCTCTTTTTTGGACTATCCTGCAATTGCTGAGGTGTCTGAATTGAGTCTCACCTTCTCTTACTAACAGCCTCATGAGAAGATGAGAGAGTTAATTACCAGTTTAATTGCCATGTGTTTATATCTTGCTATAAGCCTTTCTGTCATTGGACTCCAGTGTTTGCAACTACATACTATAGTGTATTACCTCTGGTTTCTGCGTGACAGCCAGTATATGCACATGTCAGGGAACGGCAAGAATGAGGATCCTCATGACTCAAATAAGTCAGCACAAGGCTCATATCATAAATGAATTATTAAGTAATGGTTCATTGGCCCTCGTTCAGCTTCAGTAACAGTATTGAAAAAAAAAAGCCAAACTGCTACTGCTTACAATCACATAGGCCACCGAGCATGTTAATTGCCGCCCAGCAATACGATCACCATTCAGTTGCGATAACATCACCATAATAGGCAATTAGTGGTAGCCCCCTGCATACGCAGCCCAGTTGCATATGTAGGCACACCGCCGCCATGTTTCCTATCCCAGGAAATACAGGCGACGTCATCGGGCCACCCCAAAAAAAGCCATGACATGCCTGAGTTTCCTGTCTCACTCACCCCCTCCCTCCAACACCATGTTGCCACCCCTTCTGTCAATCAAATTGCAATTGCATCCCCCTGGGACTCTGCGCATGCGCAAATGGCCAAAAAGCACTGTTTGCTATTTTAGTAAATTGCCAACTCATACGGAATTAGGCTCGTTGTTCTTTTGTAATTGGATTTTAATATTTTGTGTAATAATATAGCAGAAGTTCAAAATTTGTTTGTTAAACTTTAATAGAGAGATTTCTGACAGTTGAATAAATTGGGGATTCGTTTTCAGGCCCACTCCAATCAATAAAATGTTTATCGCAGTGATGGGGCTTTTTAATGCTTTGCTGTATGTACACAACCCATTATCACAAGCAATTTTGCTCCCTGTGCTTCTACATGGGAGACATTATTTATCAAGCAGTACTGTACGGCAGTAATTTAACTGCTGCTCCTTTTGGTTATGATCAGTGTTGGAATGACTTTTGTGACCTTTTAACATAAACTAATGTTATCTTCAGTCATGGTAAACTATTACTTTTGCAGATTATACTTGTACAACATTCCTAAAAATATGCATAAAATACATTATTTAATTATTCTTCCCATAGTTACTTTGAACTTATCAGTGTAGTTATGACAAAAGAAAATCTCCTAATTCTCCTAACATTTCAGTAACCCAATTATATTTATTTATATAGCATTGATAGATTCTGTGTAATCTGGATTTAACAGTTTCTGACATGGTAAACACTGAGACAGACCATCCCTAAACCCCTAGGCTATACTCAAGGACATCCTTGATAAGTTTCTTTTTAACCAAATAAAAAAGCTAGACTTTCACAATGAACTGTACAACACATGCAGTAGTGTTCACTTTGACCATATGTATTGGGTGGACAGAAACTGAAAATAATGGGGCAGATGTATTAACCTGGAGAAGGCATAAGGAAGTGATAAACCAGTGATATGTGCAATGTGATAAAGGCACCAGCCAATCAGCTTCAATATGTAAATTAACAGTTAGGATCTGGTTGGCTGGTGCCTTTATCACCTTGCACATATCACTGGTTTATCACTTCCTTATGCCTTCTCCAGGTTAATACATCTTGTGTACAAAACAGGCTCCATATATGAGCAAGAAAGGTTTAATAAGGATAGACATACAGTATAAGCCACATTCAATTCATCATCTACATGTGTGTTTGTTTAATTTTTTTCTAGTGAAAGAAACTGTTTACAATTCAGATATATGCATTAGGCATTCACCAGTGGAATGCACATTTTATGCAAGGATTTATGTGTATTACCCGACACAACCATACAATTAGTGTTATCTTCTGTCTACAGATGCATGAAAGATTGGATTATAGACTTACAAGTACTAAAAAGAAAGATAGAGTGTGTTGTGGTACACAGAGAAACTTTAGCTGTAAGCAATAAGAAAACTGATTTCTCAATATTTTTTAAGATGGAGGAAAAAATGTATAGACCAAAATACAACACAATTAGTAAATCGCTTCAAACAAATCTCATTGCTGCTGATCTGAACATTATAATTAAAATTACTACTCTACACTGTTCTATGCATAAATTATTCAAATTTAACCACATAGATTATTTAAATTTCATCTATTTAAACTACTTCAAAAACCTCACCAACATTGAAGTTAAATGTATTGCTGGCAGAAACCAGTTCATTAGGAATGTTTTAGAAACTAAATATTTAATACAATTTATTTATATTATAATTTATTTTCATTATTATTGTAATTAGAATATGTAAACATGAAATACATTTATTTTAATTATAACAGACTTAAATTGGCTGATGCAGTTGGAAGTAAATTGGACTTACGTTATTAAAAAGAAAAAGTATTTTCACCCATATATATAACTGCATGCATCATTGGCAGGATACTGTATGCAGGGCCGGTTCTTGCCCTTGTGGCGCCCCAGGCAAAGTATAGAGGCATGGCTTTAAATGGGGGCGTGGTCAGTTACGCCCCCATTTGTGCCCCCTGTAGCGCCGCTGAAAGAAAAAATAAAATAAAAATATATATACTTACTATCCCCGTTCCTGATCCAGACTACTGCAGACCTCCTCCACCGGCGCTGCGCCGCTCTTCTCACCTCTCCTCGATCTATGGGAGAGACGTTATTACGTCTCTCCCATAGAACAGCATAGACACTAGAGGTCAATTATGACCCCTAGTGTCTTTGCCACTATGCTGTGCTGTGCGCGATGACGTCATCGCGCACCGCACAGCAAAGGTCCTCTCCATGAAGGGAAACTGGACGCTATGGTCTACTTTCCCTTCATGGAGAGGACCTTTGCTGTGCAGTGCACGATGACATCATCGCGCACCGCACAGCAAGGTCCTCTCCATGAAGGGAAACTAGACCATAGCGTCTGGTTTCCTTCAAAGCGGGGGGCACAGCGGGGCACTGCGTGGGGGCACAGCGGGGCACTGTGGGGGGCCCAGTGGCAGATCTTGCCATGGTGCGGCGCCCTCCGGAAGGCGGCGCCCTGGGCAAAAGTCCTGCTTGCCCGTGGCAAGATCCGCTACTGACTGTATGTACCTGGGTTACTACAAGCCTACCTCATAGGTCACACATAGGCCAGTGGTAAGAAATGAGAACCAGAAATTCTCATTTCTTACCACCACAAAACACTTGATTGCTTGTTAAAAGGTCATTCAGGTATTAATGATAATTAAATAATGCAAGGAGGTTGAGAAAGCATTACTGCCCACTATAATAACAGAAAGTAAGAAGTAACAGAAGTAAATACCTATGCTCTCAACATAAACTGGATTGTGATAACAGCCCCCCCCCCCCTTCTTACTGGGTCAGATTGAGCTCTCTTTGTGAACGTGCCCCAGGTCCCCTCTCAAGAGTATATTTCACATATACAGTATATTGAAAACTGTATATTACAAGAAGTGTGAGTTGAGACACAGCGTATTACTATTCTGTGTGCGGTGGTATACCACTATCATCACTGGCGTGCGCAGCACATTTTATTAGGGGGTGCACCATTGGAGAGGTGTGTCTACCATCGCCTTTTTGGGCGTGTCTAGCACCATCTATTGACGGTCAACGCATATAAAATATCCACCTTTGTAGCAATTCTAATAAAGCAGATACATTGTCAGATGTTATGGTGTGCACCAAACAAACACCCCTGATGGCACTCACTGCAATTATACTGCTCCTCCTCAGCCTGGTCTGGCTCCCCCTCTCTTTTCCCTGCAAGCTGCAGCAGCTTACTTACAAGTCAGTCACTCACTGACACTGACAGTCGCAGACTAGTACTGCTGCTGGAAAAACGAGTGATGTGTCAATGCTGCTGCCGACTGCCTGCCAGTATTGAATTTGTCTTCCTAAGAGGAACACTGGCTGCATGCTGCTCCTCATCAGTGGCTGGCTTTGGCATAGCATAGAAGGAGAGAGGTGGTCATGTGGCGGGTGTGACGGGTGGGCGTGCGAGCAGCATGATTTAATCACGTCACATCACGCTGTTTTTGTACGTGGAGGTAGAGCCGGGAGTTTGAAAGCCGGTGACAGTGGCTCCCTTGATTAACCCTGGCGTCCAGTCAGTAATGCAGTCCTGACAGGGTGCAGCGCAGAGGGGACAGTAATCAGCCTGCTCGGCAATCGCTGCATCAGGCATGTGCATACCTCCCAACATGACCCTCTCCAGGAGGGACAGAATGCTCTGCTCCTGGACTTCCCTCTTAATTCATGATTGCCATCACCTATAGTGAAACGCCTTTCTTATCCATTAACCTGTTCAAAACAGGTGCCAGCAATCTTAAATTAAGAGAAAAGTCCAGAAGCAGAGCATTGTGTCCCACCTGGAGAGGGTCATGTTGGGAGGTATGCATGTGAGATCGGGGTGCCAGACATTAGGGGGTGCCTGTGCGCACCAGGCACCCCCCCCCCCCCCCCCCCCGCGCACACCTATGACTATCATCTACACACCAAAACGTTTCCTGCAAGTAGACCTTTTCTGTCCATGGACTGTATAAAAAACCTCTTTTCTAATTAAATTAAAAATATTAGCTTAGTGTGTTTTAGATGCAGCATAGTATACCCTCCCCCTCTTCATTTCTGCTCCAAAATAATTTCTGCTAAGGTGACCTTTTCTATTCCTGGAGTGTAAAAAAAAACCAAAACACTGTTTTTTATTCTTTTGCAGTCGAATTAGAAACATATATTTATTTTTTAGTGGAAGCTACTCTGTGTGGTGGTATCCCACTATCATTTGCATGCCAAAGATCATAATTGGAAAAAACACGTTTTTCTTTTTTTTTTGTGTTTCAAAAAAATCTTTTTCTAGATTAAAACTGCATGATAACAGTAACAGTCATCCCTCCTTTCCCTATTTCATTGTGTGTTGCCTTGGTGTGGTGGCAGTTAAGTTTAACTACAGCAGTGGTTTCCAAACTTTTTTGAGTCATGGCGCCCTAGAATATCAGAATTTTTTTCACGGCACCCCTAGGCCAAAAATTTCTTATTGAGGAATCTAGAAAGAAATATTACATTAAGTAGATCGCGTTTATATGTCATCCTTAGGGTCAGTTGTGTGGTGAGGGACAAGATTTGCTTCTGTTTGGCCACATACTTTATGACTGGCAGCCACCAGCACTGGTTTTGCCTATTATATTGACCATGAATAATTTGAATTGGTCCTGGACCACCAACCCAGGGCACCCCTGCAAGTGTCCCGAGGCACCACAGGGAGCCACGGCACACAGTTTGGGAACTGCTGAACTACAGTAACTTTGCTCCAGTCCTGGTCTAACTTTTAAGAAATAAAACCAATCATGAATCAGTCGATAGAAGAGCAGGAGCAACCCAGTACTAGTGCTGCAGCTGTTGCCAGTCATATTACTACTACAACATCTACTGAAAGTAGTAAATGGGAAAGAAGGTGTAAAGGGCACCTCAAAACTAAACATTTCACAATAGTAAAGATAGCATAACCTCTAACTATGATGAAGGGAAATTTTACTGCCAAAATGTATGTAACATTGTCAACATGCCATACACCACACGCTGTGGGAAGGAAAGTCTCGGACCATGGCCTTTCTTTGCAAGTGGTGGTTCTCCTACTGTTTTTTCATTCTCTAGAATGTCTTTTGCTAAAGTCAGGGCAAAACATAGTAAGGCATCTTCTATAATCTCATATACAATATCTGCTCGCTCTGAGTCTAGATGTAATTAAATCAGTACACAAACATAACACTAACATTGTGTGTTCACAAACTTCTCAAATCACTAGAGTCTAAAGGTGTCCTCAAGTGCTATGTCTGAGTCTGACACTTCTAATTCTGACACTGTACTCATAGAGAAAACTCCTTCCACCATTTCTGAACCATTTGCAAATGTGAGGAGGAGTAGTAGTAAAAGTAAGTATGGTAAGGGCTAAATTTACTAAGATGGGAGTTCTATTTAAGATGGAATGTTGACCATAGCAACCAATCAGATTCCAGGTATTATCTTCTAGAAGGTGCTAGAATGAGAAGTAAAATCTTATTGGTTGGTATGGGCAACATCCCATCTTAAATAGAACTCCCATCTTAGTAATTTTACCCCTAATGGTTTATACATAGGATACTACTGTGGAAGTGCAACAGGATGAGCGGGTATTTGTATATCTGATCCTAATGATGATGTTGATGATGAATATGTTGAAAAAGATTTTGATCAAATTCAATACAATTAAGTTGTTTGTGTCAAAGTACAGTAAGTCTGCCACCAGGCCAAAAAATCCACCTATTTTGTGTGGAACTAATAACTTTTTTATAAGTACTGAAATCATTTGTCAAGGCATCTGTACCATTTGTGACGCAAAAGTAAGTAAAGGTAAGCGCGTTGCCCATCTAGGCACTTGCTCCTTGTTACACCATTTGCAGTAAGTTCATGAAAATTATTTATTAAAATCTGAAAGAGCCTATAAAAAAAAGCAACAAACAGTCCAGCATTAGCTAACAGCAGGGGTGTAGTATGGTATGCCGGCAGCCGGGCTCCTGGCGACCAGCATACCAGCACCGGGAGCCCAACCGCCGGCATACCAACAGTGTGGCGAGCACAAATGAGCCCCTTGTGGGTACGGTGGTGCGCTATGCATGCCACACTATTTATTCTCCCTCCAGGGGAGTCATGGACCCCCACGAGGGAGAAAATCTGTCGGTATGCCAGCTGTCGGGATTCCGGCGCCGGTATACTGTGCGCTGGGATCCCGACAGTCGGCAACCTGAAGACCACCCAACAGTAGCATAGATAGATCCTAACACATGGCACCTTCATCATCAACCTCCTCATTAATGATCGAAGATAGTCCTCCTGCATCCAATTTGCAAAGGTTGTCTCCTTCCCTATGCAGGATTCCACAGAAGTGTGAGCTTTGGCAGCTGTTGCTGCTAGGGGTGAATGTTATTCACAGAAAGGGACTAAAAAGAATAGTAGTTTCAAACAAAAATTTACTGTGAAACAAGCATTTGCAAGAGGAGCCAAGTATGAGAGCCACCATCTTATTGCATAGCAGATCACTGAAGCTATGACGGCTATGTTAGCATTAGATCTGCATCCAATATCTAGTATTAATTCATCTTGTTTTGATATACAGTATAGTTGAAATTAGAGATGTGCGGCGGCACTTTTCGTGTTTTGTATTTTGGTTTTTGTTCTAATTCCATTTTCGTGTTTTGGTTTTGGCTTGGTTTTGCCAAAACCACCATTTCGTGTTTTGGTTTTGGTTTTGGATCTGGATGATTTTTGGGGGGAAACATAAATACAGCTAAAATCACAGAATTTGGGGGTAATTTTGCTCCTACAGTATTATTACCCTCAATAACAATCATTTCCACTCATTTCCAGTCTATTCTGAATACCTCACACCTCACAATATTGTTTTTAGGCCTAAAAGTTGCACCGAGGTGGCTGTATGACTAATCTAAGTGTTACAATCCTGAGCACTCATGTTTTGTTATTGTTATAAATTACCTTTGCTTCAGTTTGTGGAACTACAGGTCACAGCTAGCTCCTGCATAGTTGTCTCCCAGTGCCTTTGCTCCTGCACTCAGCAACTGACTTCACAGGTGTCTAGATTCTGTAATTACAGCTCGTTACCTGAAAACTACTATTCAGTTTGTCAGCCTGCTCAGTCTGCACTGCAGCTGCATGTTATATCAATTACTGGGGACCTGTCTGGTGCTCACAACTGATTGGTCCAGCCTGTTCTTTTAAGCCTCTCAATCCCAAGAAGCTTTGCCAGTTATAGCTACTCCATGTGGGGTTCTGCTCTCTGGTTCCTCTCTGGTCTCAGTTCATCTGTCCAGTGGGTATTGCCTTGTTCCAGTATTGAATTCCAGCTTCAACATCTTGCTGACGACTTTAGTCTGCCGACTGCCGTTACCCTGTCTCCAAGTGTCTGCACCCCAGTCCTTCCGTGTGCCGCTACCTCCTGTGTCACCCCTGGAGTGCCTGCTGCTGTTCCATCTCCACGGCCCCAGCGTACCATCTGGCCGTGTGCACCCTGCCACCTTCTCCAGTTCCTGTTTGTTCCTGTGTATCCCTGTGGCCGATCATATACAACACCTCTACCATAACTCTAGTCCAGTTCAGGTATCAAGTGACCCAGACAGGGGGCCACGACCTGCACGTCGGAAGCCGCAAAGCCCATATCCCCTTGCGGGGTTCCCTGGTGAAAACCTTCCGGCGTGTTAGACTCCACGCCTCTGTTCTGGGTAACGTCAACCACTTGGTACCTGATCCCGAATTCCGGATTCTGCACCAGTTCCTGACATTATAACTGGCCCACCACTTCCTGGGCATGGGCCCGTCACAGCAAAATCCGGCTCAAATCTTGGCTGGTCAAATACAAAAATTGATGCAGCAACTGCAAGATCTAAAGCTCCGAGTTTCCACCCAGGAAGAAACTAGCAGGTCATTGGTTGTAACCAGAGCTCTTGGGCCTGAACCAAAGCTGCATCTTCCAGATCGGTTTACAGGTGACCGGAAACAGTTCCAGAATTTCCATGATAGCTGCAAGCTATATTTCAGACTCCGGCCATTATCGTCTGGTTCTGAGGCTCAGCGAGTAGGTATCATCATCTCCCTCCTGCAGGGGGAACCCCAGTCCTGGGCGTTCGGATTGAAAACGGAGAATCCCGCCTTGCACACAGTGGATGCCTTTTTTAGCGCCCTAGGAATTCTTTATGATGACCCGGACCGAGCAGCTGACTTACGAGCCCTGAGACAAGGGAAAAACACGGCCGAGGTATACTGCACTGAGTTTCGCAGATGGGCAGGTGATAGTGGTTGGAATAACCCAGCCCTCCGAAGTCAGTTCCGCTTAGGCCTCACTGAGCAAATCAAAGACTACCTTGTCCAGTATCCTACTCATGAAACCCTGGACAAGTTCATGCAGTTAGCAATTCGAGTAGATCGTCGGATCAGGGAACGGAGGATGGAGAAAGGTGGAGGGTCACCGTCTCCCTCAGCAGTAGCCTTGGAAGAAGCCGAAGATTCCAGTGAACCCATGCAGATTGGGGCCTTTCGTCTTTCTGCTCAGGAAAAATCTCGTAGGCGATCGATGGGCCTATACTTATATTGTGGAGCAAAGGGTCATTTTGCTAATGTTTGCACCCTGAAGTCGGGAAAAGACAAGACCCAGGGGTAAAAGGGGAGTTACTCCTGGGTCTGGCTGGAATCTCTCCAAAAAATTCAGTCTTGCTTCCAGTTCAAATTAGTCTACCTACTCAGCAAGTTGCAGTCAAGGCTTTTGTTGATTGTGGTGCAGCTGCCAACTTTATGGATATCTATTTCGCCCGGTCCTGGAACATTCCTATACTAAAGATGAAGCCTTCTGTGACTATTTGTGGCCTTGACGGTAACCCCCTCCTCAGTGGGCAAGTGTCTCAGCAAACTCCTCCTGTTCATTTAACTACTGGTCTTCTGCATTCGGAGAAGATTATTTTCCTCCTTGTCAATTGCCCCATGGCCTCCATAGTCCTAGGGCTTCCATGGTTGAAATCCCATAATCCATCCATCTGCT
The DNA here is from genome assembly GCF_028390025.1 of Pseudophryne corroboree. Classification (NCBI taxonomy): domain Eukaryota; kingdom Metazoa; phylum Chordata; class Amphibia; order Anura; family Myobatrachidae; genus Pseudophryne; species Pseudophryne corroboree. The sequence goes on along the minus strand of NC_086450.1, from coordinate 271,607,383 downwards.
GGAAGACAGGAGAACTCTTACAGTAGGGAACAGAATGTACAGTAAGATGTCTGTCCTTGCCAGTGCGATGCTCTCAAGTTATACCAGAGGGGCTACCGACTCCATATCATTCATTTGCGGATGTCTTCTCCAAGAAAGAGGCGGATACTCTCCCACCCCCATCGACCTTTTACGACTGTGCCATCAGTCTGGTATCCGAAGATAAATTACCTAAGGGTAGATTATATGCTCTTTCTTTGCCAGAAACTAAAGCCATGGAAGACTATATTCAGGAGAACCTAAGCAAAGGGTTTATTCGTCCCTCAAAATCACCAGTAGGAGCAGGATTCTTCTTTGTGGCAAAAAAGGACGGCTCCTTACGTCCATGCATTGATTATAGAGGACTCAACAAAATCACTGTTAAGAATTCTTATCCTTTGCCTTTGATTTCCGTGTTGTTTGATCAACTCTGGATGGTGGAAATCTTCTCTAAAATTGATCTTCGGGGGCATATAACCTCATACAAATTAAGGCCGGTGACGAGTGGAAGACGGCCTTCAACACTCATTCTGGGCATTATGAATACCTTGTTATGCCATTTGGATTGTCAAATGCTCCTGCCGTCTTCCAAGATTTTATCAATGATGTGCTCCGAGAATTCCTGGGAAAATTTGTTGTGGTCTACTTGGATGACATCCTGATATATTCACGGTCACTGGAGCAGCATCGAGTCCATGTCCAGATGGTGTTGCAAAAGCTCCGGGAGCACCATCTATATGCCAAGTTAGAAAAATGTGAATTCGAAGTGAAGGAAGTCGCTTTCTTAGGATACATCATCTCTCCCAAGGGGTTCTCCATGGATCCCAGTAAGCTTCAAGCAATTCAAGATTGGGCACAACCTACTAACCTTAAAGCTATACAACGCTTTCTTGGGTTCGCTAATTATTACAGGAGATTTATTTGTTCATTTTCAGACATTGTTGCACCTATTGTTGCTTTGACCAAGAAAGGTGCGGATCCGTCACATTGGTCACCTTCAGCTCTACAAGCTTTTCTCAAGTTAAAAAAAGCCTTTATATCTGCACCTGTTCTTAGTCATCCAAATCCTGAACTGCCTTTTGTTATGGAAGTGGATGCTTCTGAAGTGGGAGTGGGAGCAGTCCTATCACAGAAAGATCCAGTGGATTCTAAACTTCACCCGTGCTCTTTTCTGTCCAGAAAGTTCTCTCCTGCCGAAGCCAACTATGATGTTGGAAATCGTGAACTGCTTGGCTCTAGAAGAATGGAGGCACTGGTTGGAAGGGGCGAGACACGTGATTACAATCCTCACTGACCATAAAAACTTATCCTATATTGAGTTAGCCAAGAGACTGAATCCAAGACAGGCACGATGGGCATTATTCTTCACTAGATTCAACTATGTGATCTCCTATCGGCCAGGATCGAAGAATCTTAAAGCAGATGCCTTGTCACGAAGCTTCCTTCCAATTCAAAATTCATCCTGCTCTTCTGAACCAATTATTCCTGTTTCCAATATCCATGCTGGTCTTGCTCAAGATTTAGTCTCCCAGATTCAAGCCAAACAGTCTCTTGCACCCATGGGGACTCCCTCAGGACTCCTCTTTGTCCCTAAAGAGTACAGGAAAGCAGTTTTATCTGAATTTCATGTAAAAAGAATCTCTGGGCATCCAGGGATTTCTAAGACTCTGGATTTATTGTCTCGCTCAGTTTGGTGGCCTTCTATGTATCAAGATGTTAGAGAGTTCAATCTTGCTTGTGAGATCTGTGCTCAACATAAAACTCCTCGTAAAGCTCCCATAAAACTCCTCGTAAAGCTCCCATGGGACATCTTACGCCTTTTACGGTTCCCTCAAGACCTTGGTCCCATATTTCTATGGACTTTGTGGTTGATCTTCCCAAGTCATCGGGGTAAAATACCATTTGGGTTGTGGTAGACCGGTTCAGTAAGATGGCTCACTTTGTTCCTCTTCGCAAGCTCCCCAGTGCCAGGGAATTGGCAACCTTGTTTATCCAACATATCTTTAAATTACATGGATTACCACAGGACATCGTCTCCGACAGAGGAACTCAGTTTATTGCTCAATTCTGGCGAGCTTTCTGTTCAGCCCTGGATATTAATCTTAGTCTTTCCTCTGGTTATCATCCGCAATCCAATGGACAGACTGAGCGAGTGAACCAGTCTCTTGAACAGTATCTCCGTTGTTATGTTTCCAAGTACCATAACGATTGGGTGGACCATCTGGCATTTGCTGAATTTGCATATAATAATTCCAGTCACTCTTCTTCATCCATGTCACCCTTCTTTTGTCTCTCTGGGTTCCATCCTAGGTCTAACGCTTTTGACATCCTGCAGCAACATACTTCTTCCCTTGATCCTGTAGCTCGTCTGAGGAAAATTTGGAGGAGAGTACGTCTGGCACTCAACCAAGTCTCAGTTCGTTCCAAACAATTTGCTGACAGACGACGAAGACCTTGTACTTTTAAAGTGGGTGACATGGTGTGGCTGTCCACTCGAAATATCAAGTTACGTCAGCCCTCTCAAAAATTTGGGCCTAGGTTCATTGGTCCATTCCGGATTATTAGACAGATTAATCCAGTAGCCTTTCGACTCCTTTTACCAAAATCACTTAAGATCAATAACACTTTCCACTGTTCCTTCTTGAAACCAGCATTTGTGTCCCAGAGATTTAGAAGTTCTCCTTCCAGAAGGCCTGCCGCTGTGTTAGTCCAATGTCACAAGGAGTTTGTTGTGGAAAAGATTCTGGATTCCAAGTTCAGGAGGGGTCAAGTTCATTTCCTCGTGCATTGGAAGGGTTACGGTCCGGAAGAGAGAACCTGGGTACCAGAGCGGTTTCTTCATGCACCCAGACTTAAGAGGTCTTTCTTCTGTGAATTTCCGGATAAGCCTGGTTCTAGGGGTTCTTAACCCCTCTTCAAGGGGGGGGTACTGTTACAATCCTGAGCACTCATGTTTTGTTATTGTTATAAATTACCTTTGCTTCAGTTTGTGGAACTACAGGTCACAGCTAGCTCCTGCATAGTTGTCTCCCAGTGCCTTTGCTCCTGCACTCAGCAACTGACTTCACAGGTGTCTGGATTCTGTAATTACAGCTCGTTACCTGAAAACTACTATTCAGCTTGTCAGCCTGCTCAGTCTGCACTGCAGCTGCATGTTATATCAATTACTGGGGGCCTGTCTGGTGCTCACAACTGATTGGTCCAGCCTGTTCTTTTAAGCCTCTCAATCCCAAGAAGCTTTGCCAGTTATAGCTACTCCATGTGGTGTTCTGCTCTCTGGTTCCTCTCTGGTCTCAGTTCATCTGTCCAGTGGGTATTGCCTTGTTCCAGTATTGAATTCCAGCTTCAACATCTTGCTGACGACTTTAGTCTGCCGACTGCCGTTACCCTGTCTCCAAGTGTCTGCACCCCAGTCCGTCCGTGTGCCGCTACCTCCTGTGTCACCCCTGGAGTGCCTGCTGCTGTTCCATCTCCACGGCCCCAGCGTACCATCTGGCCGTGTGCACCCTGCCACCTTCTCCAGTTCCTGTTTGTTCCTGTGCTCATATACAACACCTCTACCATAACTCTAGTCCAGTTCAGGTATCAAGTGACCCAGACAGGGGGCCGCGACCTGCACGTCGGAAGCCGCGAAGCCCATATCCCCTTGCGGGGTTCCCTGGTGAAAACCTTCCGGCGTGTTAGACTCCGCGCCTCTGTTGTGGGTAACGTCAACCACTTGGTACCTGATCCCGAATTCCGGATTCTGCACCAGTTCCTGACACTAAGCAACACAAGTGTGTGGCACAAATACCTGGCCCATCTAGGAATGGCACTGCAGGTGCCGCTGCGGGAGGCCATACATCTATCCAGTGGGCTGTTACAGTCATATAGTCCTTAGTTTGCCCTGTTCCACTTGTCCACATGTCCGTGGTTAAGTGGACACTGGATACAACCGCATTTTGTAGGCCACTGGTGACTCTTTTCCTGACATCTGTGTACATTCTCGGTATCGCCTGCCTAGAGAAGTGGAACCTAGTTGGGATTTGATACCGGGCACACACTATCTCCATTAAATCTCTAAGTGCCACTGAACTAATGGTGGATACCGGATGCACCTCTAACACCAACATAGCTGTCAAGGCCTCAGTTATCCGCTTTGCAAAAGGATGACTGCTGTCATATTTCATCTTCTTCACAAAGGACTGTTGAACAGTCAATTGCTTACTGGAAGTAGTACAAGTGTTCTTCTGACTTCTCCTCTGGGATGACGATTGACTCCCAGCAGTAACAACAGCAGCAACAGCAGGCGTACCACTCAAGGATCCTACGGAGGAATCCCGCTTAGGAGAGGACGCCTCAATCTTGACAGTGACATGGCCTGCAGGACTATGGACGTTCCTGACTGAGGAGGAAGTTGACGTTGAGGGACTTGGTGGTGTGGCTTTCAGGAGATTGGGTACAGGAGGAAGAAGGGATTTAGGTGTCAGTGGACTGCTTACGTTCTTACCCAAAGTTTCACAACTTGACACTGACTTCTGATGAATGCGCAGCAGGTGACGTATAAGGGAGGATGTTCCTAGGTGGTTAACATCCTTACCCCTACTTATTACAGATTGACAGAGGCAACAGATTGCTTGACACCTGTTGTCCGGATTTGTGGATAAATAATTCCACACCAGAGGTGGCTTTTTTTGGTAGTCTGCCCAGGCATCACAATGGGCTTCTTCGTCCCAAGGACAACAGGTGTCTCCCTCGGTGCCTGACTTAAACAAACCACATCACCATCAGAATCCTCCTCGTCAACTTCCTCCTCAGCGCCAGCAACACACATATACTCATCCTGGTGTACTTCAACAGTGACATCTACAATTTCAATATCAGGAACTGGACTGTGGGTGCTCCTTCCAGCACTTGCAGGGGGCATGCAAATGGTGGAAGGAGCCAACTCTTCCCGTCCAGTGTTTGGAAGGTCAGCCATCGCAACTGCCGACACAGTTGTGATACCATCTCAGAGTGCACAGTTCTTTTCTGTGCTCTTTCCAGCTTAACTCTTTTAATTTTTCTAGCAGGAGGATGAGGGCTTCCATCATCATGTGAAGCTAAACCACTAGCCATGAACATAGGCCAGGGCCTCAGCTGTTCCTTGCCACTCTGTGTCGTAAATGGCATATTGGCAAGTTTACGTTTCTCCTCAGACGATTAAAATTTATTTTTTTTTGTTCTTTTTACTGAACTTTGGCTTTTTGGATTTTACAAGCCCTCTACTATCACATTGGGCATCGGCCTTGGCAGACGACGTTGATGGCATTTCATCATCTATGTCATGGCTAGTGGCAGCAGCTTCAGCACTAGGAGGAAGTGGTTCTTCTTGATCTTTCCCTATTTTATCCTCAATATTTTTATTCTCCATTAGTTTTTGGGAGTTATATGAGACAATGGCCCTCATTCCGAGTTGTTCGCTCGCTTGCTACTTTTAGCAGAAATGCAAACGCAAAGCCGCCACCCTCTGGGAGTGTATCAAAATTGCTAACGAAAGATTAGCAATTCTGCTATTAATTATTTCCTTGCAGTTTCTGAGTAGCTCCAGACCTACTCCTAGATTGCGATCACCTCAGTCCATTTAGTTCCTGGTTTGACGTCACAAACACACCCAGCGTCCGGCTAGCCACTCCCCCGTTTCTCCAGCCACTCCTGCGTTTTTACCTGGCACGCCTGCGTTTTTTAGCACACTCCCTGAAAACGGCCAGTTGCCGCCCAGAAACACCCACTTCCTGTCAATCACACTACGATCAGCAGAGCGATTGAAAAGCTTTGTTCATCCGTGAGTAAAATAGCATAGTTTTGTGCAAAGTCCCATGTGTCTGATAGATCACACGCTGATCACTGTGTGAAAAAAAATCATCATTTTTGAGGTGCAGTCCTGAGCGCTCCGGCCTTTTTGTGAAATTTCTCCAGCGATGTAAAGATACCTTTATGGGAACTACAACATATCGCACATTGTGAGTCTGGGTACGCTATATTGGGCAGAATAACATCTGTTATAAATGATACCTTGATGTGCACTTTCTCCCTCCTCTTGCTGTGAGTGTTGGGTACGCTTTATTAATAATGTAAGCTACATATTCCCTGGTAACATCACTAGACTGGTTTGCACTTCAGAGAATGAAAGACACCAGACTGAACTTTAGAGGGATCAGGGCACTATTGGATTAAAAGATACCTTGATGTGTGTACTCCCCCTATTCCTTTGTGTGAGTGGGGCATGCCTTTGAATAACACTTTTTTTTAAACTACAGTATTTACCCTTGATTATTAAGGACATACTACACATTATTTTGTCTATTATTGTTTTTCTATATCTGGGTATACGTCCCAGATATATACCACCAGAGGAAGGATCGAGAACAACAACTCATAAAAAGAAACCTTGATGTGCTTATTTCCATTCCTCTCGCTGTGAGTGTTGCGGTACGCTCTTCAAATACTGTAAGCTGTTTATTTTGTGGGAACATCACCAGATTGATTGCACCTAAAGTGTGAAAGACACTGGTTCAGACCTTAAAGGGGATCAAGGGCACCATTTGGTTAAAGATACCTGGATGTGTACTTCTCTTTCATACTTTGTGTGAGTGGGGTATGCCCGTGCACAGCCTCTAGAAGTTTGCATGCTCACCTATTATTGTTTCAAGAACATACCACACATTGTATCATTTGTTGTTATTTTTTTCATATTGGGACATACGCTCCGGATATACAACGTCAGAAGAAGGATCCATAGTGTGAAAAAAACCTTCTACACTTCTCCTAATAAGGGATGTATTGGTTTCTTTAATCTTAAGCGCATAGTGTGTTACACAGGTCCATCAATTGTTTTTTGTTTATAATTGTGTTATAAATGTGGTGATATTTATTTTTTGGACCTGAACATCTGAGCTGCTTTGCGCCGTATAGACACGCCATCCCCAAAAAACCTCTTTTGACAGCACCACTTTATACAGCTACACTGGACATATGGCAGCAGAGAACACCAACACTGTGACTGGCTGGACTGATACAGCACAATACACTGACTACACTGGACTGGTCTGCACAACACAGTACCACTTTATACAGCTTCACTGGATATATGGCAGTAGAGAACACCAACACTGTGACTGGCTGGACTGATGCAGCACAATACACTGACTACACTGGACTGGTCTGCACAACACAGCACCACTTTATACAGCTACACTGGATATATAGCAGAAGAGAACACCAACACTGTGACTGGCTGGACTGATGCAGCACAATACACTGTCTACACTGGACTGGTCTGCACAACACAGCACCACTTTATACAGCTACACTGGATATATGGAAGCAGAGAACACCAACACTGTGACTGGCTGGACTGATGCAGCACAATACACTGAGTGACTACACTGGACTGGACTGAGCAGCACAACACTTGCCACCCTACTTTCCCGCCCCCACACAGACACTGAACACTGAGGACACGTCCTCTCTATACACTCTCCCAGACTGGAGTGAAAATGGATGAAACGCGCGGCTCCTTATATGGAATCCAAATCCCGCAAGAATCCGACAGCGGGATGATGGCGTTTTGCCGCATTCAGGTTTCCGAGTCAGGCGGGAAAACACGAGCCTCACTCGAATCCAGGCTTGAATGGTGAAGTCCGTTATGGTTCGGTTCTCTGAGAACCGAACCTGCTCATCTCTAATTTAAACTAGAAGCATGGCCAGCAAAATGGAGAATGAGGTTCAATACAGACAAGCGTAAGGTAACGCACTTTGGTAGCAAGAATAAAAATATCACCTATAGTACACACTAAATGGGGTAAGATTAGGGGATTCTGTATTGGAAAAAGACTTATGGGCCCTACACAATTACAGATCTCACAGCACAATATGAACGTTCTCGTTCATTAATGAACGAGAACTCGTTCATATCGTGCAGTGTGTAGGCACCAACGATTAACGATGCGCGGCCCCGTGCTAGTTAATCATTGGTGCTGGGTTGCTTATGCATGTAGGACAATATGGACAATCTTGTCCATATTAGCATGCACTGCTATGGAGCCGGGTGATGGGGGGAGTGTAGAAACTTTACTCCCCCGTCACCTCCCCCCCACCGCCGGGACGTCTGTCGGCTGCATCCGCCATCGGGCAGCTCGGCAGCAGATCACCGAGTGTGTAGGGCCCATTAGGCATTCACATACTGTAGATAACAAACTTAGCAGCAGTACCCAAAGTAGGATTGCAGCTACAGATGGGTCCTCTGTTATCTTAACTGTTTCTGCACCTAGACGGAGGTTTAGTCACTCCTAGGCGATAGCTTAGGTTGCTGAGTTTAATCACGGACAGGCGTGTTGAGGCATGACTAGATACTCAGCATGCAATACACATCTCCACCACTGGTTGACTAATGCTCCACTAATCCAGTACTTTAGTTTGAATAGCAGCGATTTGATCTACAGTACAAGCTCTGGCAAATGGTCAGTGACGACTGTAGTGTTAATATACAGTCCTTTACTGCATAGTGTACACACAGATGGTGACCAATGGTCAGACGGATAGAGTACAAAAAATAAAAAAATAGTTTATTCAGACGCAAACGAATGTGTTAAAACACTTGTGTATGCAGACGCAACTAATGTGCGAACCCTTGTGTATGCAGACGCAACTATTGTGTGAAAGGAATAATGTAGCTCACTGACTTTACACTATGTACAGTGCACTAAATGAGCGTCTGAGTCCCCTAACGGCATAAACGAACACCAATGGGAAGGAATCGCTGCTTGCATTACTTTTACACATGAACTTGGGGATTTGGCATCTAGGAACTTAGGGAGGAGCTTTTATCTCTCTCCATTATACATAGAAAGATTAAACTTGCCACTGTACGTTACAAGCTGCTCCTGCTAATCAGTACCCCAATAGAACATACTGTACAGAGATACTAAGTACAGCGATTTGGCATCCAGTTACTTAGGGAGGAGCTTTGATCTCTCTCCATTATACATAGAAAGATTAAACTTGCCACTGTACATTACAAGCAGATCATGCTAATTAGTACACTAGTAGAACATACCCGTACTTAGTATCTCTGTACAGTATGTTCTACTAGTGGACTAATTAGCACGAACAGCTTGTAACATACAGTGGCAAGTTTAATCTTTCTTTGTATAATGGAGAGAGATAAAAACTGGTAGCTGGTAGCGGTGGTACTGGGGGAAAAAATAACAGTACCATAGGTGAAGCTGTCAATTTGTAATATGTACTGTACATGTATCCAGGACACATATACAATAGTGTAATGATGACAGTCACACCAGAATTCTCGTTACACAATACCACTGGGAAGCGAGGCAGAAATCGGAGAGTAGTGTGCTTACCGGATGAGCTGGGGTCTGGTGGCACCTCATCCTCCTGGGCCTGTAGTGGGTGCTGGCGGGTAGGTGGCAGTGGTACTGTGGAAAAAAATAACAGTACCGTAAGTGACACTGTAGTGCATAAATTATACAGTATAAAATATACAGTATGTACAGTATAGTACAGTAAATACAGTATTTGCACAACGGAATTTGTTGTGCTGCAGTACTGTATATACAGTAAGAAACAGTTAAAAAAATATATACAATATACTAGAGATGAACAGGTTCAGTTCGCCGAGAACCGAACCCTACCGAACTCCACGTGTCAAACACGGTTCCGAGCCCGGCTCAGTTATTCCCGCCTGACTCGGAAAACCCGAACAAAACAAAACGTCATCATTCCATATAAAGAGCCGCGCATCACCGCCATTTTTACTCGGGCATTGTAGAGAGTACAGAGAGGACGTGGCTACGTTCTCTCAGTGTCAGTTCTCAGTATCAGTGCTCATTGTCTTGTGCTGCATCATGCTGCTCAGTAATACTAATACTAGTACAGTGTTTTGTGCTGCATCTTGCTGCTGTAGGGTGCTGTGGTAGTAGTGTCCTGTGACTGTGCATCGGTCATCATCATTCCAGTCACAGTGGTATCTGGGGGGGTGACAATTCCAGAGTGCTTTTGTGCTGCTCATTAATACTAATACAAGTACAGTGTCTTGTGCTGCCTCGTGCTGCTCAGTGTCAGTTCTCAGTAGTATCATCAGTGCTCAGTATCACTGCTCAGTAGTATCATCAGTGCTCAGTATCACTGGTCAGTGCTCAGTGTCTTGTGCTGCATCGTGCTGCTCAGTGTCAGTTCTCAGTAGTATTATCAGTGCTCATTATCACTGCTCAGTAGTATCATCAGTGCTCAGTATCACTGGTCAGTGCTCAGTGTCTTGTGCTGCTCAGTGTCAGTTCTCAGTATCACTGCTCAGTAGTATCATCAGTGCTCAGTATCACTGGTCAGTGCTCAGTGTCTTGTGCTGCATCGTGTTGCTCAGTGTCAGTTCTCAGTATCACTGCTCAGTAGTATCATCAGTGCTCAGTATCACTGCTCAGTAGTATCATCAGTGCTCAGTATCACTGGTCAGTGCTCAGTGTCTTGTGCTGCTCAGTGTCAGTTCTCAGTATCACTGCTCAGTAGTATCATCAGTGCTCAGAATCACTGGTCAGTGCTCAGTGTCAGTGCACCTCTTTTTCTCTTTTCTTTGCATCATGTGCTGTTTTGGGACTATTTTTTTAAAAGTTCCATCCTGTCTGACACTTCCGTATATGTCCAGTGGTACTGCCATTTGATATAATTCCCGACATTACTGCCATTTAATTCCAGTGATTTTGTCGTTTTCTTCCAGTGATTTTGACCAAAAATACCATTGAGTAGAACGAATGATTCCTGTGACACTGGCTTTTAATTATAGTGATTTTGTCATTTTCTTCCAGTGATTTGGACCAATAATTCCATTGATTATAACGAATAATTCCAGTGATATTGCCATATAATTCACATGATACTGGAGTCTAATTCTAGATGGGCAAGGTGTTTGTGTCGCTTAGCTTAGCCATCCAGCGAACCGCCATCCAGCGACCTTGGTGCACCTCTTTTTTTCTTTGCATCATGTGCTGTTTGGGGACTATTTTTTTAAGTGCCATCCTGCCTGACACTGCAGTGCCACTCCTAGATGGGCCAGGTGTTTGTGCCGGCCACGTGAGTCGCTTAGCTTAGTCAACCAGTGACCTCGATGCAAATTTTAGGACTAAAAATAATATTGTGAGGAGTGAGGTGTTCAGAATAGACTGGAAATGAGTGGAAATTATTGTTATTGAGGTTAAAATTATAGGATCAAAATGAAGCTAAAATTCTGTGATTTTAGCTGTTTTTGAGGTTTTTCAAAAAATCACCCGAATCCAAAACACATATGAATCCAAAACCCGAAAGGGTGGTTTTGCCAAAACGCGTCCGAATCCAAAACATGACCGTAGAAACGAAACCAAAACACAAAACACGAAAAATGCCCGCTGCACAGCTCTACAATATACTTAACAGTATATACACTACTGTATACTGTATATATATATTTTTTTCTACAGTATACTGTACTGCACAGTACATACATACAGTAAATACAGTACAGTATCTATCAGGAGGCTGAGACGCTGCCCAGCTCCCCCTTGCTCCGGCTGGGCACACTGCGCAGCTTGATGTGCAGTCATAGGTGATGCTGGGCAGCCAGCCACACGTCCACCCACCAGACCTCAACGCCACCCTGCACCTTACGGCCGCCGGATCTCACAGGAAGTGTCCCACCCTCCCTCCCGTCCAGATTGCGGTGAGTTATCAGGGCTGGTCAGGGCAGAGGGGGTGGGACACATTGAAAATACTGTATAACTCACAATTGTACAGTAGTGTACTGTACTTGACAATACTTACAAGCTTGGCGGTGCTGCCTTTCCCGCCTTTCCCAGCACTGTTGGTATACCCCTCTAAAAAATATATACAGTATACTGTCATGGCAGCATACTGTACAGCACATTGACAGCATCTTTATGACTTTACAATCACTGGAATTGTTCATTCTAGTATCCTGCTCCTAATCACTCAGGAGGGCTTAGTGTACTTTACTGTCTTAAAAATTTAAGGGGCAAATTTTTAAATGTAACATTACACTATACAGTACAGTACACTTACAGTACTGTATCTCTAAAGAACAGTAGTACACTGATTACATTTGTCCAGGGTATTAGACAGAACACTAGTATACCTTTATAGACATTGTGACACACATTAGCATTGCCCTTATAAACATTATGACACACATCAACATGTTGCCCTCCCACCCTTAACCATCTCAGTACTGTACATTACAGTATACAGTAAATTGATTTCATGACAGACGATGCAGCACTCACCTGAATTCATCTTACAGTATTCACGTCACATCACAGTAGTGCAGTTTATTCACGCCACAGTACTACCCTTGATTCACGTTGTCTCACACAGTAGAGCACCTTATATTCATGTTACTGCCGGTCACAGTGGTAGTGCAGTATATTCACATTATGTCACAAAGTAGAGATCTGCCACAGTCATGGACCTTATAACACATTACAGTAATGCAAGAGTAATGCACTTTTTAACACATCAGGCCACAGTAACATCCCTTAGAATAAATGCTGGCACAGTAACGTCCCTCAGAAAACAATCTGCCACAGTAACGCCCTTAGAATACAATCAGCCACAGTAATGCACTTACAGTACTGCTCAATAGAGTGTACTATCTGAAACACACATCTCCCTTAGAATACAATCTGCCACAGTAATGCCCTTAAGGGGGGTACTCACAGAGCGATCGTTGTTTAAAATCTAAGCAATCTGACTAGGTTGCTTAGATTTTAAGCGTGATTGCTCTGTGTGTAGCCCCCACAGCGATAGCGATGCGCAGCCCCGTGCATCGCTATCGCTGGTGCTAAATTGGCCTGGCGTGAGGGCAATCTAGCAGGTCACCGATTTTACCCGCTGGGTAAAATGAGCACCCCCCCCCCCCACCCATCTCCCCCTGCATGCTCAGCACACATCGCGCTGTGCTGAGCGGTGGGACAGATGTGTGCTGAGCGGTTCGCTCAGCACACATCTCTCCCACGTTGGCCAGTGAGTACTGGCCTTTAGAATACAATCTGCCACAGTAATGCCCTTAGAATACTATCTGAAAAACAAATGTCCCTTAGAACACAATCTGCAAAATGAATGCCCCTTAGAACACAGTGACCTCACCATAAAGCACCTGTCTGTCATTTACAGTATATTAAGGCAAACAGTAATGTTGCTATGGTTGTAATACAGAAGATAGACATTAAAAAGACAGTCATTTTATCGACAGTCAAAAGGGTCAACAGGGTCAAAAGGTCAACATTCAATCTTCAAAAACATTTTTTATACCCAATTTGTTGAAAAGCGTCCCCTTGCTGGCTTACTTCGCTCGCTACACTTCAGGCACGGTGGATCATTTCGTACGCCAAAACTTTACTAATGGTGATACATTACTGTACAGTACAGTAGTTTGGGAAATGGATAGACAATTTGAATAAATATGTTCGCTCGCCACGCTTTGGCCTCGGTTACTAATGGTAAAAGTAACAAGGTTACTAATGGTAATAGTAGTAGAAAGAGAACTGCTTTTTGTCAAACTTTTGACAGGTGCCCCGTCCCCCTTTTAAAGCTCCACCCCCTTTTAATTGTGTTTAATATAAAACTGATATCAAATGATATAAAACTGATATCAAATTATTATTGATTCGCTATTAAGAACAGAATCTGACCCTTAGACAAGCAGCATTTATATTAAATGGCCAGCTAATAGCGATGTAATCTATATATCTTTGTGAAAAGGCATGCATACACTTATGTGAACCAAATGTAGGGTTTTTTAGCTAATAAACATTATTGATGGACAGTGTATTAGCAAACTAACATAGCTGTCATTGTGTGAACCAGATGCGAGTATATTAGAAGTTGGCTCAGAGGATGGGGGGTGATCTATCTGCACAAATGGTCAGCGACTGGCTATGTAATCCATCTTCCACTAATTATGAGGGCTGAAGAATCTGGACATATGGACAGCTATTAGCCATGTAATCCATATTTGTGAAATGTAATATATACCACCAATTATGAGGGCTGAAGTATCTGGACAAATGGCTGGCTATTTGCTATGTAATACATCTTTGTGAAATGTACTGTATACCACTTATGTGTTGCACTGGTCAAACAGATGGACAGGCAATTAGCCTTTATGCAAGCATTGCAGTTTGTGTTGTAATACTGACATCTAGCGGTCAGTGTGTGAAACAACAGGTGTAGTTTATAGATATTTGTATATTATCTTCTGATTTAAATTTAAAGGATCAGGGGTCTCTATATTTTCTAATCATGTCTGGGCATGTATTTGTATGATTTATGCATTAGAAAACTATATATTTTATTATACAGCAATGTGGTATTATCTAATATAAGTTACGGTTTGAGCAGTTGACGGTCTCAATGTTGATTGTATAGTTACAAATATTTTTTCAGATCAACATTTAAAATCTATATAGTGTATGTGGAATAAACATTTATTGAACTATTTTTCATTATCAATTGTAGTCACATATCATGTTTGAACTTAAATGATAGGAAAAAATTCAACGATTTTGATTTTATCAACTAAACCTTTATAGTACACACAAGACAAAAAAAAATTTTTTTGAAGAAATTTACTTTATTTTAAGAGCAAAAAATGGAAACGCCCACCCTAGATGTAATTTCTGGGCTGTGTGTTGTTTGTGTCATCACCAAACTGGCTATATAGGAACAGTTCAGAAAGCTATGGGCAACTGCTCTAAAGGCTATTTGGAAATCTGACTTTCGGTTACTGAACTGCTCACTGCGAAAATGGTAATTATGACTTTTAATATATAAATGTTTTTTATGCACGTCCATATTTTGTGTTTTTTTTGTGCATGACCATATGGTTGGTATTGTGGTCATTTATGTTTTAAAAGATGCTGTGATAATTTATAGCACAGAGATGGTAATTATTATTATGTTGCTGTTATTGTTTTTGTTTGAGTGTGAGTGTTTCTGCATCCTGTATTTTTATTATGCCATTGTTTCTGTTGGACAGCTATATTATTGAGTGAATTGTGTTTATACCCTAACACATGCTGTTGTGAATTATTGCTTATGAGAGAGAACATGCTTTGTGTTTTTATACTGATTGAGTGTAAATGTGTTAATTTAGCATGTCTTTAACTATACAGCATTTTGTTTCGGTAATATTTTGGATTAACCTGTATTATGTTGTAATACTGTGTAGGTCTATAGGATTTAAAATTATATATATATATATATATATATTTTTTTTTTTAGAAGCTGTTTCTGTTTGAATGTTATAGGCATCTATTTGTGTATGTTTAGGGTGCTATTTGAATGTTACTAATAGTACAGCGTTGTTTATAAACTCTTATTTTGCATGATCATCGTAATTTATCATAATTAAAAAATACACTGTTTTATATTTTTCAGAAATTACTAATAACATTTATACCAAGCCATCAACTGTCAAACATAATGCAGGTGTGTAGTTAAGTACTGTACAGTTAATTCAGTTAATTTAATGATTAAATAATTGTTTATTAAGCATTGTATGAAACCCTACTGTAAATGTATTTTATGCAACTTTTACATAAGGTAGCAACTCGCTGCAAAGTGTTGCTACACACGATCTCATAATATCATAAAGCAAAAAAAAAAACATAGTAAATTAATACTTAAAACAAATATACCATATTTTTGTATTTTAATTGTTTAATATCAGTAAATTATATATATATTATTTAAAGGTTTTTCAATGTAAAATGCGTTAACCGTTGAAAGTTTGAAAAAGTATACGATCATTAATCCGATCGCATTATACCTTTTTTTTAGAGACCTACAAACCTGGATGTCTATGATGACAATAGCAACATTGATATTTCAGATTCTGTACCTAGCTACCAACCTCTAAACCAAAAGTTTGACAGCGACAAATTTGTTATTTATTTTTAAAAAGTTTAAAATGTTTGACTGTACAATGCTCACAAGATTTTAATTTATTGTAAGCTTGCGAGCAGTGCCGTCCTACCTCTATGACTGTTTATTATTAAACAGTTTTGTTACATCATTGTTATTTCCAATTCTAAAGCGCAACGGTATTTGCTATGCTATATAAGAAACTGTTCATAAATAAAAAATAAATAAATGTATTATAAAATGTAAATTTTAATTTATTATAAAATGTAATTTTTCCTGTAATTATATATATGCAGGTTCTGTAAATAATGAGGACTACGTCTATATGGGTACATCTGGCCCGACTGGTTCAGAATACGTTTTTGGGTGTGACATTGATACATTCCGGAATCATTATCCAACATACCGTGTAGAGCCAGAATCAGAGAACAGCCGTGCGCCAACATACAGTGGGGATACAGGATCAGAGAGCAGCTGTGCGTAATTATTGCTGATGAAAAAATGCAGATGAAAAAAAAAATTATTTTATCTTTTTAAAAGGTACTTATACTCAGAATCTATTATAGATAACCCAACTATAGCAGCGGACCAATCAGACAACCTGTGCCTCCTAAATGATGTACCAACTCCACCACCGCAAACACATGATCCTAAAATGGAACAAACACATTTTATACAATGTATGTTTACCAAACAAAGCTATAGACGTAATAGTCTCAAACAATGTTTTTTACACACCGTCAACATAAACACAACTATATATGTAACTTTTTATTTTTGTTTATTTTTTATTACAGTATTTAGGCCTTCTAATGTAGCGACTTGTTACGAGCCGTCTATAACAGAGGCCGATGTGTCTGCTGAGGAGGCAAACACTGTCCGAACAGCAGTACAACAACCTGTCGACAATGATGAAAATCAACAAGTCACAACGCCCTTGAATTATTGTCTATATATTTCTAACCCAATGTTTATGAATCAGCTATATTGTAAAATCAAACCAAACAAACGTATGAGAGGTATGTCATGCACAACACGATGGGGCACTGATCTAGCTTCTAACCAGGCTGCAGAATGTTTAAAAAGAAAACTATGCTAATCAGACTTTACTGAGCCAAAACAACACAAGTTGACGCTGTTGCATGATATTTCAAACCTATGCAATGACGCCAACACCCGTGGGTCTGCAGAATGTCTAAAGAGAAAGCTATCCTATACAGCATGTGTAGAACCTAAAAAACTTAGGTTACAAAATGATTCTAACAAATGTAATGACAACAATAATGGTGAAATGTCTGGTACACAACGTGCAGAAACTAAGAGGGGGTCCAGACTTTAAAAAAGTGTTATAGGAGATATATCACAAACACCAATGCAAGCGGTAATGAAGACAGAGAGATTATCACAAACCCAGATACACAGGGTAATGAACAAACAGTCGATTCTAGTGTTAAAATTACAGAGCCTGCAAGAGCTAAGAAATCGTGGCACCTATCAAGAAGGAGTGTTAACAAAGAGTTTGCACAGGTGTTGCAACCCGACATAATTATAATACTGGACACACAGGCTAGCCCGATAATTATTACTGATACACAACCATTTATGCATAGTGATGATCCTGTAACCAGGGGTGATCAAGACATAAATGCACAAGAATTTTATACAGAGTGTATAGAGATACAAGCCACACACGTCAACCAAGGCGATTCTGCAGCTCAGAACAACACGGTCAATGTGCAGACAGCGGTTCTTGATTCTGTAACAACTGAAGTGGTCGATGCAGAAGCATCAGACCTTGTTATGCAAGATGATGTTGCAACAACGTCATTAGACATAGCAGTCGGGCAAAAAAACACAGTTGACAAAACCACAATGACAGAACATAATCACAAAGCGATAGAAATACAACATTATGCGTTGATAGGTAAGCTTTGGGAGGATATCAGCTGCATGGAACAGGTTGCAAATGATATGTCAACGCGATTCAAGGAGTTAATACGCAGCGGCGATAGAGATCCACGTATGCTTAAAAGATTTATTAAAGAGTATGCTGTGGCATCGATGAAATACAGCAATCAGTCAGATGGAACATGGACATTCATAAGGAAAAATTTATTTGCAAAAAAAAATGACTAGATATGATTGAAACGTGATGAAATGAAGTTATGCCGGCAGAAAATAAAAGCTGATGTAATGAGAAGTTCTGTTGTAATGGGCATTTTGTCACGCTGAAGGAAATTAAAAGTGAAACGTGCTATAAAGCGGTTATTAAAATTGCGTAAACATAGGGTTACTGGTCAGGTGTTGGGCCCCCAGGTTAGTGACCATGTTGACAGCGTAGCACATTAAACAGCGCCAGCAATAGAACCCAATCCTAGACCACCAGCAGTTGTTGAAACTTGGGGTCACCCATAGTACCCAGGCCACCAACACCCATTAATATCAATGAGACACACCCTGTTTTTTTAGAATCCATTGAATGATTTGAAAGACATTACCCAATTTCAGGGCATCTGAATACCATCATCATTTCAGGTTTGTCAATCTGGACAGGGTAACATCGTTTGTAGATACTGTGCGGTCAATACACGAAGCTATACAGGCAATGCTCGATGATTATATGCATTAATTGGATCCTAAAGACCGCCTACAGTTAAGACTTGAGGGTGGTGGGCTACAAAACACCATCTGTTCACACCGTAAACCGCACGAGGCATTGGACTCTGTCAGTTTTTGGAATCAGATAACAAATATGCTGCAAACTATTGCTGCATGCTTATTTGTCGGTGATGAGTTGAAATTCGTAATCTACGTTTTCAAGAATCGCGTAGGGGGCGCTCTCACAGGCAGGCGACTACGTAGGACACCACACAGCCGTATTATTGAGAATCGTAGACGTTTGTTATATGATTTCAATAACATCGGTAACAACCCGTGTCTGGCCGCTAGCCTCTGCAAAATTCTGGACAAAAAAAATGCCACGGACCACATGATCCATGAAAGGGCTCTAGAGCTTCATAAAGCTTTGAAGCTACCTCTTGATAAAGCACTCGGATTTAGCGACATTGCTTTTTTCAAAAAACACTTAAGCGTGAAAATTAAAATACTTTATCACAACAATAATTCTTGGCATTATGTTTGCACAGACAGCCAGTACGATGAAATTCTTTTCATATTATGGCATAATGACCATTTCTACGGTATATTAGATATTAAGGCTTTTGTAGGAGCCCGTTTTTTCTGTATATATTGCCACACAGCTTATCACCACAGAAATAATCGCACTTGCCTTTTTTTGTAAGTCATGCCTCAGGCAGGATTGTGTTGATACAGGAGATGCTGCTCAAAATCTATTGTGATAAATGTGGCAAGTTTACGACCCCCAAACACAAATGTGAAGAAATAATTTTCCCCATTTGCAAGACAGTAGTTGCAGGTTTTGCGGATCATTTGTTTTACATACAAAACATAAAACCAGCGAAACCCACTAAGAATTATATTTTTTATGATTTTGAGTGCAGCCAAGAAAACAATATTCACGTACCAAATTACTGTACTCTAACACTAGCAGATGATGAATCCTAGGAGTTTAAGGGTGTTGTTTTTATTGAGGATTTTGTAAAAACATTCATGAAAGCAAAATTTGAGAGGTACACATTCACAGCTTATAATGCCGGCCGTTATGATGCGTACTTTGTTATGCGAAAGCTGATTAAGGAGAAATTTAAGATCAATGTGCTGGCTCAGGGTGGTAAACTGTTGTGTGTAAAAGTAACAGATTTAAAGATAAGATTTATCGACTCTTTACATTTTTTGCCCATGCGACTCAGTCCATTACCAAAAGCGATGGGTTTTGAGGGTTCCAAAGGCCATTTCCCACATTTTTTTAACACTGCCGCTAACCAAAATTACTTAGGTTCTATGCCCTCAATATAGTATTTTGGTGTACAATACATGTTAGCTGAACATCAAGCAGAGTTTACAGAATGGTATAAAAACGCCAAACAAGTCCCATTCAACTTTCAGGATGAACTCGCATGCTACTGTAAGCAGGATGTCAAAATTTTACAAAAAGCATGTAGCTCTTTCAGAGCTGCTGTTATAGCTATGACGAAACAAGAATATGTAATAACTAAGAAGAAAGGTGACGTCGTTGTTAAGAAACATATTGACCCCTTTCAACTGCCGAACCTCGCGGCGGTCTGCATGGCATTGTACCGGTACAAGTTTTTACCAGAAAATACCTTGGCGCTTGTACCGGGGGATAACTATCACAAAACTCAGAAGCGATATTTAACACCGGCCATACAATGGTTGATGTACATAGAACACCGAGAAGGTATATAAATAAGACACGCTTTACAAGGGGGTGAAAAGAAAGTTGGTAACTATCACCTTGATGGTTACGCCGTGATTAACGGCGTACCAACGGCGTTTGAATTCCAAGGTTGTTTTTATCACAGCTGTGGCGCGTGTTACAATGGCGATGATAAAAACAAACTGACTAAAATGACCTACGGTCAACTGCGACACAAGACACAAGTGAGAATAAACTTTGTTAAACTATCAGTTTTCACGTACGTGTCATTTGGGAATGCGAATGGAAAAAAATTGTAGAGTCTGATGAGAGTCTACAATCTTTTCTGAAGGATAAAGAATTACCTGAATCATTGGACCCCCGAGCAGCGCTTTACGGTGGTCGTACAAACGCCATAAAGCTGTATCACAAAGCACAGACAGATGAACAGATTCACTACTATGATTTTACCAGTCTGTATCCTTTTATCAACAAAACCAAAATGTACCCAATAAAAGACCCACGTTTAATCTATCAAAATTTTGGGGATGCTACAAAGTATTTTGGTATTGCCAAAGCTTAAGTGTATCCACCACGGGGTCTTTTCTTTCCTGTTCTACCTGTTAAAATGCGTGGAAAACTGATGTTTCCTTTATGTCGCACATGTGCTGAGTCTGGACAGACAGATCCTTGTGTCCATAGCGATGAAAGCAGGGCAATCACGGGTACGTGGTGTACTCCTGAGTTAAAACTGGCTGTAGACAAGGGTTACAAAGTGTGTAAAGTCTATGAGGTGTGGCAATTTGATGAACGATCTGACAATTTGTTTTCAGGTTACATTAAAATGCATCTTAGGGATAAATAAGAGGCTTCTGGTTATCCCGATTGGTGTACAGACTCTGAGAAATGCCAGGCGTATATAGACGCCTATCAAACAAATGAAGGTGTGTCTTTACGACCCGATCACATAGAAATCAACCCCGCAAAAAGATACATTTAAAAATTGTTTTTAAACTCCTTATGGGGAAAGTTTGGTCAACGTAATAACATGCCCAACACTTGTCTAGTGTCTGACCCCGACAATCTTTTTGAATATGCGTTTTTTCCGCACTATGAGGTGTCTGCTTTAGACTTTATAGATGATAGTACCGCAATGCTTAATTGGAGATATGCAAAAGATCATTACTCCAAAGTTTACAATACAAATATATTCATAACTGCGATTACAACACCGCATGCTAGGATTGAATTGTACAAACTATTAGATAGATTACAAGAATGTTTGTCTTTACCATGATACAGATTCTGTGATTTTTGTCAGCAGGCCCGGTGATTGGAATCCACCATTGGGTGACTATCTAGGAGAGCTGACTAGCGAGCTGCCAGCGGGTGCCCATATAATCGAGTTTGTCTCATCAGGCCCCAAATCATACGGCTATCGTCTAAACAATGGAAAGACTAGTTTAAAAGTTAAAGGTATAACGCTCAATGTTGATAATGCACAACACATTACCTTTGAAAGTCTGAAAGACCTTGTCTTAGATTATCCTTTAAACCCCGAAGGCGACGATCTGAAAAAAACTGTGCTCCATCAACCCGGTATAGTGTGTTTAAACTAAATGGAGACCTACAGATAACTTCACAACAGTCCCGTTCGGGTATTAAGATGGATGTCCAGTTACAACACCCCTTCTCATGTATTTTAGCAGGCCCCTCCAATTCGGGTAAAAGTTATTTTGTGAAAATGTTGCTGGAAAATGCACCTACGCACATATCACATGTGCCTGATATTACTGTTTGGTTTTATGGCTGTTGGCAACCTATGTATGATCAGCTTCTGCGTGATTAAACAAGCATGTGTTTTATAGAGGGTCTACCTGAGACTTTTAACAACGACCAACTTTTTTGCCCTGATAGGATTAATTTAGCGGTTGTTGATGATCTGATGGAGTCGGCTAGTAATAATTCTGAGATTGAGAAAGCATTCACAAAGTATGTACACCACAGAAACCTCAGTATCATGTACCTAGTGCAATATGTCTTTTGCCAAGGTAAAAAGAGCAGGACGATACATCTAAACACAAAATATATGGTCCTTTTCAAAAATACACGGGACAAAATTGCAGGTGATGACGCTGGCTAGACAAATGTACCCCACTAATAGTCGGTTCATTCTGGATGCATTCCAAAATGTGACATCCACACCATATGGCTATTTACTGGTTGATTTAAGAACCAATACGCTTGACGAATACCGTTTACGAAGTGGTTTATTTTTACCGGATGAACCGGTGGCTTATGTCATTAAAAAGAGAAGCTCCAAAAAGCTGTAAACGCACAACTTTTAGTCATTTGTCATAGTCCTATCAGCCGTGAACATGTCAGCCCAGATAAGCCGTAATTGGTCGCTTTTAAAGACGCTAATAAAGGCGACACCAACTCAAAGAAGTGCTATTTTATCCAACGCTTCAAACGATTTGGTGACTGCCATTTGTGAAATAGCCCTCAACATACTTTAAGGTCGCATACCATTGTCACAAAAACAGTTAAAGTACCTTAAAAAGAAGCGGGACCTTATAAAATCACTTTGTAATAAGAAATGCACCATTGGTAAAAAGAAATGTTTGGTGAAACAATCCGGGGAATTTATTGGGTCATTGCTTGGTTTTGCTATTCTATTAATAACAGGGCTTCTGACTAACCGCTGATGGAATACGCTGAGAAAATGTATCTGGTGGCTCAGCAAAACAAACCCAATTCAGATGACATACGTAAAACAGCCACACAAGGTCTAGATGTAGAGATCGTAAACATACTACAGAATAACAATTTATCAGAATATGAAAAGGCTAAACATTACACGGCCGCTTTGCAGAGGTATCTTGTCCTGAGTAAACAGACTGATGGTGAAATGTCAACTTTAACTCTTTTATCACCTGGTACAAATGTCTTTGATGAAACAATTAACCCTGCACATCCGGATGCTGCCGATGATGTTTATCATGAAATACTGAGCGGTGTTAATGCGAGGTATAAGAAAAACTGTGAAATACTATTGAATAAAATGACACACTCTAAGCACATCAAAACTGGAATGCTAAAGGCGAGTTTCTGTATAAAGGCACAGCTGTACAGGGGTCCAACATGCTGGATTTAATAAGAAGCATCACACAAAACCATAGCGTGATGAGTCGTAAGATGCTGACTGGTTGGCCTGAATTTATGCGTGCTATGTCTGAATTAAATGTACCATCCACATTTGTTAGTAATGCGTCAACTAGAATGTACCTAGACCATTTAAAAGCAGATGCGTACGGTGACTCTGTTGTTGCTGTATCATCGCCCGCGCCACTGCAAAACCTTAAGTAAAGACGTATAAATGTTTTAAGCTCACCCAGCCTAACAACGCCACACGGCTAATTACTACCTAGGAAAAGAGCCGTAGATCTGTTTCAGTAATCACCCTGGTTGACAGTCTAACGTATAACTACTGTTTGTTTGTTTATTTATTTATTTTTTGTAACTTAGAATTTGGTGATTATTTTGTACCATGATGTATGTTTTGTATTTTTACTAAATTATGTCAAGAAATCACCATATTTGTAGTTTTTACACGTAGAACTGTAATAAATGACATATATTAATGCATCGACAATGTATCTGTAAATAAACTTTATGATCAAATAAAATATATTTATGATTTAGAAAGACCCGTTCTTTTTTTATTCTAATCAGGTGTCTTTGAAAGAAACATACAAACACACAACAGCATAAAGATTAAAAACATTGATGTTTATTTTTAAATAATCATAGTTATGACGCATTGTACATAAAATGTGTCAAACACATTGGTTATTACAAGTTATACAATTCTGAATATATTTATCTGTATAATGACTCAAACAATGGCTTCTTGGCATGTGTCTTACAAAGTTTGAAACTAAACGGTCATTACGTTTTGTATCATTACTAAACTGTGTCAATAAATCATCATATTTGTAGTTTTTACACATAAAAAATATAAAGTAAATACAGTATTGACCGCATACTTTGCTTGAAAAATCTTGTAACCAACGGTTTTGGTGACAAATACTTTTTGAATTAAAATGTAAAAACTTTATAATATTCTTTGGGAAAATGTCACTGTCCGGCGAGAGACCGTAGGAATCAAAGAAATAACAAATACCATGTTCATTAAAATAAACAGCCAACCAGAGTTTGCCAGGCTGCCCGCTACTATGTGTGTTGATTACAAACGCGCAGGGGTAATGCGTCAGTTTATCGGTAGGCAACAGATCACACGGATACGTTCCTTTAAAAATATGCTGTGTGCTTTGCGCAGCGTACAGAATACAGTTTATCTGTAATGTGTTAATTTTTCAGCAGCGTAGTGTTAGTTTATTTCATTTATAGATAATAGTACAGCACATCGCGCCTTAGATTAATCTCGATGATGTTATCAAATAGAGTGCATATTATCACATTGACTGTCCGGTCCAACACTTCTGCAAAGCGGCATTCGTCACGTAGATTGCCTGTTCTTCTCAGGGAGAGGTGTTCTCCACATTCCTGCTCCGGCGACAGATCTAAAGCAAATAGCGTGTAGCCGTTGAGGTACTCTTCGTAGTCAATCAGTACGCTGGTGTCAGATTTCTGCTTATTTGGGATCTGTATGAGCAACATATACTCTCTTACTGCATTACCGTGTTCAAAGTCTGGTTGAAATAGTTTTGCAGGGTGCGGTGTTCCATCCAGATAAAGGGATGCACAGCTCACATTTTTATGTTCAAAACAAAGTGGATTCCGATTAGGGACTCCTGAAAATGCTTTGTTGTCCACAAAGCCGGCTATGACCGTTTTCGGAACTTGACCTAAAAATAGATTTTTTTAGATTACATACTCTACTGCCTGCTGGTACGCTGTAAATTTTCATCCCAACGCGGTCAATCGCTTATTTCGCGTTGCAATTTAGCAGGGCCTGTGCATGCCCAATCCGCATGGCCGGTGAGACCTGTACTCTTTTCACAAACAGGGACGCTGCTGTGATCTGTATTTTAAAGACATCTGCTTCAGCAGACATTAAGCAGAATGCGTCTTTGTTTCAGGTGAGTTTAATTTTCAGGTCAACGGCGTTTAAAATTAGTTTATGTTGGTGGAAAAGGTCGCAGTGAAGCGGTCCTAGCAATTCAACCGTGCGACTCTGCGCTGTTGCTTCTGAGCATTTTTTGAACCCTGTATTTGGGCCGTCCAGCACCCTGTTGTTATGTTCTGCAGCCACATCTTTGTAAAATAATCCTGTGGTGTGCTTTGTTGACAAAGCGTCCGAGCTATAATTCAATATAGTCTCAATGTACGCACAGTAAGCGTAAAGGTTGTTGGATTGTGATATGAGCCTGTCGCCTAAAGTTACATCCACTTGGCTGAACAAAGTCGCTATTGGGTAATTAATAAGGGCAACCTGAGCCCCTTGGACCATCTTTGTGTTATCGGTTCATACGATCTTACACGTCACGTACAGCAAAGTGTTGTTCAGATCATAGTAGTGTTCGCCGCTGACTGCTATATAAAATTCAAGTGGTGCTGTGTCGGATAATGCTGCTAAAGGTTGAACTTCGACGTATAGACTTTTCTCTATGCTGGTTTGTGTCAGGGGCACGTCAAAAAGATCCAGCTCTGTATTGCGCATTCAACGGGCTCGGAGTATATGAAAGTCATGTTGTTTAAAAAATATCACCAACGGTGCGCTTCGGCTTTCTCTTCTTCTTTGAGTTGCGTCGTCTCTGGTTTTTATTTAAAAAGGGTATGTCCCAAGCAGTGGCGTAACTAGAAATTTTTCTCCCCCAAGCCAAAAAATTCTTCGGCGCCCCCCCCCCCATAATTGGCACTAGGAAAGGGACAAACATGTGCGCGCCGAAGGCGCGCGGCGCCAAAAAGGGGCGTGGTTTTTTTTAAATGGGCGCGGCTTCGCATAAAGAGGCGTGGCATTGCAGGAATAGACTACCTTATACCCCAGTTTTGCAACCTGCACGCCCAGACGTTAGCCACCACAGGAAAGAAAAATAATCATGATTCATGCCCCTTCCATTATTTGTCATTTTTCCTCCTTATAGTAATGCCCAGTATACATTATGCCACATACTGCAAAGGCCCTCAGACATTATGCCACACACAATAATGCACATGACACAATATGCACACACCGTAATGCCCCCGACACATTATGCCACACACCGTAATGTCTGTGACACATTATGACAGGAATCGCAATGCCCGTTATACATTATGCTACACACTGCAATGCCCCTGATACTTTATAGCACATACCACAATGCCCATGATATAGTATACCACACACCGCAATGTCCGTGATACATTATGACACACACCGCAATGTCCGTGATACATTATGACACACACTGCAATGAACCTGAGACATTATACCACATACCACAATGCCCATGATATAGTATACCACACACCGCAATGTCCGTGATACATTATGACACACACCGCAATGCCCGTTATACATTATGCCACACTGCAATGACCCTAAGACATTATACCACATACCACAATGCCCGTGATATAGTATACAGACACCGTAATGCCTGACACATTATGCCACACACCGCAATGCCCATTATACATTATGCCACATACTGCAATGACCCTAAAACATTATACCACATACCACAATGCCCGTGATCTAGTATACCATACACCGTAATGCCTGTGACACATACCGCAATGCCCGTTATACCCTATGCCACACTGCAATGCCCCTGAGACATTATACCACATACCACAATGCCCGTGATATAGTTTGCCACACACCGTAATGCCTGTGACACATTCTGACACACACCGCAATGTCCGTGATACATTATGCCACACACCGTAATGCCCATTACACATTAAGTCCTACATTAAGGCTTCTAATTACTTTTAAATTACCTGCTCGTTGCCAGGGGTTTCATGCTCTTGGTTCCATGCACGGTGCCAGGGGTTTTCATGCTCAGGGTGTCATGCTCGTTGCCAGGTGTTTCATGCACTCGGTGTCATGCTCGTTGCCAGGGGTTTCATGCACTGGGTGTCATGCTCATTGCTAGGGGGTAGTGCTTGTTGCTAGGGCTGTGCTCCCAGTGCCACATATGTCCTCAGTGCCAGATATTCCCCCACGGTGCCAGGTACTCACATGCCCCCAGTGCCAAATATAGCCTCTCCCCCCAGTGCCACATATGCCCCCAGTGCCAGATATTCCCCCACAATGCCAGGTGCTCACGTGCCCCCAGTGCCAAATATAGCCCCCCATGTGCCAGGTACACATACAGTGCCATATATGCCCCCTCAGTGCCCCCCCAGTGCCATATATGCCCCCTCAGTGCCTCCCCAGTGCCATATATGCCCTCTCAGTGCCCCCCAGTGCCATATATGCCCCCTCAGTACCCCCCAGTGCCATATATGCCCCCTCAGTGCCCCCCCAGTGCCATATATGCCCCCTCAGTGCCCCACCAGTGCCATATATGCCCCCTCAGTGCCATATATGCCCCCTCAGTGCCTCCCCAGTGCCATATATGCCCCCTCAGTGCCCCCCAGTGCCATCTATGCCCCCTCAGTGCCCCCCAGTGCCATATATGCCCTCAGTGCCCCCCAGTGCCATATATGCCCCCTCAGTGCCATATATGCCCCCTCAGTGCCCCCCGCAGTGCCATATATGCCCCCTCAGTGCCATATATGACCCCTCTGTGCCCCCCCAGTGCCATATATGCCCCCTCAGTACCCCCCAGTGCCATATATGCCCCCTCAGTGCCCCCCAGTGCCATATATGCCCCCTCAGTACCCCCCATTGCCATATATGCCCCCTCAGTGCCCCCCCAGTGCCATATATGCCCCCTCAGTGCCCCACCAGTGCCATATATGCCCCCTCAGTGCCATATATGCCCCCTCAGTGCCTCCCCAGTGCCATATATGCCCCCTCAGTGCCCCCCAGTGCCATCTATGCCCCCTCAGTGCCCCCCAGTGCCATATATGCCCTCAGTGCCCCCCAGTGCCATATATGCCCCCTCAGTGCCATATATGCCCCCTCAGTGCCCCCGCAGTGCCATATATGCCCCCTCAGTGCCATATATGACCCCTCTGTGCCCCCCCAGTGCCATATATGCCCCCTCAGTACCCCCCAGTGCCATATATGCCCCCTCAGTGCCCCCCAGTGCCATATATGCCCCCTCAGTACCCCCCAGTGCCATATATGCCCCCTCAGTGCCATATATGCCCCCTCAGTGCCCCACCAGTGCCATATATGCCCCCTCAGTGCCATATATGCCCCCTCAGTGCCTCCCCAGTGCCATATATGCCCCCCAGTGCCCCCCAGTGCCATCTATGCCCCCTCAATGCCCCCCAGTGCCATATATGCCCTCAGTGCCATATATGCCCCCTCAGTGCCATATATGCCCCCTCAGTGCCATATATGCCCCCTCAGTACCCCCCAGTGCCATATATGCCCCCTCAGTGCCATATATGCCCCCTCAGTACCCCCCAGTGCCATATATGCCCCCTAAGTGCCCCCCCAGTGCCATATATGCCCCCTCAGTGCCCCACCAGTGCCATATATGCCCCCTCAGTGCCATATATGCCCCCTCAGTGCCTCCCCAGTGCCATATATGCCCCCTCAGTGCCCCCCAGTGCCATCTATGCCCCCTCAGTGCCCCCCAGTGCCATATATGCCCCCTCAGTGCCATATATGCCCCCTCAGTGCCCCACCAGTGCCATATATGCCCCCTCAGTGCCATATATGCCCCCTCAGTGCCTCCCCAGTGCCATATATGCCCCCCAGTGCCCCCCAGTGCCATCTATGCCCCCTCAATGCCCCCCAGTGCCATATATGCCCTCAGTGCCATATATGCCCCCTCAGTGCCATATATGCCCCCTCAGTGCCCCCCCAGTGCCATATATGCCCCCTCAGTACCCCCCAGTGCCATATATGCCCCCTCAGTGCCCCCCAGTGCCATATATGCCCCCTCAGTACCCCCCAGTGCCATATATGCCCCCTCAGTGCCCCCCCAGTGCCATATATGCCCCCTCAGTGCCCCACCAGTGCCATATATGCCCCCTCAGTGCCATATATGCCCCCTCAGTGCCTCCCCAGTGCCATATATGCCCCCTCAGTGCCCCCCAGTGCCATCTATGCCCCCTCAGTGCCCCCCAGTGCCATATATGCCCCCTCAGTGCCATATATGCCCCCTCAGTGCCCCCCGCAGTGCCATATATGCCCCCTCAGTGCCATATATGACCCCTCTGTGCCCCCCCAGTGCCATATATGCCCCCTCAGTACCCCCCAGTGCCATATATGCCCCCTCAGTGCCCCCCAGTGCCATATATGCCCCCTCAGTACCCCCCAGTGCCATATATGCCCCCTCAGTGCCATATATGCCCCCTCAGTGCCCCACCAGTGCCATATATGCCCCCTCAGTGCCATATATGCCCCCTCAGTGCCTCCCCAGTGCCATATATGCCCCCAGTGCCCCCCAGTGCCATCTATGCCCCCTCAGTGCCCCCCAGTGTCATATATGCCCTCAGTGCCCCCCAGTGCCATATATGCCCCCTCAGTGCCCCCCGCAGTGCCATATATGCCCCCTCAGTGCCATATATGACCCATCTGTGCCCCCCCAGTGCCATATATGCCCCCTCAGTGCCCCCAGTGCCATATATGCCCCCTCAGTGCCATATATGCCCCTCAGTGCCACCCCAGTGCCATATATGCCCCCTCAGGCCATATATGCCCCCTCAGTGCCCCCCCCCCCTGTTCCATATATGCCCCCTCAGTGCCATATATGCATACCTCCCGCAGTGTCCCGCGATGGGGGGGGCAGTTGGGAGGCTCCTACAGTCACTGCTCTGCATAGCAGAGCAGTAGTGAATAAACGCTGTGCGCATGCGCACAGCGTCTATTCAGCGCAGACAGTGGGAGAGAGGGCATGCCAGCAGCTCACAGAGCGCTGGGCATGCCCCCTCAGTGACGAAACGGGGGCGTGGCCCGCGATCGCGGGTCCTCCGCGAAGCCACGCCCCCTTTTCATAGGATACGCCCCCCGACACGCCGGAGATTCAGAGGGACACAGGAGAGGCGCACGCTGTGCCCTCCGTGTCCCTACTTCACAGCGGGGGGCTAGTGACAACAGATTGACATGCGGACGTTCGTCCGCATGTCAATCTGCTCTAAATCAGTGGCGGCCCCCCCGCAGCCCCTCGCCCCCAAGCCACCGCGAGGGCTGCGGGGGCAGTAGTTACGCCACTGGTCCCAAGGTGGAAGCGCTATCATACGCTTCTGTTTTCTTTTAGACACACCTTTTCTTGTATATATTAGTCCTGAACCATCTTGTTTTTCTTGGTTCGCATTGTGTATTTTATTCATCACGGCCGTTGTGGCTTGTCCGATAACGTCTTTCGCAATATTACATGCCGCGGTCTTCATGTGCGGTTTAGCTAACTCTAAACCTCTCCAGAGAAGAGGAACAGCTTTTCCGAAAAGACTTAAAAAAATACCACCTAAACCGCATCCGTACATGTACGCACTGCCGTGAAAACCTGGTAATCAATTACCGGCTTGCGTTTTATAATATTGCGCTTAGAGCTCCAGATCGCCATCATTTTTAACAGCGACCATTCTGTTTAGTTAATAAATATCTTGTTTGCGACGTCTAAAGTGTAGTTTCACAATCACTTTACCAAACTTAAATGATATGTTCTTGTTCTGGTCGTTCTTTAATTCTATGGCTAAAGTGTCAAAATAACGTTTTGCACAATGGTATGTAATCGGGTTTCTCGTATCGTATTGTGATCACCTCATTGTTATAGCCCTTAATACAAACAGTGCAAAGTAGCGGTACATAACTATCCCCGACCCTCTGGCGTTCAATCATTTCTGTGTACATGTACAGCGTATATTGGCCGCATTTGATGTCGGCGCATGGTTTAGAAATCTTAGTTTTAGGTTGTAAACCAAGGATCATCGTCAGTTTATCACCGGCTGTAAGATGATACAGCCGCTTACTTCGCATGTTACAACGCGTTCAAGCGGACCGTACACTAGTCTTAATCTGCCATCCAGTTTATGTCGCCCTATTTCCGGGTTGATTACGTCCAGTAGCACATCAATTGTTTTAGAAAATCCGTGTTTAACGCACAAGGCTGCGAATTCCACAACTGGATTGGAAAACATAACGTCCTGTGTTGTTTATAACTTACAATCTTGTATATCCAAAGTATTCCACGTGTGCGGATATTGTATGTCTGTAAGAGCGACTTCCCACTCACCGCTTAAGTGTATCGACTTTGCAAGTTTTGTTGTATAGTTAGAAATCTTATTTTGCGGGAAAGTATCCGCTGAGGCATTGCTGGGTAAGGTTATGTAAAACGTCTTGTCATCCATCGCTCACCTTTGTTTAGAGCTCGGCGCGTTTTATATATCTTTTATCTCTGATGCGTCGACCCAACTGTTAAATTTTGCGGGGTACCCGTGCCACTTGACTTACGCGTATTTCCGACCGGTGACCGTCTTATATTTTAAAATCTTTTCCACTTTGTATATTCTATTATAGTTTTTGGGTACACGTTGTAACTCATCGGGGTAAAAACGGACGGTAATTTCTTCGCCGTAAAGATCCACCAGCGTATAAACCGGTTTAAGACCTTTAGTATTCACGCCGTGTATTACAAATATTTCCTCAGAAAAGGCCTGTTCATAGCCTTTCTGAAATACATCCTTATATTTTGAAATACGTACATGTTCACCAACAGCTAAACGCGGTGTAATTTTCTTAGTTCTAAAGTAATCGCCGTACGTCGTCTTGAAAATTCTCAAAGCATTAGAGGTGATAGAGTCAGTTTTCTACCTTTTAACACAAGCTATTTACTAATACCTTCAAGCCGTAATGGCCGCTAAACCACGTGCACGTGCTACGCACTTCATACGCTATTTGCGTACAAAGACCTCGCACGTGGCATGCAAGTCACGTACAAACGCTGCGCTGAGTGTACGGAATACACACAGCGAGCGTACACACTGATAATAACCTTTTAAACCTTAAACACAGTATGATTATACTGTAAGTCTTAGTATTGAGATACTGTAATGATATACCTCTGGTTAACCTGGATATTTAAGCAAGCTGTTTGAGTGATTGAGATACTCAGAAACCCTTTGTACTAGCTAGAGAAACACAGACACCTTGCTGAGGTTCCAACACCTTTACTAACGAGATTTAGCTATGTAAAAGGGAAAATACAGTTAACAGCTTATACACTACAGCACTAACATAAAACACCTACACAGAATACTAGACATAAATATACAATAGCGTCTTAATCCTAAACAATAACAGTGAGAGAGTATGGCAAATACAGACAGAGATTAAGTTGGTCACAGAAAAACTTACACACTGGGGAATGATCGCTGCGCAGTCCTGGAACCAGCTCTCTAGTTAGTCAATGATGAAAACCTTTTGTGGAGAGTAGACTGAACTGGCCCAGACTGGCTGCCTTATATACACTAAGTACAGTACACTACAAAGGGCCCCACAATCTTATTGTTCATTGGACACAGGAATCTGTCTTCGCATTATAACCAAAGGTCATAGGTTAGTTTGAACAGGTGGGTTGTGACTATTCCAAAATGCTCAGCTGGGAGGGATTCTCAGGACTCACACCACATGTGTAATAAAACAGCAAATACTTTTAAAGTCCATAAACTTCTCTTAAACATAACTATACGCTGGAGCGACCGATCTCTTCCTAACCAACACCGGAATGTTTCTAATAAAATGTTCTTTGGTTAGGTACTAAACACCACTGTTCAGACCCTGTCTGACCCTTCGTATCATGCAAAGAGGAATTCCCTTGTTCATGAAACAGTTACACTAAACATACTTACAGATATTATTAAAGGGACCATAACCTATAAAATATACTATTTGAATTAACTATGTAACGATCGAGTCGCCCGCCAGACACACACAAACTCTACCGTAAATGCACATACCACGCGCCTGAGCGCACGACCGTGGAGGCGCCGTCACGCAACTGCGAATATGCGCACGCACGGGAGAGAATGTGCACGTGCAGCGGGCAAGCGCATGGGGTTAGTACAAGGCATCATAGGGCGCTATATTTTTCGACTTTGACAGTCCACCCTTTGGCAGTCACCAATAACTGCCACTTCCTAAACAGTTCAAACAGAAAAATATATGTCATCATGTAAATACCTTTTTATGATTGGGTAAAGGGAGGAGAGGAGAAGGTGGGAAAAGTATGACCTAGTGAGACAGTAAAAGCATGTGTGTATGAAATCCATGTTTGAGGGGTCATGTATCATCGTGCCGTACGTGTTTTAAATCAAGCTTCGAGGTATTGCGAAGTATACATTTGAATCCTTCTTATCCCGTATTAAGGGTCTGTGGATGGGCTGTCAAACTCTACCGAGCTCTTTTCGGCTTTTGGTTGCAACAAATGGGGGAGCATATTTTGTTGAGGATACATGAAGGGTGGGGGACATGTGAATGCTAATATGTGAGAATCACCTGTCGACTATGTGAGATACTACCTGGAGGTTGTAGAGATGAAGATAAGAAACAATCGTTATAAATGCAGTCGTAAACTATGTGAGTTTAAATAAACAGTTGCCGATTGAGGTCTTGTCTGATGTCTTGTCTTGATGTACATGTTGTCTGATGTCTCTCTGTGCTTTTGCTATAGGTGGCGACAAAAGCTTTTCCAGTGTCCATAAAATTACAGTCTCTAAAGTATTGGGCTTTCGTAAAAAGTTAAAGTCACTAGGGATATTGGGGGTCTGTGACATAGTTCATCAATGGTCTGTATAAAAGAGGTTGTCAAATTCTTCTTCCAAGCGGATGTATTTGTACCTTGGAGGAAAACAAAGGAGAAACGGGTGAAAGAAACGGACCGTGGAATCACATTTTCATCACAACATTGTCTCTATCGTTGGGTCATAAATCAAATTAGTTGTTGTTATTACAGTGTCCTCGCTCCTCAGACTCATCACTCTGGTACTACCTTTACACTTTGTTAAAGTCCGAATGCATCTAAATATCAGACCAACCAATATGACGACTCCCAGAATACACAAGAGAAATTTCCCTACATCCATTATAATACCTTGGGCCCATTCTCCTAAACCAGAGAACCAATTTCGTGGGTTCAACCATGACACCCAACTGGTCAGCTCATTACCCACAGCAGCGAGTGTGAGATTGTGTTTCCTTCGGAACTCCCACTTCAATTGCAAAATGTCATCCATCTTTTGGTCTATGACCTCGGCCGGGTCCTCAGTGCTGTTTGTAATATACGTGCAGCACTTTACTCCATACTGAGTCGCTAGGGTGACACAATACCCGCCTGTCACTGCTGTGAGATAATTGAGAATCATCCTATGCTGAACCAGCTCTGTTTTGTAGGCTTGTAACTCTCTCCCAGTATACCTGAATGTGTCGTCATACATTTCGGTGAGATTGTCTAATAAGTTCGCTAGCGCAGATATATATCTATAATTTATCACTCCTCTGGTGGTACGAGTGATATCTAACGCGAGTAGGAATTGAATCCCGGTGGATTCGTGGATCAGATCAGAGGCCGGATGCTCTGTCCTCTCTATCAGGTGCCGTTTAACGACGTGCTCGTAATGAGTGTGAGTATAAGGAGCTTGGGCACCATGGTGTATGTCTTTCATTTTGATATGTGATACAGTCATTACTTCAGGCAGTTATTTTCCAATGTAACACAATCCCTCTGAGTTTGGGGCAAGCCACTTATAAGCCTTTCTCCCGCATATGAAATATGCATCATCGGGGAGAACATATGGGACGGAGTATGACATAACCATGTTACAAACTTTCCATGTGAAATCTCCTAACCCTAATTCTCCCATCTGTCTAGTACACCTATCTGGTTGTACGATATGTGCACAGTATCCTGGTGATACTTCTCCAACTCGCATGGTCCTACTTCCTAGAGTGTACCTATACCGGAAATATCTTCCACTGTTGGCTATCTGGCGTATAAGCTCTGTGTCTATGGGCATTATATCGGCTTTATATGAAAATGTTATGGTTTGATTACTCCATGACATTTCCCAATTTCCCGGCTTTCGGGGATTGGAAATGTTAAAGCATACTAAGGACTTATTCACATGATATTGGTTGAGCTTCAAACTAGTAGGACTAGAGATATTAAACCTCTTGTCCACCGGCCTCCCACCACTTAACTCAAGTACCTCTCCTACAGTTAAAGGGAATGGTACTAGTCCTGGTTTGCTATGACCTTGAGGTACTTGAGAGCATACCCAACAGTCTGTCTGGTTTAACACTTTACCCACTAAGGAGTGATAGTCACTCAATGGATGCCGGTCCATGTGGACATTAAAACTGGACTGACATTTCTTGATGCACCCATCCTCAACTATATTGTCACAATGCCTACAGATGCAGTTCTCTTCAGCTAACAATCCTTCACAATTCCTTCTATTGTCAATGCTACCAGATCGTTTTCTGATACTCGCCTTTACTCGGTGATTATGTTGCTCTTGGAAAACTACGCCTCCATCCTGGTCATCAGAACCCATTCCAGATCCTTTCTCGACCTCCATGGTACTCTCACCGAAACAGACTGCTCTGGTCAACAACAGGGTCAACAGTAAAATCTGGATCACAGTCTCTTGGGGCAAGTCCATCTTAGAGGAGTAGAAAGAGAAATTTGTAATGGGGGTACAAAAAAAATATTTTGAGGGGAAAGAAAAATGTTACGATGCTTTTGTCCTCTAGTCTTGTTGTTCTTCTTGCTCTGTTGTCATCTCAAAGGTGCTGTCTCTCAGTCTTCCAAACGAACATTCTGGTGATACAATATTCCTTCCAAATCTGCGATCTTTCTGTAAGGAGCAAAAATCTTGCATTACCATTTGTCTAACTGATGTGTGACATACCATCTGTAAAGCATGAGAACATGAGAGAGAAGAGGGAAAAAAACAAACGAGAGAGAGAACAATTCATATATGTGTTACATAAAACAACAAACAAAAAAAAAAACATTGTCAGATCTTCCGTTCACCATCAGGCTGTCACACCAACACATCCATTGGTATCTTTGCGCAGTCTCCCCCACCAGTATTTCCACACTTCACCCTTTTGTGCCTGGCCAGGACACACCGATGTCGGTAGGTCACACTGGGGTTAGGTAGACTTCTGCAAAGACCAAGTAGCTATGTGATGTTTGAGTTCTGCCGATGAACGTCAGAGATGGGGAAAAAGGAACATTTACAGATAAATTACAAAGTTTACCCGGCCGTCCCTGTGTCTTCAAGGAATGACCTCCCAATTTCATTGAATGTAACCTCAGGCTTACTCTCAGTCCTAATGATCACCTTTCCTGACTGCATATTACAGGTGCGGCCCAAACTTCTTCCTATATGATCCCTGATTACAATTTTGTGTGTCATAACTCTGCTCGTGTTTTTGTCTAGGGGGTTGATATACCTTCTGTGGATCTTTAAACCTACAACTACGTGCAAAATGACCTTCCTTCTGGCAATTATAACACCTTATCACCTTTGACTTACCCACAGGGATCTGAGGCTTCTTACCTCCCTGTGCTTCCCTGTGCTTGCTGATGTTTTGCTCTTGCCCAACAGCGGACTTTCTTAATGCAGCCACCGAGATATTTCTCCAGTTTGGGTTGGTGGTCTGTACCCTTGTTCTCAACACTTCCTTTAAACCATTCATTAATACCTTAACCGCTATCTCTCTATGCTGTGCATTTCTCTCAATGTCCGTGATCCCAGTGTCTCTAGCCATTACTTGCAGTGCTCGATTGAAATAATTAGAAGTACTTTCCCCTTCTTTTTGTCTTATGGAGAAGATTTTGTTCCACTCGACAACGGCAGGGAAATATACTCCTAACTGTCGGTTGATCTGCTTAATACATTCCTGATTGTGTTCCTCCGTACGAGGTACTTCTGTGTCTAATTTACAATCAGCAATAAATTTCGCAGGGTCAACGCTGGAGGGCAAACATGCCCTCAGCACTGTCCGCCAATCTTTGTTGGTGGGTTCTGTGGAGTTTCCTAGTTCTTTAATAAACCTCTGACATGCAACTAGATCTTTCCTAGGATCAGGGAATTCAGACATAATTGCTCTCAATTCCATCCGGGACCAGGGACGGAGCATAGCACTGACCCTGGCGGGAATGATTCCCTGAGCGTCAGTCTTCCCATTGGGGACTGTGATCACCCTGACAGGATTAAATTCAACTACATCATCTTGTGTTGGCTCTACAATATGAGGTACATTTGTTTGTGCGTGATATATAACACCGTACGTACCTGTGGACACGACCTCACCTGACCCTCCGTTAGGGGGTTTGATTACTGCCTTTACCGATTTGGTCGCGTCCACCTGGATGTCTTGTATGATGACTGCTGGAAAAGGTGCCGACATCGTGCTGGGCTCACTTTCTTGCTGGTAATCCTGAGGGAAGTTTAACATGGGGTGCAACTTGCACGGGTTAACAGTTGTACATTTAACAGTTTTACTTTTATCATTGTTACATTTGTTACAATTATTCTTATCATCAATAATACAGTTGCTAAGTGCATGTTTATCATACCCCAGTGTGCCATTCTCTGTAACCACTTTCTCTCTTGTTGCCATATTTTTCTTACCAAAGTGAGAGTCAGCTGTGTAAGCTAATCCTCCTTGTCTCTCACCTTCCCGTTGCCATAACTGTAAACAATCATAATGTCGGATCCGTCTCTTTGCAGATTTAATGAGACGTATCCTTCTCCTTAGATTTTGTAACACCTTGGGGCTAAAACTGCCTACCCGTGGGAACTTTTCCCCGTCATGCACAGTCATTCTTTCCCATTCATCGCACAAAACCTCTGTGTGTGAACCGTATTTCTCACACATGATATAACTTGCCGACCCTATTGGCCGGCTTACTAAATCAACCTGAACCAAGGTTGATCGCCCCCTACCTGAACAACTGGCCCCCATCTTTGCAGGTGTTGCTTTCACTACCTCTGACCTTCAAATCAGGGTCTTCAGCGAACCCTTACAAAAACCAAGATGTCCGGGGTAGGCCGACGGTGAAAGTTCAACCGAGTGCATTCACACACTTCTCGCCCACATTGGCCAGTACTTCAATCACTGACTCAGAGCTGCTGTACCCAACCTAGGGCCCCTATAAACCTTTACTTACTGGGGCGTGTGGGAGTAGGTTACCCGTCCCCAGCAAGTATCGGTTGTTAGAGAATTCCCGAGTGACCAGCGAACCTCCCTTAAAATAAAAAAAATAACACAAATCACGTTAGAATGTACAAATAGCGTTTATGACCCCTCTAGCGTACGCAAACGGTACTGGGTCAAGTTACAAACTAATGCACACAATTACATGCGGTACAATTGTACTGCACCTAAGCAACTAATCTTATGTGCGGAACGACCAGTGGAATCGAAAATCACAGCTGCGAATTCCTTCAGCCAGAGCGTAATGGCCTATATGGGTACCGCACCAACCCTCCTGTGGTTGTGCTTCTTGACTCTATCTATAGCGGACTTCCTAGTCTGCTGTACCTAGACCTCCTGGTCTGTCTCTGGACCTCCTGGTCCGTGACCTCCTGGTCTGTCTCTCTGGACCTCCTGGTCCGTGACCTCCTGGTCTGTGTCTACAGTAGACCTCCTAATCTGCTATACTCTAATGCTCTTATTTCAATATTTAACAATGGATGCCTCCCAAGCCACCACGCGACGTCACTTTCATGGATGTACCTCACGAGAACTCGATTTCTAGGTTCCGACTAAAAAGAGAAACTTATATATATACACTCTTTCACCTCATATACTCTTTACTTTTGTTTCTGTACAGAAATCCCTTTCATTCAGTATCGCAGTCTAGTCCCAAAAGGAGTTACAACTAGAGAAGGATTTATTACGCTAAAATTTAGGACACTGAGATTGACTTGCGCTATTATCGCGTTGCTTCCGTATCGCCTACTAAAACAATACTATCGTGGATTTGTATTACGTGGGCGTACCCATACGCTCCGTTGCGTAATATATGCTACGTGTGTAAGCCCTTGCGTCGCGTACGCTTGTCCCGCCCTTTGTTAGGGACACGTGTACACAGGCCAGACACGTCCACAGTAACACAAGTAACACGTTTCTATAAATGCAAATGATATTTAACTGTAATCATTTACTGAACACCACACAGAACTTCCTTGTATCTTAGGCAAAGCCGTGTGCGTGTTTTACAAATTACTTCCTTACGTATTAATTTTACTTTTAACTACCAATAGCAACAAATCTTTCTCAGCACGTTATCAATGATAAAATGGCAACCAGGAGAGTGAGATGTGAAAATACACAGATGAAAATGCAATTCTAAATTAATCTAATGACATACATTAATGTAAACACACACATATAATATTACATATATGTACTAATCACTATTACATCTATGAGACCTTATTCAGTGCTTCTAATTTTCATATGAATGTGCTTTTAACTATCTGTGAAGGCGATTTCTTTCACTGCTGGGAGAAAAAAAAACAGTTGAGAAGTATCACCAGTTACACAGGTTAATTTGCATCTCAATGGCCCATCTCACAAGTAGCAGAGTTAAACAGGCTCTTGAAGGGAGAGAGAGAAAAAAACCCAACAACTTTGTTTTATTTGTGTATTTCCTAAATCAAATATTCATTTTACTATTAACTTACATTAAACTCTATCTAAACTATTTATAATTAATTATATGGATTAAATAAATGCATTAAAACTCATTAAATGGTGATTCCTTTTTGACAATGGATGGCTGATTATTTCCCGAGTCAACTGAAAATCAGCCATTCAGAAAAAAAAATGTGACCTTCCCAAAATGGCCGCTGCTCCTCCCCCTTCCACATCCATGAGGGTTACACAAAATGGAGGACAGACCATGCGGCTTCTTTTGTCACAATGAAAATCACCATGCCAGCCCCTAAAGTTATTTTAGGCCTGAGTTAAAAATAAAACTATCAAGCTATGCAGAGTGATTAAAAATACTTTTAAACCTATTTAAACAGACAAGCAATCCAATCTGCGTTTGCAGTTGGCACCAAATAGAAATTAAAACCAGATTTAAAAAGACAATAGCTTAATGTTCTTACCTTCTTCGGTTCCGGATTCCACCAGCACTCCTACAACGTAGCGATGCAGACGCTTATCTAGTCAGGACTACCGTATCCCCAACTATCAACACGGATACCAAGGGATACTACCTTCCCCCTTTGCTGACAGATAAAGTCTGCTTGTGTTCGCTAGTGCGGATATGTGGAGGAAGGACGAGGCCCCAATTGATAGAGTCAGCTTTCTACCTTTTAACACAAGCTATTTACTAATACCTTCAAGCCGTAATGGCCGCTAAACCACGTGCACGTGCTACGCACTTCATACGCTATTTGCATACAAAGACCTCGCACGTGGCATGCAAGTCACGTACAAACGCTGCGCTGAGTGTACGGAATACACACAGCGAGCGTACACACTGATAATAACCTTTTAAACCTTAAACACAGAGTATGATTATACTGTAAGTCTTAGTATTGAGATACTGTAATGATATACCACTGGTTAACCTGGATATTTAAGCAAGCTGTTTGAGTGATTGAGATACTCAGAAACCCTTTGTACTAGCTAGAGAAACACAGACACCTTGCTGAGGTTCCAACACCTCTACTAACGAGATTTAGCTATGTAAAAGGGAAAATACAGTTAACAGCTTATACACTACAGCACTAACATAAAACACCTACACAGAATACTAGACATAAATATACAATAGCGTCTTAATCCTAAACAATAACAGTGAGAGAGAGAGTATGGCAAATACAGACAGAGATTAAGTTGGTCACCGAGAAAAACTTACACACTGGGGAATGATCGCTGCACAGTCCTGGAACCAGCTCTCTAGTTAGTCAATGATGAAAACCTTTTGTGGAGAGTAGACTGAACTGGCCCAGACTGGCTGCCTTATATACTCTAAGTAGAGTACACTACAAAGGGCCCCACAATCTTATTGTTCATTGGACACAGGAATCTGTCTTCGCATTATAACCAAAGGTCATAGGTTAGTTTGAACAGGTGGGTTGTGACTATTCCAAAATGCTCAGCTGGGAGGGATTCTCAGGACTCACACCACATGTGTAATAAAACAGCAAATACTTTTAAAGTCCATAAACTTCTCTTAAACATAACTATATGCTGGAGCGACCGATCTCTTCCTAACCAACACCGGAATGTTTCTAATAAAATGTTCTTTGGTTAGGTACTAAACACCACTGTTCAGACCCTGTCTGATCCTTCATATCATGCAAAGAGGAATTCCCTTGTTCATGAACCAGTTACACTAAACATACTTACAGATATTATTAAAGGGACCATAACCGATAAAATATACTATTTGGATTAACTATGTAACGATCGAGTCGCCCGCCAGACGCACACAAACTCTACCGTCAATGCACATACCACGCGCCTGAGCGCACGACCATGGAGGCGCCGTCACGCAACTGCGAATATGCGCACGCACGGGAGAGAATGTGCACGTGCAGCGGGCAAGCGCATGGGGTTAGTACAAGGCATCATAGGTCGCTATATTTTTCGACTTTGACAGAGGGCCACACATCGCACGGTGTACACTTAATCGTTCTATGGTATATGTTATTACAGCTGTTTATGAAATCTTGTAAGACATCTATATATCTGTACGTGTTCCGCACTGTGAAATAACGCCACATCCTTGTTTTTAAAGTCCTATTGAAGCATTCTATAACGGCCGCTTTCACTTCATTATTGGTTGTGAAATGATATATGCCGTATTTTTCTAACACTTTTAAAGATTTTGTTTAGAAACTCTTTACCATTATCGGTTTGCAACTTCTTTGGCACGCAACCCTGTTGGAATAGTTTTTCAAAAGCATTAGCGACTATTGTCACATTCTTGGATGCTAGACCGGCCGCCCACGCTTTCTTACTGAATATATCGATGATGGTTAATATATATTTAAAACCATCATTGTACTTTGCAATGTCTATGAGCGAAACCAGATCACATTGCCATTGCTGATTTATATCCGATACGCAAATCATGTTCCTTTTATAGGTTTTTCGTGCCGGCTTATATAACGTATAAGCGTCTTGTTCTTGAAACCATTTTTTAATTTCCGCTCTTTTGAACTTGCCTTTATTAGCCTTATAATATTTATCGACACCGCAATAACTGCCTGGCTTTAATACCGTATAATTCACCTTTTTTCATAAGCTTCTTTTGGTTAGCCATTTAATATAAATGCTGCTTGTCTAAGGGTCAGATTCTGTTCTTAATAGCGAATCAATAATAATTTAATATCAGTTTTATATCATTTGATATCAGTTTTATATTAAACACAATTAAAAGGGGGCGGAGCTTTTAAAGGGAGCGGCGCACCTGTCAAAAGTTTGACGAAAAGCGGTTCTCTATCTATTAATAGTCTTTGACATAGACAGCAAATGCAGCACAAGTTGGGAAAATGTAATAAAAAATAATGTTGACCTTTTGACCCTGATGACATTTTGACCCTGTTGACCTTTGCACACTGTTTACCATTTAACCGTCGACCTACTGTAATGAATATCGGCCATTAGTGGATGACTTATTCACTGTAGTCCTTTTTTGTGTAGTGTAGATCTACAGGTACAGTACATACTGCATAGACCAGATGGCAGCTGGTCTCTAGGTCGACCATAATTACAGTAGGTCGACAATGTCTAGGGTGAACATTATTGGTTGACAGTAACTAGGTCAACAGGGTCTCTAGGTTGACATGATCTAGGTTGACTGGTCAAAAGGTCGACATGGGTTTTTCATAATTTTTTTCTTTTTTTGAACTTTTTCATACTTTACAATCCACGTGGACTACAATTGATAATCGATTCATTGATAATCGATTCATAACCTGTGTCCGAAGTATGGCGAGCAAAGCGAGCCATGTGCGGGGACACGACATGGTGAGGGGACATGGGTGGTCATTCTGAGTTGATCGCAGCCATCAACTTTTTGCTGCTGGTGCGATCAACTAATCCACGCCTATGGGGGAGTGTATTGTAGTGTCAGAAAATTTGGGGTTGGCATTTGGATGTGGGGTCCCCCATGCCTGTTCTGGCTGGGCTGTCTCAGGGCATCACCATTTAAATACACAGTCACTTTTTATATTATGTTTGTCTATTATTTATGTATGCATATTTTTTTCACATACTCTCTACCTTTAAACTCATAGTAGGGACCTTCATATACCTACACTTTATATCACTTTACCATCACTATTTTTTAGTGTGATTCCCTGGGGGGGGTCCTTTGCTGGATCATATTTTGGGGTTCCCTATGTTCCAGATGTTGGCCCCATAGTGTTAGGTACAAGAGGTAACCTGGCCGATTGGGGGGCAGGCCGATATTATTGACCAATGATATAACAACAACCTCTTATGACATAATATATTTTATTATACTGTAATGATCATTTAGTGCATCTGCACCCGCTTTTCTACTAGTACTGTACTTACAGTTCCTGGGCTCTTTAGGCATCCAGGTGTCCTCCTCACGAGGTCACTCCATATCCTCTGGACTGCCCTTACCAACCTGCACCAGCTGAAGGCCTCCAGTATAGCCCTCCTTGCCCGCCGGTAGGCTCTAAGCTTCTCCTCATTTCTGGCGAGAGCTCAGTCCCATCAGAGAATGAGAAGTCACAACTCTCCGGTGCTGAAGGGCCTGTCACGGCATGCTGCCATTATCCCCTCAGCACACGGAGTCAGAGATGTGCGTCGGAGAAGTGGAGACGTGTGTCCTAGCTGTGCAACCCTGCCATGCATCCCACATTGTTCATCTTGCTGCTGTGATGCAGGACGTCAGTACAAATTAACTGGTTTATACTGTATGGTATTGTGTGCAACGGCAGACAGTTACAGTAGTTATGGAAACTGTTGTTTTCCTGTGCACATAATCATATTCAAACTTCCTGTTGGTTTTGATTATGCCGTAACGGCTAGGGGATTTAGATGCTCATACTCTTCAATACAGTACAGTGTATCCCTAACGTCAGGGGACCATACAATACAGTAGTTTGT
This sequence comes from Pseudophryne corroboree, assembly GCF_028390025.1. Lineage (NCBI taxonomy): Eukaryota > Metazoa > Chordata > Amphibia > Anura > Myobatrachidae > Pseudophryne > Pseudophryne corroboree. Next base: position 271,562,921 of record NC_086450.1, on the reverse strand, counting down.
AACATGTTCTATACTGTAGCTGTGGCTCTAACAGGATTTGAATAATACAGCACTCCCTTCCCCCTTCCCCTGGGAGCCTGGTAATTTCACAGACAAGGAGGGTGCTCCAGTGTAAATGGTACTGTAGCAGTGTTACCTTCTCATACACTACAACACTGATTCTATAACGCCAATTAACTACTGTACTGTGTTGTTTGAACAGTTAGTTGCATCTGTATACCTAATTTATATTTATTGATATGTCTACAGTACCTCATTGCCACTGTGTATTTTAAGTAGCAGAATGTGATGCTCCTGCAGCTTTGACTTGATTCATGTAAAATCTATGTGTACACTTCTATTGAATGTGAAGGTATATTACTATAGATATAAAAAAAATGTCAGAAAAAAATAAATATGTATTCACACTTTGGGAATAGAACCCTGGATGCTTAGCATGGAAAGTGGTACACCTCACCCCTCGGACACGACGGCTCATGATAGATGCACAAGCTCATGTGCAAATGATACTGTAAACAGTGATCCCTTTCCATTGGTTTTTGTTTAGGGGACTTGGACGCTCACATTGGATGCTTCAGCAGATGAGTAAATTAATACTTTTTGCATAATACGGTAGTTGCATCTGCATACAACACTTACTGTACTTGCGTCTGCATACACTACTGTATTTTTATATTTATTGATATGTCTACGGGTGTATTTTAGATAGTGGAATTAGACACTCATGAAGCTTTGCCCTGATTTATGTAAATTATGTGTGCATGTTTCTATTGAATGTGAAGGTACTATTACAATAGATGACTAAAAAAATTTATAAAGTGTCATAAAAAATATTATTTTTATTAATTGCTCATTCTATGGGACCTCATTGTTGCTGTGTATACACAACGGCTAAAAATAGCTGCACAAGCTCATGTGTAAATGTACTGTAAGCAGTGATACCTTCCCATTGTTTTTTGTTTAGGGGACTTGGACATTCATATTGTACAATACAGCATACTGCATCCCTATCGTTAATGGACCATAGTTTGTAACATTCTACAGTATATCATGATTTGCGTCTGTATAAACTACAGTATTGCTTTATTAACACATTTGTTGCATCTGAGTCTGTATACACTAACACAGCAAAGGACAAGTGTTTTAACACATTCATTTGCATCTCTATAAACATTTTTTTTCTTTACTCTCTCCTTCTGACCATTGGTCTGTGTGTACATTATGCAGTACGTACTGTACATTTGACATTGACCATTTGCCAGAGCTTGTAGATCAATCTGCAGCTATTCACTCTAAAGTAAGATTAGTGGAGCATTAGCCACCCAGTGGTGGAGATGTGTATTGCATGCTGAGTATTTAGTCATGCCTCAACGCGCTTGTCCGTGGATAAACTCAGCAACCTAAGCTATCACCTAGGTGCGACTAAACCTCTGTTTAGGTGGAGAAACAGCAAAGATAATGGAGGCTCCCTCTATATATGCTCTATGTTAGCGCCAGGGGGCGCAAGTCCCAGCTGTTGTCTAAGAGCCGGGATCCCGCGCCTACCACTGACCCCCACCTGGCGCCTAGCAACAGGCAGATGCAAGGTGCTGGGAGCCATCGGACTCCTAGCAACAGGAACACCAAGGCCAGAGGGCATTCCCCATTGCTGGGTAATTAGAATACTCAGCTGTTTTCAGCAGTGATTGGTGCAGCACCATTTATATTACCTTCCTGGCCTTTCCCAAATCGCTGGTGATAGTTCCTGCTCTTGTGAGAACCTGTCAGCTCATGTGAGAACCTGTCAGCCTGTGAAATAACTGTGATTCTGAGACCCTGCCTGACTGTTTTCCTGATCTGATCCAGCTAGCCTTGAATTCAGGTTTTGGTATGGAGTTTCCACACAGGCACTGTCTTGCCAACATTTCTTTATTGTATCCACCTTGTGCATTGTTGCATTAACAAATCATTTGTAATTACAGTCTTGTTGTTCATAACACCCTATGCATTGTTGCATGTACATAGTGATTGTGTTAATATTATATTCCAACCTGTGCATTGTTGCACTCATGTGCACTCCTTATTAATTCCTCAGTCTGTGCCTTAGCGTTGTAGTAAAGTTGTGTTTGGTGAATGTCTCACCATACTGCATTTATCCCTGCCCAGCCTCTGAAAGTCAACTTGTCCATATGTGAGAACTGGAGACATCTGAGTATGGGTTGGACCTAATTCACCCTGGAAAGGCAGCTGCTATAGGAGGAGCATAGCATTGCAGGAGGCTAGAAGACTGCTGGGCAGTGGGTAATTGCATCAGCGTCACAAGGCACCACCTATAAGCCTATGGAACTATGTGTAATCATAACACTCTGTAATTTGCCCTGCATCACTCCCTCCCAATACGCTTCTCTTTTTTGAGTGGTACCTGTTTGGTGTGTTCACCTTTTTACTCATGACTACTGATGGGACATTTATTTAGTTGCTGATATTTGTGTATTTCTCCTTTCCTTTTCATTTGAGTGAATGGCCTTGATAAAGATTTGTTTGTGGAATGTGGGAGGCATAACCTCACCTATGAAATGGAAATTTATTTTTACTTATCTCAAAAAGTAGCGAGCTGACATCATTCTTTTACAAGAGATGCATCTTACAACCTTAGAAATTGTTAATCTAAATATGTGTGGTAAAGTTGTAATTGCTTCTGCTATCTATAATTCTAGCTAAGGGATTTGTGATTCTCCTGAACAAGGCTTTGCCACACACAATACATTCATCTGTTTCTGACCATAAAGGTCTTATGCTATTGTTGATATCACTTTTCAATCTACTAGATATTATATATAATTTATATGATCTGCAGCAGACTGTCAGTGAATGACAGTGTGCTACCATTTGTGGGTGAGGAGGGGATTGGGTTGGCCAGCGTTTCCAAAAATGGAGCCATGTCACTACCATTGATGGGGAATGATGAGGACACGATCTCCATCAGAATACAGAGATTTCCTAGTCTCTTTGCTGTATCTGTGGTATTCAGATTGCACGACCCCATAGATCATGCATCTAGCCCATGGTATTGCAGATGATCAGATGCTGCATCCTAGGATGCAATTCGGATCACTAATTCAAGCAGGAGGCATCATGCCTACTGCTGCATTACCATCAGCGGCAGCTCCTACATACATTTAGTTGGGCTGCTGCTACCCCTATGCCCGGAGAGGAGACAGCCAGCTGTCCAGCAGGTGCTTGGACCAGCGCTCATGGTTGGACTGAGCCCACAGGGGCACAGGGGAAACACACAGTGGGCCCAACTGCCTGGGGCCCCACCACCTCCTGTAGTGATCAGGTTCCAGACTGTGTTGTTATTAATCTAGTACATTATCTTGCATGTACTACTGTATTTACTGTATATGTTTAACAAGGGGACCAACCCATGCAAAATGGTTAGGCAAACCAATGTGGCAGCTGAGCACACCCACCCTAGAGACTGGCAACACCCATAAACCTGGGCCCCTACCACGGTATTCCCCCGGTGGGCCCTACATGCCCCAGTCCAACACTGCCGGTGCTTGCGCAGACACCGCAGTGCGTCTCCATATGCACAAACCCCCAGCTTCTATGAACTGCATTGAGTGCAGCTCGTAGAAGCTGGATTGGGCTGCTCCAAAGGCAGGGAGTGGCTTTGCATAGGAAGCCAGCTTTCTGCTAATTGCAGCCCAGTCTGGCGTTCCCAGAGGGAGGAAACACCTCCCAATGGGACTGCCATGTGTGTCTGTGACTGACAGGTAGGACTTCCAATAGGAAGTCACTGCCAGTCACAGTGAAGTCAGTGCAGTCACGGGTGGTGGATTTTACTTGCTCATAGGTAAAATCTGCCACTGATTGCCATATTAGTGCTTTCATGTAAGCAGCAGTGATAGCAGCTACATCCACATCTGAATTGGGTGCTAAATGTAGACCTTCACCTGTATTTACGCACAATTTTATCCATCCAATTGTGAAAGTAGACATCATAATTTTTTGTGTGCATTTGCACCAGCTTTATCATGTGTGCAAAAGATCTGTCTGTAGTCATATGGATGTCTACAGCTTTCAGTGCCCTAACAAATACAAGCAGACCCCGTTATCTGTCTGTCCCTTGTCAGTGTTCAGCCAAAAGCAATTTCCCACTCATTCTTACTTCTAGGGCTTTGACAACAGGTTAGTGAAGTAAGTTCAGGTCCAAACCAAAGACTAAACGAGTGCTAGTAAAAGGGTATAAGTCATCCAATCATATAAATTGTTAGTAAATGAATCTATCCAGTTCAGCAGCAATTCCTATAGAGCTTTTGAAGCTCAATAAAACATTAAAAAATAAAACGTTAAGAACAGTATTGAGCTCCACTGGTCTGATTCCTCTCAACTGAGTAACAATACTAAAGCACGAACTAATGAAATTATCAATATGATTTTATTAACACAATAAAAAATAAGTTCAGGTCCAGTTGGTTAATAAGCCAAATACCACAAATGCAGCCCTTTAGCATCAGTAGATGGTACTATGGCCCAAATGTATTAAGTGTTAACAAGAGATAAATCTGAGATGCATAAGGAAAGATAAATGACCAGCCAATCAACTTCCTAACTGCCATGTCATAGGCTGTGTTTGAAAAATGACAGTTAGGACTTGGGCGTTTCTAGAGAGGAGGAGGCCCATGTGCAGGCTCCAGCTGGGTCCCCTCCTCTCTAACAGGCAGCGCTGTGTATACTCTGGGCACCAGGGACCCTAGTGCTGTCCAAGAGTCTACAACGCATGCGCAGATCTCCGGGAGAATGGTGGCCATTTTCCCAGTGATTTTCCTACTGTGCATGCGCAGATCTTAGAAAATGACATTGCAGCACCAGTGAGTTAGGAGCTGGTTCGCTGCTTATGCGTCTCAGATTTATCTCTTGTTAACGTTTAATATATTTGGGCCTATAGCTGAAAGAGGAAATCTACCATAGCAACACTCCTTCCAAGTTCATTAAAAATCTTTCAGAGCAGCTGAGAGGACTTCTGTTGGCTCAGCTGCTCATCAGGCATTTTGGATTCAAATTGGTCTCCTCTAGACCACCAGGTGAGCCCACATACATAATATATTCACAAAGTAGCATAGTGCGCTGGACACATAATTATATTGTCTGTCACACGGTGTGGGAGGTGAAAAAGCTGTCAAAGAAAAGTGAAATCTAAATCCATGTTTGAATTAGTGATGTGCACCAGAAATTTTTCAGGTTTTGTGTTTTGGTTTTGGATTCGGTTCCGCAGCCGTGTTTTGGATTCGGACGCGTTTTGGCAAAACCTCCCTGAAAATTTTTTGTCGGATTCGGGTGTGTTTTGGATTCGGGTATTTTTTTTACAAAAAACCCTCAAAAACAGCTTAAATCATAGAATTAGGGGGTCATTTTGATACCATAGTATTATTAACCTCAATAACCATAATTTCCACTCATTTCCAGTCTATTCTGAACACCTCACACCTCACAATATTATTTTTAGTCCTAAAATTTGCACCAAGGTCGCTGGGATGACTAAGCTAAGCAATTCAAGTGGCCAACACAAACACCTGGCCCATCTAGGAGTGGCACTGCAGTGTCAGACAGGATGGCAGATTTAAAAAATAGTCCCAAAACAGCACATGTTGCAAAGAAAAAAAGAGGTGCAATGAGGTAGCTGTGTGACTAAGCTAAGCGACCCAAGTGGCCGACACAAACACCTGGCCCATCAAGGAGTTGCACTGCAGTGTCAGACAGGATGGCAGATTTAAAAAATAGTCCCCAAACAGCACATGATGCAAAGAAAAAAAGAGGTGCACCAAGGTCGCTTGATGGCTAAGCTAAGCGACCCAAGTGGCCGACACAAACACCTGGCCCATCTAGGAGTGGCACTGCAGTGTCAGACAGGATGGCACTTCAATAAATAGTCCCCAAACAGCACATGATGCAAAGAAAAATGAAAGAAAAAAGAGGTGCAAGATGGAATTGTCCTTAGGCCCTCCCACCCACCCTTATGTTGTATAAACAGGACATGCACACTTTAACAAACCCATCATTTCAGCGACAGGGTCTGCCACACGACTGTGACTGAAATGACTGGTTGGTTTGGGCCCCCACCAAAAAAGAAGCAATCAATCTCTCCTTGCACAAACTGGCTCTACAGAGGCAAGATGTCCACCTCATCATCCGATTCCTCACCCCTTTCACTGTGTACATCTCACTCCTCACAGATTATTAATTCGTCCCCACTGGAATCCACCATCTCAGGTCCCTGTGTACTTTCTGTAGGCAATTGCTGCTGGTGAATGTCTCCACGGAGGGATTGATTATAATTCATTTTGATGAACATCATCTTCTCCACATTTTCTGGAAGTAACCTCGTACGCCGATTGCTGACAAGGTGAACGGCTGCACTAAACACTCTTTCGGAGTATACACTGGAGGGGGGGCAACTTAGGTAGAATAAAACCAGTTTCTGCAAGGGCCTCCAAATTGCCTCTTTTTCCTGCCAGTATACGTACGGACTGTCTGACGTGCCTACTTGGATGCGGTCACTCATATAATCCTCCACCATTCTTTCTGGTGACAGAATCATATGCAGTGACAGTAGACGACATGTCAGTAATCGTTGGCAGGTCCTTCAGTCCGGACCAGATGTCAGCACTCGCTCCAGACTGCCCTGCATCACCGCCAGCGGGTTGGCTCGGAATTCTTAGCCTTTTCCTCGCAGCCCCAGTTGCGGGAGAATGTGAAGGAGGAGCTGTTGACGGGTCACGTTCCGCTTGACTTGACAATTTTCTCACCAGCAGGTCTTTGAACCTCTGCAGACTTGTGTCTACCGGAAAGAGAGATACAACGTAGGTTTTAAATCTAGGATCGAGCACGGTGGCAAAAATGTAGTGCTCTGATTTCAACAGATTGACCACCCGTGAATACTGGTTAAGCGAATTAAGGGCTCCATCCACAAGTCCCACATGCTTAGCGGAATCGCTCTGTTTTAGCTCCTCCTTCAATCTCTCCAGCTTCTTCTGCAAAAGCCTGATGAGGGGAATGACCTGACTCAGGCTGGCAGTGTCTGAACTGACTTCACGTGTGGCAAGTTCAAAGGTTTGCAGAACCTTGCACAACGTTGAAATCATTCTCCACTGCGCTTGAGTCAGGTGCATTCCCCCTCCTTTGCCTATATCGTAGGTAGCTGTATAGGCTTGAATGGCCTTTTGCTGCTCCTCCATTCTCTGAATCATATAGAGGGTTGAATTCCACCTCGTTACCACCTCTTGCTTCAGATGATGGCAAGGCAAGTTCAGGAGTGTTTGCTGGTGCTCCAGTCTTCGGCACACGGTGGCTGAATGCCAAAAGTGGCCCGCAATTCTTCGGGCCACCGACAGCATATCTTGCACGTCCCTGTCATTTTTTAAATAATTCTGCACCACCAAATTCAATGTATGTGCAAAACATGGGCCCTCATTCCGAGTTGTTCACTCGGTAAAAATCTTCGCATCGCAGCGATTTTCCGCTTAATGCGCATGCGCAATGTTCGCACTGCGACTGCGCCAAGTAAATTTGCTATGCAGTTAGGAATTTTACTCACGGCTTTTTCATCGTTCTGGAGATCGTAATGTGATTGACAGGAAATGGGTGTTACTGGGCGGAAACAGGCCGTTTTATGGGCGTGTGGGAAAAAACGCTACCGTTTCCGGAAAAAACGCAGGAGTGGCTGGAGAAACGGAGGAGTGTCTGGGCGAACGCTGGGTGTGTTTGTGACGTCAAACCAGGAACGACAAGCACTGAACTGATCGCAGATGCCGAGTAAGTCTGAAGCTACTCAGAAACTGCTACGAGGTGTGTAATCGCAATATTGCGAATACATCGTTCGCAATTTTAAGATGCTAAGATTCACTCCCAGTAGGCGGCGGCTTAGCATGAGCAAATCTGCTAAAATCCGCTTGCGAGCGAACAACTCGGAATGAGGGCCATGGGACGTGCTGGAATTTGCCCTGCCCCACTTGTCCACATGTCCGTGGTTAAGTGGACATTGGGTACAACTGCATTTTTTAGGGCACTGGTGACTCTTTTTCTGACGTCTGTGTACATTTTCAGTATCGCCTGCCTAGAGAAATGGAACCTAGATGGTATTTGGCAACGGGGACACAGTACCTCAATCAATTCTCTAGTTCCCTGTGAATTAACGGTGGATACCGGAAACACATTTTTCACCACCCAGGCTGCCAAGGCTTGAGTTATCCGCTTTGCAGCAGGATGACTGCTGTGATATTTCATCTTCCTCGCAAAGGACTGTTGGACAGTCAATTGCTTACTGGAAGTAGTACAAGTGGTCTTCCGACTTCCCCTCTGGGATGACGATCAACTCCCAGCAGCAACAACAGCAGCGCCAGCAACAGTAGGCGTTACACTCAAGGATGCATCGGAGGAATCCCAGGCAGGAGAGGACTCGTCAGATTTGACAGTGACATGGCCTGCAGGACTACTGGCTTTCCTGTCTAAGGAGGAAATTGACACTGAGGGAGTTGGTGGTGTGGTTTGCAGGAGCTTGGTTACAAGAGGAAGGGATTTAGTTGTCAGTGGACTGCTTCCGCTGTCACCCAAAGTTTTTGAACTTGTCAATGACTTCTGATGAATGCGCTCCAGGTGACATATAAGGGAGGATGTTCCTAGGTGGTTAACGTCCTTACCCCTTCTTATTACAGCTTGACAAAGGCAACACATGGCTTGACACCAGTTGTCCGCATTTCTGTTAAAATAATTCCACACCGAAGAGGTGATTTTTTTTTGTATTTTGACCAGGCATGTCAATGGCCATATTCGTCCCACGGACAACAGGTGTTTCCCCGGGTGCCTGACTTAAACAAACCACCTCAACATCAGAATCCTCCTTGTCAATTTCCTCCCCAGCACCAGCAACACCCATATCCTCATCCTGGTGTACTTCAACAGTGACATCTTCAATTTGACTATCAGGAACTGGACTGCGGGTGCTCCTTCCAGCACTTGCAGGGGGCGTGCAAATGGTGGAAGGCGCCACCTGTTCCCGTCCAGTATTGGGAAGGTCAGGCATCGCAACCAACACAATTGAACTCTCCTTGGGGATTTGTGATTTAGAAGAACACACAGTTCTTTGCTGTGCTTTTGCCAGCTTAAGTCTTTTCATTTTTCTACTGGGAGGATGAGTGCTTCCATCCTCATGTGAAGCTGACCCACTAGTCATGAGGAACATAGGAGAGGGCCTCAGCCGTTCCTTGCCACTCCGTGTCGTAAATGACATATTGGCAAGTTTACGCTTCTCCTCAGACGCTTTTAATTTTGATTTTTGGGTAATTTTACTGAACTTTTGTTTTTTGGATTTTACATGCTCTCTACTATGACATTGGGCATCGGCCTTGGCAAACGACGTTGATGGCATTTCATCGTCTCGGCCATGACTAGTGGCAGTAGCTTCAGCATGAGGTGGAAGTGGATCTTGATCTTTCCCTACTTTACACTCCACATTTTTGTTCTCCATTTTTTCATGTGTGGAATTATATGCCAGTAATATATCAATAGCAAAGGCCTACTACTATATATACTGCGCACAAAAACTTAAATGCACCACAGGTATGGATGGATAGTATACTTGACGACACAGAGGTAGGTAGAGCAGTGGCCTACTGTACCGTACTGCTATATATTATATACTGGTGGTGAGCAAAATGATGCACTGTCCTACTACTGTATATATATACTGCGCACAAAAACTTAAATGCACCACAGGTATGGATGGATAGTATACTTGACGACACAGAGGTAGGTAGAGCAGTGGCCTACTGTACCGTACTGCTATATATTATATACTGGTGGTCAGCAAAATTATGCACTGTCCTACTACTATATATGTACTGCGCACAAAAACTTAAATGCACCACAGGTATGGATGGATAGTATACTTGACGACACAGAGGTAGGTAGAGCAGTGGCCTACTGTACCGTACTGCTATATATTATATACTGGTGGTCAGCAAAATTATGCACTGTCCTACTACTGTATATATATACTGCGCACAAAAACTTAAATGCACCACAGGTATGGATGGATAGTATACTTGACGACACAGAGGTAGGTAGAGCAGTGGCCTACTGTACCGTACTGCTATATATTATATACTGGTGGTGAGCAAAATTATGCACTGTCCTACTACTGTATATATTTACTGCGCACAAAAACTTAAATGCACCACAGGTATGGATGGATAGTATACTTCACGACACAGAGGTAGGTAGAGCAGTGGCCTACTGTACCGTACTGCTATATATTATATACTGGTGGTCAGCAAAATTATGCACTGTCCTACTACTATATATGTACTGCGCACAAAAACTTAAATGCACCACAGGTATGGATGGATAGTATACTTGACGACACAGAGGTAGGTAGAGCAGTGGCCTACTGTACCGTACTGCTATATATTATATACTGGTGGTCAGCAAAATTATGCACTGTCCTACTACTGTATATATATATACTGCGCACAAAAACTTAAATGCACCACAGGTATGGATGGATAGTATACTTGACGACACAGAGGTAGGTAGAGCAGTGGCCTACTGTACCGTACTGCTATATATTATATACTGGTGGTCAGCAAAATTATGCACTGTCCTACTACTGTATATATATACTGCGCACAAAAACATAAATGCACCACAGGTATGGATGGATAGTATACTTGATGACACAGAGGTAGGTAGAGCAGTGGCCTACTGTACCGTACTGCTATATATTATATACTGGTGGTCAGCAAAATTTTGCACTGTCCTACTACTATATATATATACTGTGCACAAAAACTTAAATGCACCCCTAGTATGGATGGATAGTATACTTGACGACACAGAGGTAGGTAGAGCAGTGGCCAACTGTACCGTAATGTTACATATTATATACTGGTGGCCAGCAAAATTATGCACTGTCCTACTACTGTATATATATATATATACTGCGCACAAAAACGTAAATGCACCACAGGTATGGATGGATAGTATACTTGACGACACAGGTAGGTAGAGCAGTGGCCTACTGTACCGTACTGCCATATATTATATACTGGTGGTCAGCAAAATTATGCACTGTCCTTCTACTGTATAAATATACTGCGCACAAAAACTTAAATGCACCACAGGTATGGATGGATAGTATACTTGACGACACAGATGTAGGTAGAGCAGTGGCCTACTGTACCGTACTGCTATATATTATATACTGGTGGTCAGCAAAATTATGCACTGTCCTACTACTATATATATACTGTGCACAAAAACTTAAATGCACCACAGGTATGGATGGATAGTATACTTCACGACACAGAGGTAGGTAGAGCAGTGGCCTACTGTACCGTACTGCTATATATTATATACTGGTGGTCAGCAAAATTATGCATTGTCCTACTACTGTATCTATACTGCGCACAAAAACTTAAATGCACCACAGGTATGGATGGATAGCATACTTGATGACACAGAGGTAGGTAGAGCAGTGGTCTACTGTACCGTACTGCTATATATTATATACTGGTGGTCAGCAAAATTATGCACTGTCCTTCTACTGTATAAATATACTGCGCACAAAAACTTAAATGCACCACAGGTATGGATGGATAGTATACTTGACGACACAGATGTAGGTAGAGCAGTGGCCTACTGTACCGTACTGCTATATATTATATACTGGTGGTCAGCAAAATTATGCACTGTCCTACTACTATATATATACTGTGCACAAAAACTTAAATGCACCACAGGTATGGATGGATAGTATACTTGATGACACAGAGGTAGGTAGAGCAGTGGCCTACTGTACCGTACTGCTATATATTATATACTGGTGGTCAGCAAAATTATGCACTGTCCTACTACTGTATATATATACTGCGCATTAAAACTTAAATGCACCACAGGTATGGATGGATAGTATACTTGACGACACAGAGGTAGGTAGAGCAGTGGCCTACTGTACTGTACTGCTATATATTATATACTGGTGGTCAGCAAAATTATGCACTGTCCTACTACTATATCTATACTGCGCACAAAAACTTAAATGCACCACAGGTATGGATGGATAGCATACTTGATGACACAGAGGTAGGTAGAGCAGTGGCCTACTGTACCGTACTGCTATATATTATATACTGGTGGTCAGCAAAATTATGCACTGTCCTACTACTGTATATATATACTGCGCACAAAAATTAAATGCACCACAGGTATGGATGGATAGTATAATTGATGACACAGAGGTAGGTAGAGCAGTGGCCTACTGTACTGTACTGCTATATATTATATACTGGTGGTCAGCAAAATTATGCACTGTCCTACTACTGTATATATATACTGCGCACAAAAACTTAAATGCACCACAGGTATGGATGGATAGTATACTTGATGACACAGAGGTAGGTAGAGCAGTGGCCTACTGTTCCGTACTACTATATATTATATACTGGTGGTCAGCAAAATTATGCACTGTCCTACTACTGTATATATGTACTGCGCCAAAAACTTAAATGCACCACAGGTATGGATGGATAGTATACTTGACGACACAGAGGTAGGTAGAGCAGTGGCCTACTGTACTGTACTGCTATATATTATATACTGTTGGTCAGCAAAATTATGCACTGTCCTACTACTGTATATATATACTGCACACAAAAACTTAAATGCAACACAGGTATGGATGGATAGTATACTTGACGACACAGAGGTAGGTAGAGCAGTGGACTACTGTACCGTACTGATATAATTCTGGTGGTCACTGGTCAGCAAAATTCTGCACTGTCCTCCTACTATATACTACAATGCAGCACAGATATGGAGCGTTTTTCAGGCAGAGAACGTATAATACTGGTGGTCACTGGATAGTAAAACTCTGCACTGTCCTTCTACTATATAATACTGGTGGTCCCCAGTCCCCACAATAAAGCACACTGAGCACAGATATTTGCAGCACACTGAGCACAGATATGGAGCATTTTTTTCAGGCAGAGAACGTAGATATTTGCAGCACACTGAGCACAGATATTTGCAGCATACTGAGCACAGATATTTGCAGCACACTGAGCACAGATATTTGCAGCACACTGAACACAGAAACTGAGAGAACGCCAGCCACGTCCTCTCACTATCATCTCCAATGAACGAGTGAAAAATGGCGGCGACGCGCGGCTCCTTATATAGAGTCCGAATCTTGCGAGATTCCGACAGCGGGATGATAACATTTGGGCGCGCTCGGGTTAACCGAGCAAGGCGTGAGGATCCGAGTCTGCTCGGAACCGTGCAAAAATGGATGAAGTTAGAGGGGGTTCGGATTCCGAGGAACCAAACCGGCTCATCACTAGTTTGAATCCCTGATTTATGATATATAGTAGGTTATATTGCTTATGGTTTGTTCAGCGCAAGGGGGAAATGTATAAAAAATTCAGAAGAATGGCCACCAATCAACCCAGAGTAACCAATCACCTTCTAACTACAGTAGCTTATCAAGTACATTCTTTAAAATGATAGGTAGAAGCTGATTGTTGCTATGGACAACTTGTCCTCTACTCTTTAGAAGGCCTGGTACATCCACCCTTATATCCACAAACTAATTTACAGACTCGAAAACACTGAAGGATCTCAAAACTGCATTTGATTAGCCAATATGATGTTAATGCTGATTAACATACAGGACAGAAAAGCTGTACCTTTTACACTAAAACCCTAGCCGCTGCAGCTGCTGGATGTAATCCTTAACCTACCTACTTTTTACCCAGTTAGCGTACACAAGCCCGTACCGTATACGCACTTTGCGTACACACACCGCAACGGACGTACAAAGTACACACTCTGCGTACACACACCGACACGCTGTAAGCACAATGCAGCTACACGTGTGGCTGAAATACACCTTAAACCTTAGCAGGAAAGGGACACAACACCAATTGTATTTAAATATGTTGGGATCTGACCCACCAACAGTCATTTACTAGCAGGGGGTTACAATAGTAATACAATTCCCAATAATAAGAGATACAGGCTACAATCAATGATACATACGTTTGTTCGCAAGCACCACCCGGTCCCGGTCCTCGGTCAATCAAGATAGATGACTTTCAGAGAATGTGTGGCCGGCCAGGCAGCTTGGCTTTTTACACATTTGTCCATTTCATGATACAATAGAAACTGTAATCTCTTCACCCATAGGTCACAGGGCTGGTCATTTACAGTACAGGAGAGGTCATAGGTCGGTTTGAATAGGTGGGCGATGCCTGTTTCAGGTGCACTTGCAGATGGTCTCCACTGGGTTCCCACCGAACATCAAAGTACAGTAAATACAGTGTAATATTAATATTCTGTTCCTGCACATATCTATGCGCAGGAGCGTGCTATCGTCTGCAAACTGCTACCGGAATATTGCTCTTAAAATACTGTACAACTGAATACCAAACACCACCTCCTAACCTAATTCTGTCCCCTCATATCCTGTAAAGGTGAATTCCTTTGTTACTGTACCTTTTAAGCAAGTGTAACTCGCTGGTGTGGTGCATGTAGGCTATGTGTAAATCGTGCACTGTGTGAATTAAATATGAAATGTGTCTTTGTGGCTTTTCCATGCAAATACATATGCTACCGTAATTACTCCTACCACGCGCTAATACGCACTACCACGCGAGCGGTCATACGCAACTTGCGAATATGCGCATGCATGGCAGAACAAGTACGCGCACAGCAGAACAAGGCCATCTGTGTGGTGTTTGTACTTGGTGCATATGGCTGCAATATTTTCGACTTCAACAATGAGATACCATATCAATAACTGCACTGGAATCAGAGATTACAAAGTTCCTAGCAAACAGGAGAGTTATTACATACAGAGTATGTAGATATACACTCTGCTGCATAAAGGCAGAATGCACCAGGATGTGGATTTAATGCAGATGGGAAGATGCTAACGTTAACAACATAATTTCCTGTGAATTAAAATTATATAACTTTTCCCAAAACATTTTCTTTTGTAGTATTCCTACTGTAAGTCAAACAAAATCAAAGTGTACTTAACTGCTGTGAAAATTAATGTCTTAACTACTTAAAACTTATTGGAATACTTGAATACTATTAAACCGTGCAGTTAAACATTTATCTTTTAAATGTTTTTTTTTCTTAGTCCATTTCATATTAAAGTGCATCTTGTAAAATTGTTTTATCAGTGTCGATATCTCACAAATTCAATTACATTCAGAGCTAAGATGCTGACACAAATTGTAGCATACTGACAATCCATATGGTTTATTACTGCACCATAAGTTTGGCGTCAGTTCCAACACAGAGAATTTTACCTCAGAGATATTTTTGACACTGAAGCTGTAGGTTTAATGTACAATGCACATTTTCTAAATAAACATGCAAATGTATCTGTATCCTTAGGAATGATAAAAAGTTATGTTTTTGTCTAATAGCAGGTTTACCAAGTATCTAATGGGATAAGCCTAACATTCTTGTATACATATATAGAAGTGTGTTTTTTTTTAAGTTTTAATTGCAGAATAAGAAGCAATTATGTAAGGCAGACCCATTTCCTCAATGAATGTGCAGTGGAATCCTTGGTACAATCCAATGGCTCCAACAGGATCATTCTAAGTGGAGGCAAAGGCTGATGTGATGTATGCATATATACTATAACTATATATATATATATATACTATAATTATATATATATATATATATATATATATATATATATATACACTGCTCAAAAGGAACACTAAAATAACTAGTAAAGAGCGGGTTCGGTTCCTCGGAATCCGAACCCGCCCGAACTTCACCTTTTTTTTACACGGGTCCGAGCGACTCGGATCCTCCCGCCTTGCTCGGTTAACCCGAGCGCGCCCAAACGTCATCATCCCGCTGTCGGATTCTCGCGAGACTCGGATTCTATATAAGGAGCCGCGCGTCGCCGCCATTTTCACACGTGCATTGAGATTGATAGGGAGAGGGCGTGGCTGGCGTCCTCTCCGAGTCCGTTGTATTATATTAGAACTTAGTTAGTTATAATTGTGGGGAGGATTGGGGACGGGGAGCAGCTGTTAGGGAGTACAGTGCAGGGTTTTGAGTTTAATCCGTTGTTTCTCTGCCTGAAAAAAAACGCTCCACCATATCTGTGCTCACTCAGTGTGCTGCACTGCTGCATGATATATCTGTGCTGATTGCACTGCTCACACTGCCTAATTGTGGGGACTGGGGAGCAGTTATAGCAGGAGTACAGTGCACAGTTTTGCTGACAGTGACCACCAGTCCAGTATACGTTTGTCTGCCTGAAAAACACTGTGGTGTTTTTTTTTTTTTCTTTCTTCATGCTAGTTTGTTTAGCAGTCTGCTGACACTGCAGTGTCCACCAGGTCCGTTATACAGTATATTATATATATAATTAAGCACTAAGCAGCAGTACGGTAGGCCACGGCTGTACCTACCTCTGTGTCGACTCGTCACTCGTCGTCCATAAGTATAAGTAATACTATCCATCCATCTACATTGTGTACCTGTGGTGTTTTTTTTTTCTTTCTTCATACTAGTTTAGCAGTCTGCTGCTGACACTGTCCACCAGGTCCGTTATACAGTATATTATATTTATATATAAGCACTAAGCAGCAGTATGGTAGGCCACGGCTGTACCTACCTCTGTGTCGTCACTCGTCATCCATAAGTATAAGTAATACTATACTATCCATCCATCTACATTGTATACCTGTGGTGGTTTTTTTTTCTTTCTTCATACTAGTTTAGCAGTCTGCTGACACTGTCCACCAGGTCCGTTATACACACAGTATATTATATTTATATATAAGCACTAAGCAGCAGTACGGTAGGCCACGGCTGTACCTACCTCTGTGTCGTCAGTGCACTCGTCGTCCATAAGTATAAGTAATACTATACTATCCATCCATCTACATTGTATACCTGTGGTGGTTTTTTTTTCTTTCTTCATACTAGTTTAGCAGTCTGCTGACACTGTCCACCAGGTCCGTTATACAGTATATTATATTTATATATAAGCACTAAGCAGCAGTACGGTAGGCCACGGCTGTACCTACCTCTGTGTCGTCACTCGTCGTCCATAAGTATAAGTAATACTATACTATCCATCCATCTACATTGTATACCTGTGGTGGTTTTTTTTTTCTTTCTTCATACTAGTTTAGCAGTCTGCTGACACTGTCCACCAGGTCCGTTATACAGTATATTATATTTATATATAAGCACTAAGCAGCAGTACGGTAGGCCACGGCTGTACCTACCTCTGTGTCGTCACTCGTCGTCCATAAGTATAAGTAATACTATACTATCCATCCATCTACATTGTATACCTGTGGTGGTTTTTTTTTCTTTCTTCATACTAGTTTAGCAGTCTGCTGACACTGTCCACCAGGTCCGTTATACAGTATATTATATTTATATATAAGCACTAAGCAGCAGTACGGTAGGCCACGGCTGTACCTACCTCTGTGTCGTCACTCGTCGTCCATAAGTATAAGTAATACTATACTATCCATCCATCTACATTGTATACCTGTGGTGGGTTTTTTTTCTTTCTTCATACTAGTTTAGCAGTCTGCTGACACTGTCCACCAGGTCCGTTATACAGTATATTATATATATAATTAAGCACTAAGCAGCAGTACGGTAGGCCACGGCTGTACCTACCTCTGTGTCGACTCGTCACTCGTCGTCCATAAGTATAAGTAATAATATCCATCCATCTACATTGTATACCTGTGGTGTTTTTTTTTTTCTTTCTTCATACTAGTTTAGCAGTCTGCTGCTGACACTGTCCACCAGGTCCGTTATACAGTATATTATATTTATATATAAGCACTAAGCAGCAGTACGGTAGGCCATGGCTGTACCTACCTCTGTGTCGTCACTCGTCGTCCATAAGTATAAGTAATACTATACTATCCATCCATCTACATTGTATACCTGTGGTGGTTTTTTTTCTTTCTTCATACTAGTTTAGCAGTCTGCTGACACTGTCCACCAGGTCCGTTATACAGTATATTATATTTATATATAAGCACTAAGCAGCAGTACGGTAGGCCACGGCTGTACCTACCACTGTGTCGTCACTCGTCGTCCATAAGTATAAGTAATACTATACTATCCATCCATCTACATTGTATACCTGTGGTGGTTTTTTTTTCTTTCTTCATACTAGTTTAGCAGTCTGCTGACACTGTCCACCAGGTCCGTTATACAGTATATTATATATATAATTAAGCACTAAGCAGCAGTACGGTAGGCCACGGCTGTACCTACCTCTGTGTCGACTCGTCACTCGTCGTCCATAAGTATAAGTAATACTATCCATCCATCTACATTGTATACCTGTGGTGTTTTTTTTTTCTTTCTTCATACTAGTTTAGCAGTCTGCTGCTGACACTGTCCACCAGGTCCGTTATACAGTATATTATATTTATATATAAGCACTAAGCAGCAGTACGGTAGGCCACGGCTGTACCTACCTCTGTGTCGTCACTCGTCGTCCATAAGTATAAGTAATACTATACTATCCATACATCTACATTGTATACCTGTGGTGTTTTTTTTTTTCTTTCTTCATACTAGTTTAGCAGTCTGCTGACACTGTCCACCAGGTCCGTTATACACACAGTATATTATATTTATATATAAGCACTAAGCAGCAGTACGGTAGGCCATGGCTGTACCTACCTCTGTATCATCAGTGCACTCGTCGTCCATAAGTATAAGTAATACTATACTATCCATCCATCTACATTGTATACCTGTGGTGGGTTTTTTTTCTTTCTTCATACTAGTTTAGCAGTCTGCTGACACTGTCCACCAGGTCCGTTATACAGTATATTATATTTATATATAAGCACTAAGCAGCAGTACGGTAGGCCACGGCTGTACCTACCTCTGTGTCGTCAGTGCACTCGTCGTCCATAAGTATAAGTAATACTATACTATCCATCCATCTACATTGTATACCTGTGGTGGTTTTTTTTTTCTTTCTTCATACTAGTTTAGCAGTCTGCTGACACTGTCCACCAGGTCCGTTATACAGTATATTATATTTATATATAAGCACTAAGCAGCAGTACGGTAGGCCACGGCTGTACCTACCTCTGTGTCGTCACTCGTCGTCCATAAGTATAAGTAATACTATACTATCCATCCATCTACATTGTATACCTGTGGTGGGTTTTCTTTCTTTCTTCATACTAGTTTAGCAGTCTGCTGACACTGTCCACCAGGTCCATTATACAGTATATTATATTTATATATAAGCACTAAGCAGCAGTACGGTAGGCCACGGCTGTACCTACCTCTGTGTCGTCACTCGTCGTCCATAAGTATAAGTAATACTATACTATCCATCCATCCACATTGTATACCTGTGGTGGTTTTTTGTTCTTTCTTCATACTAGTTTAGCAGTCTGCTGACACTGTCCACCAGGTCCGTTATACAGTATATTATATTTATATATAAGCACTAAGCAGCAGTACGGTAGGCCACGGCTGTACCTACCTCTGTGTCGTCACTCGTCGTCCATAAGTATAAGTAATACTATACTATCCATCCATCTACATTGTATACCTGTGGTGGTTTTTTTTCTTTCTTCATACTAGTTTAGCAGTCTGCTGACACTGTCCACCAGGTCCGTTATACAGTATATTATATTTATATATAAGCACTAAGCAGCAGTACGGTAGGCCACGGCTGTACCTACCTCTGTGTCGTCACTCATCGTCCATAAGTATAAGTAATACTATACTATCCATCCATCTACATTGTATACCTGTGGTGGCTTTTAGTTGTGCGCAAAATATGGAGAACAAAAATGTGGAGGTTAAAAAAATAGGGAAAGATCAAGATCCACTTCCACCTCGTGCTGAAGCTGCTGCCACTAGTCATGGCTGAGACGATGAAATGCCATCAACGTCGTCTGCCAAGGCCGATGCCCAATGTCATAGTACAGAGCATGTAAAATCCAAAACACAAAAGATCAGTAAAAAAATGACCCAAAAATCAAAATTAAAAGCGTCTGAGGAGAAGCGTAAACTTGCCAATATGCCATTTACGACACGGAGTGGCAAGGAACGGCTGAGGCCCTGGCCTATGTTCATGGCTAGTGGTTCAGCTTCACATGAGGATGGAAGCACTCATCCTCTCGATAGAAAAAAGAAAAGACTTGCGGCAAAAGCACAGCAAAGAACTGTGCGTTCTTCGAAATCCCAAATCCCAAAGGAGAGTCCAATTGTGTCGGTTGCGATGCCTGACCTTCCCAACACTGGACGGGAAGAGCTTGCGCCTTCCACCATTTGCACGCCCCCTGCAAGTGTTGAAAGGAGCACCCGCAGTCCAGTTCCTGATAGTGAAATTGAAGATGTCAGTGTTGAAGTACACCAGGATGAGGATATGGGTGTTGCTGGCGCTGGGGAGGAAATTGACAAGGAGGATTCTGATGGGGAGGTGGTTTGTTTAAGTCAGGCACCCGGGGAGACACCTGTTGTCCGTGGGAGGAATATGGCCATTGACATGCCTGGTGAAAATACCAAAAAAATCAGCTCTTCAGTGTGGAAGTATTTCAACAGAAATGCGGACAACAGGTGTCAAGCCGTGTGTTGCCTTTGTCAAGCTGTAATAAGTAGGGGTAAGGACGTTAACCACCTAGGAACATC
Source organism: Pseudophryne corroboree (assembly GCF_028390025.1). Classification (NCBI taxonomy): domain Eukaryota; kingdom Metazoa; phylum Chordata; class Amphibia; order Anura; family Myobatrachidae; genus Pseudophryne; species Pseudophryne corroboree. The sequence continues at coordinate 271,542,200 of NC_086450.1, read as the reverse complement.
CTCCCTTATACGTCACCTGCAGCGCATTCATAATAAGTCAGTGACAAGTTCAAAAACTTTGGGCGACAGCGGAAGCAGTCCACTGACCAGTAAATCCCTTCCTCTTGTAACCAAGCTCGCGCAAACCACACCACCAACTCCCTCAGTGTCAATTTCCTCCTTACCCAGGAAAGCCAATAGTCCTGCAGGCCATGTCACTGGCAAGTCTGACGAGTCCTCTCCTGCCTGGGATTCCTCCGATGCATCCTTGAGTGTAACGCCTACTGCTGCTGGCGCTGCTGTTGTTGCTGCTGGGAGTCGATCGTCATCCCAGAGGGGAAGTCGGAAGACCACTTGTACTACTTCCAGTAAGCAATTGACTGTTCAACAGTCCTTTGCGAGGAAGATGAAATATCACAGCAGTCATCCTGTTGCAAAGCAGATAACTGAGGCCTTGACAACTATGTTGGTGTTAGACGTGCATCCGGTATCCGCCGTTAGTTCACAGGGAACTAGACAATTTCTTGAGGTGTTGTGCCCCCGTTACCAAATACCATCTAGGTTCCACTTCTCTAGGCAGGCGATACCGAGAATGTACACGGACGTCAGAAAAAGACTCCACAGTGTCCTAAAAAATGCAGTTGTACCCAATGTCCACTTAACCACGGACATGTGGACAAGTGGAGCAGGGCAGACTCAGGACTACATGACTGTGACAGCCCACTGGGTAGATGTATTGCCTCCCGCTGCAAGAACAGCAGCGGCGGCACCAGTAGCAGCATCTCGCAAACGCCAACTCGTTCCTAGGCAGGCTACGCTTTGTATCACCGCTTTCCAGAATACGCACACAGCTGAAAACCTCTTACGGCAACTGAGGAAGATCATCGCAGAATGGCTTACCCCAATTGGACTCTCCTGGGGATTTGTGGCATCGGACAACGCCAGCAATATTGTGCGTGCATTACATCTGGGCAAATTCCAGCACGTCCCATGTTTTGCACATACCTTGAATTTGGTGGTGCAGAATTATTTAAAAAACGAAAGGGGCGTGCAAGAGATGCTGTCGGTGGCCAGAAGAATTGTGGGCCACTTTCGGCGTGCAGGCACCGCGTACAGAAGACTGGAGCACCACCAAAAAAACCTGAATCTGCCCTGCCATCATCTGAAGCAAGAGGTGGTAACGAGGTGGAATTCAACCCTCTATATGCTTCAGAGGATGGAGGAGCAGCAAACGGCCATTCAAGCCTATACATCTGCCCACGATATAGGCAAAGGAGGTGGAATGCACCTGTCTCAAGCGCAGTGGAGAATGATTTCAACGTTGTGCAAGGTTCTGCTGCCCTTTGAACTTGCCACACGTGAAGTCAGTTCAGACACTGCCAGCCTGAGTCAGGTCATTCCCCTCATCAGGCTTTTGCAGAAGAAGCTGGAGGCATTGAAGGAGGAGCTAAAACAGAGCGATTCCGCTAGGCATGTGGGACTTGTGGATGGAGCCCTTCATTCGCTTAACCAGGATTCACGTGTGGTCAATCTGTTGAAATCAGAGCACTACATTTTGGCCACCGTGCTCGATCCTAGATTTAAAACCTACGTTGGATCTCTCTTTCTGGCAGACACAAGTCTGCAGGGGTTCAAAGAACTGCTGGTGAGAAAATTGTCAAGTCAAGCGGAACGCGACCTGTCAACATCTCCTCCTTCACATTCTCCCGCAACTGGGGGTGCGAGGAAAAGGCTACGAATTCCGAGCCCACCCGCTGGCGGTGATACAGGGCAGTCTGGAGCGACTGCTGATGCTGACATCTGGTCCGGACTGAAGGACCTGCCAACGATTACTGACATGTCGTCTACTGTCACTGCATATGATTCTCTCACCATTGAAAGAATGGTGGAGGATTATATGAGTGACCGCATCCAAGTAGGCACGTCAGACAGTCCGTACGTATACTGGCAGGGAAAAGAGGCAATTTGGAGGCCCTTGCACAAACTTGCTTTAATCTACCTAAGTTGCCCTCCCTCCAGTGTGTACTCCGAAAGAGTGTTTAGTGCCGCCGCTCACCTTGTCAGCAATCGGCGTACGAGGTTACTTCCAGAAAATGTGGAGAAGATGATGTTCATTAAAATGAATTATAATCAATTACTCCATGGAGACATTCACCAGCAGCAATTGCCTCCAGAAAGTACACGGGGATCTGAGATGGTGGATTCCAGTGGGGACGAATTAATAATCTGTGAAGAGGGGGATGTACACAGTGAAAGGGGTGATGAATCGGACGATGATGATGAGGTGGACATCTTGCCTCTGTAGAGCCAGTTTGTGCAAGGAGAGATTGATTGCTTCTTTTTTGGTGGGGGCCCAAACCAACCAGTCATTTCAGTCACAGTCGTGTGGCAGACCCTGTCGCTGAAATGATGGGCTGGTTAAAGTGTGCATGTCCTGTTTATACAACATAAGGGTGGGTGGGAGGGCCCAAGGACAATTCCATCTTGCACCTCTTTTTTCTTTTTTTCTTCTTTGCGTCATGTGCTGTTTGGGGAGTATTTTTTGGAAGGGCCATCCTGCGTGACACTGCAGTGCCACTCCTAGATGGGCCAGGTGTTTGTGTCGGCCACTAGGGTCGCTTAGCTTACTCACACAGCTACCTCATTGCGCCTCTTTTTTTTCTTCTTTGCGTCATGTGCTGTTTGGGGAGTATTTTTTGGAAGGGCCATCCTGCGTAACACTGCAGTGCCACTCCTATATGGGCCAGGTGTTTGTGTCGGCCACTAGGGTCGCTTAGCTTACTCACACAGCTACCTCATTGCGCCTCTTTTTTTTCTTCTTTGCGTCATGTGCTGTTTGGGGAGTATTTTTTGGAAGGGCCATCCTGCGTGACACTGCAGTGACACTCCTAGATGGGCCAGGTGTTTGTGTCGGCCACTAGGGTCGCTTAGCTTACTCACACAGCTACCTCATTGCGCCTCTTTTTTTTTTTCTTTGCGTCATGTGCTGTTTGGGGAGTATTTTTTGGAAGGGCCATCCTGCCCGACACTGCAGTGCCACTCCTAGATGGGCCAGGTGTTTGTGTCGGCCACTTGGGTCGCTTAGCTTAGCCATCCAGCGACCTCGGTGCAAATTTTAGGACTAAAAATAATATTGTGAGGTGTGAGGTGTTCAGAATAGACTGAAAATGAGTGGAAATTATGGTTATTGAGGTTAATAATACTATGGGATCAAAATGACCCCCAAATTCTATGATTTAAGCTGTTTTTTAGGGTTTTTTGAAAAAAACACCCGAATCCAAAACACACCCGAATCCGACAAAAAAAATTCGGTGAGGTTTTGCCAAAACGCGTTCGAACTCAAAACACGGCCACGGAACCGAACCCAAAACCAAAACACAAAACCCGAAAAATTTCAGGTGCACATCCCTAAAAATAACACATCATAGATCTGAATGAATGAAATATTCTTATTAAATACTTTGTTCTTTACATAGTTGAATGTGATGACAACAAAATCACACAAAGATTATCAATGGAAATCAAATTTATTAACCCATGGAGGTCTGGATTTGGAGTCACACTCAAAATTAAAGTGGAAAAACACACTACAGGCTGATCCAACTTTGATGTAATGTCCTTAAAACAAGTCAAAATGAGGCTCAGTAGTGTATATGGCCTCCACGTGCCTGTATGACCTCCCTACAATGCCTGGGCATGCTCCTGATGAGGTGGACAGTCTGTGGTGCAACGTGACGTTGGTGGATGGAGTGAGACATGATGTCCCAGATGTGCTCAATTGGATTCAGGTCTGGGTAACGGGCGGGCCAGTCCATAGCATCAATGCCTTCGTCTTACAGGAACTGCTGACATACTCCAGCCACATGAGGTCTAGTATTGTCTTGCATTAGGAGGAACCCAACCGCACCAGCATATATTCTCACAAGGGGTCTGAGGATCTCATCTTGGTACCTAATGGCAGTCAGGCTACCTCTGGCGAGCACATGGAGGGCTGTGTGACCCCCCAAAGAAATACCACCCCCACACCATTACTGACCCACTGCCAAACCGGTCATGCTGGAGGATGTTGCAGGCAGCAGAACATACTCCTTGGCGTCTCCAGACTCTGTCACGTCTGCCACATGTGCTCAGTGATAACCTGCTTTCATCTGTGAAGAGCACAGGGCGCCAGGGGCGAATTTGCCAATCTTGGTGTTCTCTGGCAAATGCCAAACGTCCTGCACGGTGTTGGGCTGTAAGCACAACCCCCACCTGTGGACATCGGGCCCTCATACCACCCTCATGGAGTCTGTTTCTGATTGTTTCAGTAGACACATGAACATTTGTGGCTTGCTGGAGGTTATTTTGCAGGGCTCTGGCAGTGCTCCCCCTGTTCCTCTTTGCACAAAGGCGGAGGTAGCGGTCCTGCTGCTGGGTTGTTGCCCTCCTACGGCCTCCTCTACGTCTCCTGATGTACTGGCCTGTCTCCTGGTAGTGCCTTCATGCTCTAGACTCTACGCTGACAGACACAGCAAACCTTCTTGCCACAGCTCGCATTGATGTGCCATCCTGGATGAGCTGCACTACCTGAGCCACTTGTGTGGGTTGTAGACTCCGTCTCATGCTACCACTAGAGTGAAAGCACTGCCAGCTTTTAAAAGTGACCAAAACATCAGCCAGAAAGCATAGGAGCTGAGAAGTGGTCTGTGGTCACCACCTGCAGAACAACTCCTTTATTGGGGGTGTCTTGCTAATTGCCTATAATTCCCACCTGTTGTCTATTCCATTTGCCAACAACATGTGAAATTGATTGTCAATCAGTGTTGCTTCCTAAGTGGACAGTTTGATTTCACAGAAGTGTGATTGATTTGGAGTTACATAGTGTTGTTTAAGTGTTCCCTTTATTTTTTTGAGCAGTGTATATATATATATATATATATATACATATAGATGTGCCCTCAAATATCATTGCTGCGTACCGTGTAGTGGGCACCATGCAACTCGCGCCGGCTCCTTGCGTTATTTATCTCGTTATAAGTTGTGTTATAAATATAATGTAACGTTATAATTGTAACGTGCATACTACTTTCTGTCCACCAGATGTCGCTTTTCCTAAACTTTACAGCTCATGCCTCAAACACCCAATGGGTCCTTCCTAGCGCCACCTGCTGATTGGCTGACATTTATTGTAACAATAAAGAACCATTAATCACTTCCCTTTATAAAAAAAATCCCTTTCTACAAAATACAAGGCCACGCTGCCGCCCTGTTCACACAATTCATTTTGTCATTATATTGTGTACTAAATCCTGGATTTTATTAGCAAAATCAGCAAAAAAAAAGGCATACAAATGCAGATTGAATGCTCAACGTATCGAAGGTTTATCCCTTCATCATCAGGATAAGAATAAACATAAAACTCACCATTAAATTCCCTTCACCACACCACGTGACATCGCGGGAAATGGAGGCTGTCTGACGGTGCCCACACATGACATCATCATCAGGTCCCCATTCCCAAGGCAACCAGTCTTACAAGCTGTGAAAAATAGACAGTGTTAAAAACAATGCTGTTAGGTTTACAGCATGCAGCGCAGACGAGCTTGTTCAATACATAAATACAAGTTTAACAGCAGTAACACCTTATTGCATTACAAATAGATGTTCAATGCCCCAGTAGCCACCATATTAAAAACAGCATATACAGGAAAACTCAGCCCACAATCATATTTACAGCCATGTATATGAACTCCTACTTAGAGGAAGCAGTGTAACCCCAGATTCTCATTCATGCCCCTGGGTGCCAGGGTGCCCAAATGGTGTATCATCTAGATTCGCACCTCAGTAATGCAATTGATCTATTCCCACCCCTTAAATGTGGTGGGATATAATCAATGATCTTGTACCTGAGTGCTGATAGGTTGTGTCCAGCATTAACAAATTGTCTAGACACTGGCTGGTCACTGTGTCCATTCTCAATTGCGGTTCTAATAGAAAGTCTATGAGTAGCCATTCTTTCTCTTAATGTTCTATCAGTTTTTCCTAAGTAGCTAAGGCCACATGGGCAAGTTATCATGTAAATTATGTACCTAGTAGTACAAGTAACTTGATGCCTAATACTATATTTCTTGCCAATATGTAGATGCTGAAATATCTCTCCTGCTATAAGATAATGGCATGTTATGCAATTCAGGCATTTAAAACATACTTTCTTTTGAGATAGGAATTGTTCTGTTGTTGTCTTATTAAAGTCAGAGATATCTGTTCTCACTACCCAATCGCAGATGTTCTTGCCTCTAGTATAACTTGGCATTATGCTTTTTACTTTCAAGTTTAGTCCTTTATCGGAACTCACTATGGGCCATTAGTTTCTTACAGTATGTCTTATGTTGTTACTCAATTCATTGTAATGATTTACCCATGTATCCTATTGGCATTGGAATCTCTTTTTCTTAATTTAAGAAGTTGCTCCCGTGGTAATAAATAAGCCTAATGCTTAGCCTGAAGTAATCTGTTTAGATCATAGCCCCTTTGGATAAATTTAGAGACCATATTGTCAAAATTGGCCATAGCCAAAGAAATGTCACTGCATATTTGCCTCGCAAGAAATTGTGGGTAAGGCAATTCATATTTCAAATATTTTGGGTGAAAACTTCTCGCATGTAGCAGAGTATTGTGGTTGGTAGGTTTATTATATAATTGGTTGTAATCTGACCATCCCACAAAATAATCTGTACATCCAGGAAATTTACCATATTTCGGTCAACAGTGTATGTGAATTTTATAGGACTCGTTGACAAATTGTGCTCCAGTATACATGACACAAAGGCCTTCTCTGATCCAGACCAGATTATAAATAAGTCGTCTATGTATCTTGCATAGAACCTGATTTTATTGCGGATATTTGGATCACTGAAAAATATGACCTTCTCTGCTTTAAACATAAATGCATTGGCGTATGATGGGGCCACACTGGACCCCATCGCACACCCCGAAATTTGGAGGTAATATCTCCCGTCATGAAAAAAGTTATTTTTTGTTAACACCATTTCCAAAAGTTCCATGACAAAACCAGTATCAGGGTCCTCATACAGAGGGTTCTCAGTGATCAAATCACATACCGCACTGATAACCTCCGAGTTTGGTATGATGTTATAAAGATTAGATACATCAATGCTACACAGTATACTGTTTTCCATTATTTCACCTACAGCATGTAACTTGTTCAAGAATGCAGTCATATCCTGGATATAATCAGGATGTCCCATAACACAAGGCTGTAACAAACAACCCAAAAACACAGAGACTAGTTGAAATAGTGACCCCCTGGCAGAGATAATAGGTCTGCCAGGTGGGTCGCTAAGGCTCTTGTGTATCTTGGGAAGTGTGTACAGTAGGGGTACAGTAGGGTTTTTAATCAGTAAAGCATTACCCAATTCAGCACAAATACTATCATTAGCCACTGCTCTACATAAGCAACTCTCTAATGTATGTGAAAATACCTCAGTTAGATCTTGTGTCAATAATCGATAGACATTGGTGTCCGATAGTTGTCTATCAATTTCACATTTATACTTATTAACATCCTGTATCACAATTTCCCCGCCGTTATCGGCGGGGCAAATAACCACCTCAGTATACATAGATACATTTTTCAATGCCCTAAGTTCAGCAGAGGACAGGTTGTTATAGTCACTCTTGGGCACCTTGGAAGATACCAAGTTATCGACATCATGATTTAGCATATGTGACAATGTCTTAAAGGCTATATTATTGGAGATGAGCTCAAAGCCTGATTTTTTTTCTGTAAATGTCTTAGCCCAATCTGAAAATCAGATGCACTTAAAGTTTCCTCACACATCCCTCTGTTCCCCTGGAAGTGTTCATGGAGTCTCAACTGTCAGTTAAGTCGATACTTTTCGACTTCCCATGAGAAACTGTCAAACTTGTTCTTAGGGACATACGAGAGACTACGATTTAATACCTTTAATTCCGGCTCAGTAAGAATGCGGGATGAGATGTTAATCACTATCTCAGACATGCACTGTCAAGTGTGAGACCTTACATAGACAGGTGTGTGCCTTTCCAAATCATGTCCAATCAACTGAATTTACCACAGGTGAACTCCAATTGAGCTGTAGAAACATGTCAAGGATGATCAGTGGAAACAGGATGCACCTGAGCTCAATTTTGAGCTTCATAGCAAAGGCTGTGAATACTTATGTATATGTGATTTCTTAGTTTTTTATTTTTAATAAATTTGCAAAAATCTCAAATAAACTTTTTTCACGTTGTCATTATGGGGTATTGTGGGTATAATTTTGAGGGGGAAAATTTATTTATTCCATTTTGGACTAAGGCTGTAACATAACAAAATGTGGAAAAAGTGAAGCGCTGTGAATACTTTCCGGATGCACGGTAGGTGACAGGTGTCAGGATTCAAGGAGGAACTGGTTCAGACAATCAGAATACTCTAACTGCAGACACTGGAGTTAGGCCAAAAAAACATACAGGTTGAGTATCCCATATCCAAATATTCCGAAATACGGAATACAGGTTGAGTATCCCATATTCAAATATTCTGAAATACGGAATATTCTGAAATACGGACTTTTTTGAGTGAGAGTGAGATAGTGAAACCTTTGTTTTTTGATGGCTCAATGTACACAAACTTTGTTTAATACACAAAGTTATTAAAAATATTGTATTAAATGACCTCCCGGCTGTGTGTATAAGGTGTATATGAAAAATAAATGAATTGTGTGAATGTAGACACACTTTGTTTAATGCACAAAGTTATAAAAAATATTGGCTAAAATGACCTTCAGGCTATGTGTATAAGGTGTATATGTAATATAAATGCATTCTGTGCTTAGATTTAGGTCCCATCGCCATGATATCTCATTATGGTATGCAATTATTCCAAAATACGGAAAAATCCCATATCCAAAATACCACTGCTCCCAAGCATTTTGGATAAGGGAGACTCAACCTGTATTCTGAAATACAGACTTTTTTGAGTGAGAATTAGATAGTAAAACTTTTGTTTTCTGATGGCTCAATGTTCACAAACTTTGTTTAATACACAAAGTTATTAAACATATTGTATTAAATGACCTTCAGGCTGTGTGTATAAGGTGTATATGAAACATAAATGAATTGTGTGAATGTACACACACTTTGTTTAATGCACAAAGTTATTAAAACTATTGTCTAAAATTACCTTCAGGCTGTGTGTATAAGGGCCCTCATTCCGAGTTGTTCACTATTTTTTTCGTTCGCACAAGGTATGAGTAAAATTGCGAACACGTTGCAAAATTGCGAATATCCGCCCCAACGTATTTTTGCAAATTCGTCCGCAGTATTACACAAAGTGGGCGTACGCCAAATGACATCGCAGTAATGCGAAACCATCGCATTAACACAAACCTCATCGTAAAAATACTAACTTTTAGTAGATTTACACATTTCTCTTAAAATTGCACACGCTTTTGGTAAAAAAACGCACAGCAATGGGTTTTTTTCACTTTTAAGTTAAATAAGGCTCCACAAGCCTTCCTCAGTTACGAATCCAATTAGTGTAATGATTGTTAATGGTCATGACCAATTATGTTTCCAAATAATACCTGTAGAACACTTTCACTTTGTAGGCATAATTGGCCATTAACATTATACATAAGTTATTTTTAATATAGATGTGTTAAATGTTGTTTTGTGTTTTTTTGTGTTTTTTTTAGACGTGTAGTGTGTGAATAAATGTGTTAACATGTTTTTAAAATCAATAAGCTCCTAACTATTTTTAATGTTTATTTTCGTTATAAATTGTAAATTCACATTCTTAAGTTACATGTCAGAAATGTTTAAGTGAACCAATTTCTGCTAGGCATTCTGCAGTTCGTTTATTGCATAAATTAACACAACACCCGATTATCTTGAATCAAAAATGTTTATTATTATTTTTTGCAAATAGTTATAAATAATATTTTTTTTTAAACAAATTTCTCCATCACATCCACTGTTGCCAATAAATTTTGGAGTTGCTGGCGCATGCTGGCCAGAATTTCGGCCAAACTTGTGGGATCTCCAACCGCAACATCTGAAATTAAGATGCAAAATAAACATTAATAACTTCATCACATTACCTATTATACAAACAAGGCACAAAGCATACTTTAATGCAGGCATGTCCAAACTGCGGACCTCCAGCTGTTTCAAAAATACATATCCCAGCATGCCTTGACCCAGTTTTGCTGTCAGAGAATGCAAAAGCTGTGTCTGGCCATGCTGGGATGTGTATTTTTTCAACAGCTGGAGGGCCGCAGATTGGACAGGCCTGCTTTAATAGCCAAGTAATACCCCTTTTACACTCGCAGAAAAATCCCGGGATATTGCACGTGAACGCGCATCATCCCGGGATTTTTCTCAGTGTAAATGGGTACAGGGACAATTTCCCGGGACGAGCATCCCGGGATTTCATCCCAGGTCTAGAGCAGGGTTGAACCCGGGACCGTCCCGGGAAGCTGCCAGTGTAAACGGGTATACCGGGTCAAGGCGACCCGGCACCCGTTCTCTTCATAGGAGGAGGCGGTGCTTGGAGAAGATTATCTCCAAGCACCGCCTCTGGGAGACTCGGCGGTGACGTCACTGACCCGGCAATATGCCGGGTCAGCCCGCTAATGTGAAAGGGTCATTCCCGGGAATGTGTCCCGGCAAATATACCGGGACACATTCCCGGGAATGAACTTTCCTGCGAGTGTAAAAGAGGTATAACTACATCATGGATGTTTTAATGATAAAACATTATCAGAACAACACACAAGCCTGCTCAGCAAGATTTTTATTTTTTACTTAAACAAAGTGTACGACACCATGGGGTCCATACAGTAATATGGGAGTTATATTGTAGATGGAATGTTACCCATAGCAACCAATCAAAATCAACATATTATCTTGGTGAAGGTGATACATTTTTGAAAAGTATGATCTGCTTGGTTGCTATGGCCAAAATTCCAACTTAAATAGTAATACCATCTTAGTAAATGTAGCCTCATGCAGGGATTCATTCACATCTGGAGTGAAGCATTTTTTATTATTTTGTTTTTGGCCCTGCATCATCACACTGCATATCCACATCTTCTGAAGGAGCACATATCGTAGCATGCCCACACTCCATGAAAGCCTGCCTTACAACATAAGGTCAAACAGCTTTATAAATGTATAAATCCGAAATAGTAGGAGTGTAACTTTCACAACACAAATCACTGTGTCCTTAGCCTGCCTAACAAAATGACTCCTGCAACTTTTTTGTGAAAATATTGCAATACCCAAGCACAATTGTAAAAGTAAAACCACACAAAAAGTACCACTCAGGTCTAAATGTTTTGCATATAATGTATCACATACAAACCCTGTTGTGCAGCCAAACCTGTCGACATAGTGATTGTCAAACAAATGTAGACACTGTACATATAATGTTCCGCACACAAATGTAAAGGCATCATCCATAACATGATGAAGAAGACAAGCAATTAACCTTGACAAAAGATTGCCACACTGCATTTATTTTATTTATTTATTTATTTTTTACTTTAAAAAATAAGGAATGTGTGTGAACTTACTCTCCTCTGCCACTTGGCCACCTCCCTCAAGTGTCTCCGGGGCCTCTGCTGCCCATTCAGTTGGGGGCGAAGGTGTCTGGTTGGGGGATGGAGGCTGGATGGGTGAGGTTGGCTGGATGGGGGATGGGTGCTGGATGGGGGAAGGAGGCAGGATGGGGGAAGGAGGGTCTAATTTGGTGAGAGGATGGAAGGGGGAGGTCCTTACAGAGGGGGTTTGGGAATGATAGGGTGAGGGTGGTGGAGTGTTTTTTTGGGACACAGAGGGGGAGGGGGGCAGAGAGGGGAATTGGCAAAGAGAGTGGGATTGGGCTGGAGAGGGGGAATGGGCTGGAGAGGGGGATTGGGAGAGAGAGTGGGATTGGGCTGGAGAGGGGGTTTGGGAAAGAGAGGGTGAGGTGGCTGGAGAGGGTGAGTTGGCTGGAGAGGGGGTGGTGGCTGGAGAGGGGGTTTGGACTGGAGAGGGGGTGGTGGCTGGAGAGGGGGAGTGGGCTGAAGAGGGGGAGTGGGCTGGAGAGGGGGAGTGGGCTGGAGAGGGGGTTGTGGCTGAAGAGGGGGATTGGGCTGGAGAGGGGGATTGGGCTGGAGAGGGGGTGGTGGCTGGAGAGGGGGTTTGGGCTGGAGTGGGGGATTAGGCTGGAGAGGGGGAGTGGGGTGGAGAGGGGGAGGGGGAGACAGAAGGGGATGGGGCTTGAGAAGGGGCCTGGTGTGGGCTCCCAGCACCAGCAGCAGCACCTTGCCGTTGTGCTCGCCCTAGAATGACATATGTAATATTTAGTTTTTAACATATACATTTATAACATCAGCATATTCCTATTACTCTGTTCTGTCCCATGTTAAAGAGACAGGGGTAACATTACTAAGTTTGTAAAATGTTGTAAAATGTTGATACTGGTGATGTTGCCCATAGCAACCAATCATATTATACATAATCTTTATTAAGCTGCTTCTATCAGATAATATATAGAATCTGAATGTTTGATATAGGCAACATCACCAGTTCTCAAAACCATCCACATTTTAAAAAGAAACCCACTGAGCAGGTTATTGGGTTCATTTGTCAGCCTGTGTAGCAACTCTGTACAACAACATGCACTTTTTCAGAATCACCTTGCTACACAGTCAGTACTGCTTGCCCTACCCACACACACTCATGTTTATTCTCCAAGTTTATTGTTAGTGTGCTAATTTTCTCACTCTCACTTAGTGAAAGTATGCAAAGTTTATGCTAAAATATGTTATTTACTGTAATATTTTACTTACTGCGACTTCGTAGGGTGCGGATTTGTTGGCATAGCTCCGCCAACAGGTTCGGCGTACGCCTGCGGAGGTCGCTCCATTTCCTTTCTAGCTGGATCACGGTCCTCCGGCTGCGGGTCCGCAATAAGCGGCGGACCTCCGCGTAGGCCTCACGCTTCACCCTATTCGCGACAAATGGCACTCGCGGCGTGTAAATGCTGCTGCGCGCATCATGGCAATGGCGTTTTCCATATATGGGCATATATTTATAGTTTGTAGTTGTATGTGATTGGTTCGAAATGTATAGTGTCATCTGTAATCAACTTTATTGATATGTGTACATTGATGTGCAGGACAGTTTGTATAGTTCTCATGTGCGGAAATTCGCACTCGCACACGCGGACTCACACACACATCATTCAAATATGACTTCACATCATAAACATATTAGTCTTCACATATCTATAAAATAAATACTTTTTAAAATAAAAAAAACTATTGGATACAACAATCTTACACAACATACATGAAAAGGAGAATATTACATAACAAAACTGTACAGAAACAATATAAAATTCACTCAAAAATCACTGAAATGTGCTCACTCAGAAATGTCCAACGCGCTTCAGTAATTTTCCGCATACACCCACACACAGGCTGCATGCAAGGCGTTCATCTAGCCAGTGCAGCAATTACTGGACCAATTAGCATAATATACACCTGCACGGAATTCCGCACTGGAAAACGCAAGCAGCTATAAATACCCGAACACTCGTGCATACACACATGCTACCAGCAACATGGCTACTCGTGAGCAGACGGCAGCAGAGATGGACGAGGTGCAGAAGCAGATGGCAGCACTAACACAGAGAAGATTAGCACTGTGGAGGCAGATGCTTGATTTGGCAAATGCAGACTCTGAAATACCAGGACCCAGTACTATACAAACTCCTTCTGCTACCCAGGAGTTAGGAGTGAATCCCCTGCCAGACATAGCTAGTGGGGAAACTGAGGGTGATTCTGGACTAGCAGCTCAAACACAAACTACACAAGCAGCTAGTGAAGAGGAAGATGGTGATGAAGGTCAGGATAAAAGCTCACAGGCTACTTCCAGAAAAAAGAAAAGACAGCCCGCCTTCACTAAGAGGGAGTTACGGATTTTGGTCACACAGGCCATGCAAAAAATACATCGAGGACCCAAAAACATGGGTGCTGCAACCAAAGACAGAATTTGGAGGGACATCACTAATTCTATTAATGAAGTCGGCTCAATAGTCCGCACCTCGCAGGAAGTTCGAAGACGGTAAGTGTATATTGCCAGTCCATTTTCTGTGCCAAGTATTCTAAAAAAGTAACTTAGATGTGATGTTGCCTATAGCAACCAAATGCATAGCATGTGTACTATATATTAAAGCTGGTTTTAAAAATTTAACACTAACTTGTCCCTGTTTTTCACCACATATGTAGTTGGGCCGACTTCAAATCCCGCCTGAAGGGCAAGAGGTCTGCGGAGTGGAATGCCTCGAGGGCAACAGGGGGAGGACCAGCTGCCACTGTGGAATACACAGATCTGGAGGAGATGGCGATGGACTGTGTGAGCTACGAGGAGGGGGTTGGAGTGTCTTATATGGACACGGACCTGCCTGAAATACTCCATGCACATGACTTGCCAGGTAAGTTTACACACATATTTGTTTTTTTTTGTTTGTTTTTTTACAAACAAAACTCTCATTGTTTTTATGTACTCTTTTTCCACTCATTCTTCTATTTGCTTTCACATAACACAGCACAGGGGGGTGAGCAGGTAGAGTCACAGGAGGGTTATGTGGCTGTGGCTGAGGCTGAGGTGGAGGGACCTAGTGTGTCTGGCAGTGTGGGACCACAAATCCCACCCATCCAGATTCCAACTGCCCCCCCCCCCCACCCAACCTTCTGCTATCCCGGAAATCCTGATTGAAATAGCCAGGTATGGTGAGAGCCTGAATGCTTTTCAGGACAGGATGTTCCGGGAGGTAAGCCAGATACCTGTCCGGCTCACTGAGCACAGAACCATTGTGGAGCAAGGTGTAGCTCAACTCTGCCAAGGTCTGGCAGAGATCAGGCAGGGAGAAGATCAACTCGCCTCCTCCTTCCATGAACTTGCCAATTCCATTCGGCAAGGGCTCCAGGACATCGCTGTCTCCCTTGCCCACAATGGCAGAGAGCCAGCCACATCGGCTCCCTCCCCTCCCCCTGCCCAGGAAGAACATCCCACTGGGCAGGGCCCTCGAAGGTCGCTCCGCAGACCAAGCCAAGAAGAACATCATCAGGCGGGGAAAAAAAAGAGAAAGTGATGTCTCTCCAGATGGGCAGCACCCATGTTTTTGACAATGCTAAATTCCTTTGTCGTATAATCAACCCTTTATGAAGCTAAGAACACTGTACGCTGTTTACTTAAGAAATACCGTAATGATACGCTATTTGCGTAACGATCGCTCAGCCGTAGGCGAGACGCTCAAGCGTCACGTTCGCTCACGGCCCAGTGATCACAGGACACGTTATTGGTTATGTCTAGGGGAAAAGATTCGCTGTAACGTAGCATACGCTAGAGACCATGAGGAGGTCACCAGCGGTGCAGACGCTCACAACACTATACCTTTATGTTAAAACCTTATACCGATGAAATACACAGAATACCTTAATGTGAGTACAGGGTGTAAGTGCAACCTTGTGTAACCTGACTACCTACAAAGCTGCTTGAGCGTCACCGAAGCTCAAGTGAACACTTAACACTATAGTAAATACACAGATACTGGTTTAGGTTTCCAAAGCCTATTAACTGTATTATATCTAATATACTTGTAAAAGGGGATAACAGTACATATGATACGCTACAATATAACAGAGACCTCCTAACCACAGAACTAAACAATAAATACAAAAAGACAATACTACGCTGACCTAAATACAATACAATACAATACTATAATACTATGAGGTATTTAAGAGAAAAGAGGAGAGAGAGAGATAGAGAGAGAGAGAGAGAGAGAGAGAGAGAGAGAGAGAGAGAGAGAGAATTTGGCTCACAGAAAGACAATGATTATGGAGAGAACTTACGCACAAAGGGTAACGATCGCAAGCGCCTCTGGACAGCCAGCTTCCCGATTATCAGCAATGATAACAGTTTGAAGAGAAGTGCAGGCTGGATGTCACTGACCCGTCTTTTATGCTACTCACACAATGCAATCTATTGGTCCCTACAGTCTCACTGTCCATTGGACGCAGGAACTCGGCTTCGCATTATAACAAAGGTCATAGGTTGATTCATATCAGTGGCCCTGGTTATGCAAAACAATGGGTGATAACTAACACATTCCTGTCTTCTGGAGGGGGTATTGTTTGGCGAATACAAACCCAGAATCCTGTCTGGGTTTTGTTCTATATTCATGATGTCCACTTTCAGTTGAGACAATGACATCTCAGCCCTCATTCTCCTGTATACAAATCCAGCCCCATTTGTAAACACAGGTGTTGGCCTTCCTCATTGAGTCTCAAAGCTCAGTGTAATTAAAGACTATTGTACTCCGTCTGCGGGAAAGATACTGATTTGGAGTACAATTGATCTTCAATTACTATTCCTGTGTTTACCTTATGCATGTGTAGGTATGAGGCCCTCTTAACATGCAAACTATTGTTTGGGGGATTCCTGAGGTCAAAGAGACATTTGAGACCTACTGATGCCTGTCTCCAACTGTTCAGATGCATGACTAAGTAAGGACAAATAAATAAATGGACATAACTTCTTATGTCCATAACTATTCGCACGAGCGATTAATCTGCTCCAAACCAACACCGGAATATTGCTATTTAAATACTCTTCCGATGGGTACCAAACACTGCTGTATGACCCCTGTTAGATCCTTCGCACAATACAAAGAGGGATTCCTCCGTTCAGGGACATTCTATATTAACCAAACTTTCAGAATCTATCAAAGGGACCATAATCTATAAACTACATTAATTGTGAACATTTGTAACGAATGAGTCGCACGCTACGATCACATAAACTCTACCGTAAATGCGCATACCGCGCCTGCGTGTGCACGCTATTGCGGGTATGCGCCTCCACGGGAGAGCGTACGCACGCGCAGCACGGACCAGTGTGCGGTGCAAATATGGCAGTGTGCATTGAGACATTTTTCTGACTTCGACAGTCTACCCTTTGGCAGTCAATAATAACTGCCACAAAATATTTAAGGAGAAAAATGTAAGTCAGGGGTTAATTGATTTCCATGGTGGGGTAAGGAAGAAGAGAGGAGTAGGTGTGAAAAGGGTATGACCTAGTGAGAAAGCAGAAGCATGTGTGTATGAGTCCATGTTTGGAGGGTCATGTATCATCGTGCCGTACGTGTGGTAAATCAAGCTTCGAGGTATTGCGAAGTATACATTTGAATTCCTTCTTATCCCGTACTAAGGGTCTGTGGATGGGCTGTCAAACTCTACCGAGCTCATTTCGGCTTTCAGTTGTAACAAAATGGGGATGCACATTTTAGTTGATGATACATGAATGGGGGAGGTATGTGGTTGCTGATATCTGTGCCTGTATTCCCTATCGACTATGTGTGTCATTACCTGAGGGTTGTAGAGATGAAGATAAAGAACACTTATGGAAAATGCAATGATATTCTATGTCAGGGAAATGTACATTCGTCGATTGAGGTCTTGATTGGTGTCGGTTGATTGGAGTCTTCTTCTTTGTGCTTTTGCTCATAAATCGTGAGTAAAGCAAACAACGTCCATGGATTTACAAAAAAATGTTGGGCTAGCGTGATTTTAAAGTTCCTAGGGAAACTGGGGTACCCATGGCATTGTCCATCAAAATCTTGTATATCAGGTCGTCTGCTCTTCTTCTTTCCATCTTTCCGTTGTCGGCCCCTTGGCTCATCAAATCCTTCGTCTACGTGGGTCTTTGTACCTCGGAGGAAAACATAGAAATGGGTGAAAGACGGACCGTATGCTCATTACATCATTACGTCATGGTTTCTAACATTGGGTCGTAAATCAAATCTAGGTTAATTACAGTTTCCTCACTCCTCAAGCTCATCACTCTTGTACTTTGTTTGCACCTCATTAAAGCCTGCCCGCATCTAAATATCAATCCAATCGATATAACGACACCCAAGATACATAGGAGAAACTTTCCAACATCCATTATGACTCCTTGAGCCCAGTCTCCCAAACCGGAGAACCAATTTCGCGGGTTCAACCATGACACCCAACCAGTCAGCTCATTACCTACAGCAGCAAGGGTGAGATTGTGTTTTCGACGAAATTCCCACTTTAATTGCAGAATATCGTCCATCTTTTGGTCTATGACCTCTACCGGATCCTCGGTGCTATTGGTGATATACGTGCAACACTTTATGCCGTACTGTGTTGCCAATGTAACACAATATCCGCCTGTTACTGCTGTAAGGTAATTAAGAACCATCCTATGCTGAACTAGTTCTGTTTTGTAAGCTTGGAGTTCTCTTCCAGTGTATCTAAACGTGTCATCATACATTTCAGTGATATTATCTAACAAATTGGCGAGTGCGGAAATGTATCTATAATTCATCACTCCTCGAGCGGTACGAGTGAAATCTAACGCTACCAGAACCTGAATCCCGGTGGATTCATGGATAAGATCAGAGGCCGGATGCTCTAACCTTTCTGACAGTTGTCTTTTAACAAGGTGCTCGTAGTGAGTGTGAGTATAAGGAGCTTGGGCACCACGGTGTATCTCTTTCATTTTGTCATGTGTTACAGTCATCACTTCAGGCAATACTTTTCCAATATAACACAATCCTTCAGAGTTTGGGGCAAGCCACTTGTACGCCTTTCTCCCGCATATGAAATATGCATCATCGGGGAGAACATATGGGACGGAGAAGGACATGACCATGTTACAAACCTTCCAGGTGAAATCCCCTGACCCTAATTCTTCCATCTGCTTAATGCACGTATCGGTTTGTACGATATGTGCACAGTATCCTGGTGATACCTCTCCAACTTTTAGTAATCCTATTTCCTAAGGTATATCGATACCGGAAAGATTTTCCTCTACTGGCTATGTGGCGTACGAGCTCTGTATCTGTAGGCATTCTATCTGCTCTATGTGAAAAGGTCATGGTTTGGTTGCTCCATGACACTTCCCAATTTCCCGGTTTTCTAGGATTGGAGATGTTAAAACATAAGAGGGACCTATCCACATGGTATTGGTGGAGCTTCAAACTAGGAGGGCTGGAGATATTAAACCTCCTGTCCACCGGTCTCCCACCCTTTAGCTCAAGTACCTCCCCTACCGTTAAAGGAAATGGTACTAGCCCTGATTTGCTGTGACCCTGAGGTACTTGAGAGCATACCCAACAATCTGTTTGGTTCAACACGTTACCCACTAGAGAGTGATAGTCACTCAATGGATGCCGGTCCATATGGATATTAAAACTAGATTGGCATTTCTTTGTTACAGAGCCTACAGATACAACTTTCTTTTTGAACTAACATTCCTTCACAGTTGTTTACAAATAACATGGTTGTTAGATCGTGCCCGGTACTCGCCTTTGCTTGGTGATTGGGTGGCTATTGGAAATTTACACCTCCGTCTCAGTCATCAGGACCTTTCTGGATCCTTTCTCGACCTCACTGGTACTCTCACCGAAACAGACTGCTCTGGTCAACATCATGGTTAACGGGAAAAATCCATATCACAGTCTCTTGGGGCAAGTCCATCTTACAGGAGGAGAAAAGAAGAAATTTGTAATGGGGTACAAAAAAATCAATTTGAGGGGGAGAGAACTCGTTACGATAATAAGTTCTCTCGTCTTGTTGTTCTTCTTGTTCTGCTGTCCTCTCAAAGGTGTTGTCTCTCAGTCTTCAAAAACGATCATTCTGGTGATGCAATATTCCTTCCTAACCGACGATCTTTCTGTAAGGAGCAAAAATCTGGCATTACCATTGGTCCAACTGAGGGGTGACATGGCATCTTTAAACCATGGAAACATGAGTGAGAAGAGAGAGAAAATAAAAAAAAACAAAAGAGATAGAGAACAATTCATGTGCATATATACATTACATAACCCGACAATAACCACCAATAAGAGAAGAGAAACAAAGCATTTTTAAACATTTGTAAGAAAACATTGTTAGTATTAGAAAAACATTGTCAGACTATCAGGCTGTCGTATCTACGTGTCTAATGGTCTCCTTGAGCAGTCCCTCCCCACCAGCACTTGCATTATTCCACTGTCTGTATCTGGCCAGAATACATTGTGGTGGATAGGTCATGCTGGGGTTTGGTAGACTTCTACAAGGACCAGGCGAATATGCAATGTGTGAATTCTTACCAATACTCGTCAGAGATGGGGATAGAGAGAGAAAGAAAAAAAACATTTTTCACAAATACATTTACAACTTTTCACCTGGTCATTCCTGTGTCTTTCAGTGAATGACCTCCCACTTCATTAACCGTTACCTCAGGCTTGCCTCCATTCCTAATAATCACCTTTCCTGCCTATGTGATCCTTGATTGTAATGGTGTGTGTTGTAATTTTGCTCATTTTCATGTCTAGGGGGTCTAACTTTATGTGGGTTATTACAGTTACTGGCATAATGCCCTTCTCTTCTACAATGGTAACAAATCCTTGGCCTTCTCCATGTACTAGGGGCCTGGGGTTCCGGTCGACTTGATGCATCCTCTAGTGCTT
Organism: Pseudophryne corroboree; assembly: GCF_028390025.1. Classification (NCBI taxonomy): domain Eukaryota; kingdom Metazoa; phylum Chordata; class Amphibia; order Anura; family Myobatrachidae; genus Pseudophryne; species Pseudophryne corroboree. The sequence continues at coordinate 271,521,664 of NC_086450.1, read as the reverse complement.
GGATGTTCAGTGTCATCAACCGCTCTCCCTGCGCTTCCCTGGTTCTTTGGATATTTCGGTCATGCTCGATAGCGGACTCTCTTAATGCCGCCACCGAGATACCTCTCCAATGAGGTATTGAAGTTTGTACCCTAATTTTTAGTGTGTCTTTCAAGTTGCTCGCTAATACAGACACAGCTACCTCTCTGTGGTGTACATTAGTTTCAATGTCATCTATACCAGTGTACCTAGCCATATCCTGCAGAGCCCGGTGAAAATACTCTTCTGCGGATTCACCTTCTTTTTGTCTTATTGTATAGATTTTATTCCACTTCGCTACTGTAGGAAAATATTCTTTTAACTGTAGATTGATTCTTTTTATATTGTCTTGGTTATACTTGTTTGTTAGTGGCACTTCCTCATCTAGCTTACAATCAGTGATAAATTTCAATGAATCAACATCGGGGGGTAAACATGCCCTCAACACTGTCCTCCAATCTTTGTTACTTGGCTCTGCAGTCTGTCCTAGCACTCTAATGTACCTTTGACAAGCAACTAAGTCTTTCCTGGGATCAGGAAATTCAGACAGAATTGCTCTTAATTCTGTTCGGGAAAAAGGGCAGTACATGGCGATGTTCCTGACAGGAGTGATTCCTGAAGAGTCAGTTTCCCCATTTGGTACTGCAATTACCCTAACAGGATTAAGTCCAGTAATGTCATTCTGAATTGGTTCTAGGATATAAGGTACATTTGTTTGTGCGTGATGTATATTACCATACATACCTGTGAACACGACCTCACCTGACCCTCCATTAGGGGGTTTGATTACAGTTTTTACCGACTGGGTCGTGTCCACCTGGACGTCTTGTGTGATGGCTTCTGAAAGAGGTGCCGACATCGTTCTTGGTTCACTTTCTGGTTGGTGTTCCTGAGGAAAGTTTAACATGGGGTGCGACTTGCATGGGTTAATAGTTGTACATTCAACAGTATTACAATTATCTTGGTTACATTTATTACACTTATTCTTATTATCTGTACTACTGTTGCTAAGAGCATTTTTATTGTTCACCCTTGTGCTTCTCTCCGCAACCACAATCCCCTCCATTGCCACCTCTCCTCTCTCAAGATGAAAGTTAGGTAAGTAAGTTATATTTCTTTGCATTTCACTCTCCTGTTGCCATATTTGTAAACAATCATAATGCTTGATTCGTCTCTTTGCTGATTTGACGAGACATATCCTTCGCCTTAAATTATGCAACACCTCTGAGTCAAAACTACCTATCCCGGGAAATGGTGCCTTATCCCCCGCAGTCATTCGTGTCCATTCATCACAAAAGGTCTCAGAGTGGGGACCATATTTCCCCCACATTACTAACCGAGCAGACCCTCGGGGTCTGCAAGCCTCTGGAGTCTGAATCCTGACCTCCGACCGTCTCTGTGTTGTGCACTTGGCTGCCATTGTGGACCTTTTTAACACAGAAAAACTTCCTAAAATGCACCAAACACAGAACTTCGTTGGAAATCCTTAAAGCTCTTCCACTGAACTTCTTCTGCTCCGGGTATCTCCGGTCCGCCTTCTAGCAGACACGTGTAGCCGTTGCAGGCCCTATCTCTAGAGATTTTCCTGAGAAAATTCCCTTCCTTTTTCTTTTACACAAATCACGCTTGCATGTGCTCCCTACAACACGTATGAGGGCAAGATTTACGCATGGATATACGACCTCATATCACGTTGCGTTATTGGTCACACATACAACCGTGCGGTCCAATCGTACCACTTATAGACACTTGTTGCCCATAAATGGTAGGATCATTGGAGTCTCCCTACTGTGCTCCAAAACAGCCAGAGCGTAATACAACGAAAACTTTATCACACTCTGTTGCACGTTTTCACTCAGATCGTGCTCATCACATTCCACATAGATCACAAATTATCACATAGATCACAAAGTCCACAAAGCGGGATTATCACATAGATCACAAAGTCCACAAAGCGGGATTCAATACACTCATACCGTTTTCAACCCACTATCATTCTTATAGTTTTCTGATCAGAAAAATCATTTCCCGTAGTCTGATAGCTCTCCCCAGAGGTACTACAGTAAAACAAGGTATTTAAACTAAGTTTTGGAAAGCTGAAATCAATTTGTGTTATTTATCGCCTTGCGTTACTTCACTTTTGCGCTACTTATCGCTTTTGCGCTAATTCAACTTTATCACAACTTGAGCTACGTGGGCGTAACCAGACGCTACGTTGCGTAATGTACGCTGCGTGCGTCTGCCTTTCGGATTGCGTACGCTAGTCTTTGTTAGTGACACGTGTACGCAATGCAAAGGATCCACCGTAACACAATATATATTTTATCAATGTAGATGATCCCTGATCATCTACCGCAATCCACACTGCACACTGGCTGCCTCGTCTCTCGGACAAGCCGTGTGTTGTTCTATACTTTAACTATTACCTCTACTTATTAAATAACAGCAAATCTCCTTTTAGCCCTTTCTATCAACTATAAAATTTGGCAGACAGGAATAGTGATATACGAAAATGAAACAGAAATGCAGATATATGCGTGCGTACGCAAGACAAAAGAAAAATAAACAGTTTTAAAAAGACACAAGCGTTTTGTTCTTACTTCCGGTTACCGGATTCCTTCAGCACTCTTTACCTAAGCGAAGCAGACGCTTATCCCGTCAGCAACTGCGAGACAACCTCCCACCCTTTGCTGGGGGATAATGTCTGCTGATCTACCTAGTGCAGATGTGAAAAGGACCGGACGAGCCCGCAATTGACAATGCTAAATTCCTTTGTCGTATAATCAACCCTTTATGAAGCTAAGAACACTGTACGCTGTTTACTTAAGAAATACCGTAATGATACGCTATTTGCGTAACGATCGCTCAGCCGTAGGCGAGACGCTCAAGCGTCACGTTCGCTCACGGCCCAGTGATCACAGGACACGTTATTGGTTATGTCTAGGGGAAAAGATTCGCTGTAACGTAGCATACGCTAGAGACCATGAGGAGGTCACCAGCGGTGCAGACGCTCACAACACTATACCTTTATGTTAAAACCTTATACCGATGAAATACACAGAATACCTTAATGTGAGTACAGGGTGTAAGTGCAACCTTGTGTAACCTGACTACCTACAAAGCTGCTTGAGCGTCACCGAAGCTCAAGTGAACACTTAACACTATAGTAAATACACAGATACTGGTTTAGGTTTCCAAAGCCTATTAACTGTATTATATCTAATATACTTGTAAAAGGGGATAACAGTACATATGATACGCTACAATATAACAGAGACCTCCTAACCACAGAACTAAACAATAAATACAAAAAGACAATACTACGCTGACCTAAATACAATACAATACAATACTATAATACTATGAGGTATTTAAGAGAAAAGAGGAGAGAGAGAGATAGAGAGAGAGAGAGAGAGAGAGAGAGAGAGAGAGAGAGAGAGAGAGAGAGAGAGAATTTGGCTCACAGAAAGACAATGATTATGGAGAGAACTTACGCACAAAGGGTAACGATCGCAAGCGCCTCTGGACAGCCAGCTTCCCGATTATCAGCAATGATAACAGTTTGAAGAGAAGTGCAGGCTGGATGTCACTGACCCGTCTTTTATGCTACTCACACAATGCAATCTATTGGTCCCTACAGTCTCACTGTCCATTGGACGCAGGAACTCGGCTTCGCATTATAACAAAGGTCATAGGTTGATTCATATCAGTGGCCCTGGTTATGCAAAACAATGGGTGATAACTAACACATTCCTGTCTTCTGGAGGGGGTATTGTTTGGCGAATACAAACCCAGAATCCTGTCTGGGTTTTGTTCTATATTCATGATGTCCACTTTCAGTTGAGACAATGACATCTCAGCCCTCATTCTCCTGTATACAAATCCAGCCCCATTTGTAAACACAGGTGTTGGCCTTCCTCATTGAGTCTCAAAGCTCAGTGTAATTAAAGACTATTGTACTCCGTCTGCGGGAAAGATACTGATTTGGAGTACAATTGATCTTCAATTACTATTCCTGTGTTTACCTTATGCATGTGTAGGTATGAGGCCCTCTTAACATGCAAACTATTGTTTGGGGGATTCCTGAGGTCAAAGAGACATTTGAGACCTACTGATGCCTGTCTCCAACTGTTCAGATGCATGACTAAGTAAGGACAAATAAATAAATGGACATAACTTCTTATGTCCATAACTATTCGCACGAGCGATTAATCTGCTCCAAACCAACACCGGAATATTGCTATTTAAATACTCTTCCGATGGGTACCAAACACTGCTGTATGACCCCTGTTAGATCCTTCGCACAATACAAAGAGGGATTCCTCCGTTCAGGGACATTCTATATTAACCAAACTTTCAGAATCTATCAAAGGGACCATAATCTATAAACTACATTAATTGTGAACATTTGTAACGAATGAGTCGCACGCTACGATCACATAAACTCTACCGTAAATGCGCATACCGCGCCTGCGTGTGCACGCTATTGCGGGTATGCGCCTCCACGGGAGAGCGTACGCACGCGCAGCACGGACCAGTGTGCGGTGCAAATATGGCAGTGTGCATTGAGACATTTTTCTGACTTCGACATTTTACATGTTGCCTCGATGTATTTTTTTTTTTTGGCTTGTGTGGCCAGAATGTAGAACTCCCTCAAAGTGAAAGGTTTTCTTTAAATTGTAGCCTGTGAGTTATTTGTGCCTACACCTGAGCCATCTTCCTCTTCCTAGCGTGCTGTGTATGTTTGTGTGTTTGTTCCGGAATCTACCTCAGTTCCCCTAAAAGTTTAGTCTGGCTGGGGGTTCACTTACTTAATTTAAAATATCATATTCTGGCAGAATAAGGGGTTACCATAGTACTGGGTTCTGCTATGTGCATTTGCCCAATGCCATCTGCTTGCTGCTATGTCCATCTCTGTATGTGATGCTCATTTGTAGCCATGTTGTGTTGTTGATTTTGACCTTTATTTTAAGTAAACAAAAATTACTTTACAATTGTTTGTGTGTTTTATTAAAGGTTATGCACTCATGAAAACTGTGCCCTGTAAACTTGAACATGGCATATTGACATTTGTGGAACAAGGGAACAATCAGAATATTAAGACAAACATTGCATAGTGTAATTTTAAATCTGTAGGCCTTGCACAACACTTAATTTAGCATTTAAAAAAAAAAAAAACTTGGGTTACTAGGGGCATCATGCCATAGTATTAGATATGGACACATATTCATTTAAAAAAAAAAAATAAGCCACATTAAATGTAGGCTTTATTATGGTGCTCATGTTATTTGGTACGTACAAAGGAATATGTCTATGTTGAGAAGATTTAGCTGATGTGGTTTATAAGTTAGTTTAGTCACATTTGAGATTATTAAACAAATAATTAAAACATGCATTTAACATCAGTTAATTTTTATTGGTACTAAAAATACAGTGCATTATTTGTGAATGTGTCAGATTTGTTTGTGCTTACAATACAAATATGAAGTGGCCATATAATTGCTGCTTGTATTATTTTGTAAGAGCAGTGTTTTGCTAGTAAATGCACAACAGGTGAATTCAGTTGCTAATCAATTGCTAATTAGAGCAGACACACACTTGTAACAGTACTTCGCAAGTGCTGAGTAGCTGCAGACACACTCTTCTGCTGCGTGAAGATAGCGAACATTTGTTATGTACTTTTAACATAGGATACGCATTTTTGCCAAAAACACGCCTACTGCTGGATGCATACTCCCACACTAGCCGCCCACTTTCACGCCCATTTCGTAGGATTGCGAAGCCGTGCCTCTGCCACGCCTCCGTCACTCCCCGTTTTCGTTTCTGTATTACGAGCAGTTTTCTTTGTAGTATTTCTGCACATGTGTCGTATCGCTATGCTTGCGCATGCGTATTTCCGCTTTTGCGCATGCGCAGTTAGTGGTTTTCTTGCCGTTTGCGATGCGATGATCTGCTGCGAACAACTCGGAATGAGGGCCAAGGTGTATATGAAACATAAATGCATTCTGTGCTTAGACTTTGGCCTCATCATCATGATAACGCATTACGGTATGCAATTATTCCAAAATGCAGAAAAATCCGATATCCAAAATACTTCTGGTCCCAAGCATTTTGGATAAAAGATACTCAACCTGTAATAGGCAAAATTAGGTTGCAGAAGCTAGACACAGAACTATTTATAATAATTATTCATTGAAGAAATAAAAAGATAAAACACATTTTAATATTGACTACCTTATAAAAGCAAGTATGTGTTAAAAAAAACCTTTTAATATGTTAAAACAATATTAAATAATCACAGTTATACAGTACCACGCTGTTTATACATAACATAGAAATTCCTGTGAGTACAATAACACTGGAGAGCAGTCAATCTGTTGCCAAGGATTTCAAAGTCCATTTTGATTAATATTGTGCTCCTATTCACATATTTGCCATTCTTAATTTTCAATTGCCTCTAGTTTTTGAGATATGCATAGATCTTTAATATTTATGAGAAATTAAATTAAATAATGCTAAAAATAGTTAAAAATATATTTTTTTATTCTGATTAAATTTGATTTGTAAAATTATATGAAAAGACAAAGTATTAGTGTTAGGAAGCTATGAGAACCATTTTTTTTTAGGATTTTCTTTTGTATTCTTGCTGTGGACAGTCCCTCCACAGATTCCAACAGTAATCGGCCATCATGTGACGATTATTTTGGTAATCAATTGGTTTGTTTTTCAATTACAATATCCTAACTTTATCATCCTCTTCTTCCTATTCTGCCTTGGTTTGCTTGTGTGGGGCAAATGTGGGAATGCCTGGAGTTGCCTAAAGAAAAGAGATGAGAACTGTTGTCTCCTCTGAAACTGGAAGTACTCCTTTGTTGAAAAATGGGATTACGGTATGTAACTGTTATGAGCCACGGCTGTGGCTCATTCCTGTTTTGCATTTTGGTTAGGTATTTTATGTTATACTTCTGTTTATGTTCCCCGTGGGTGTCATGGGGTGCTTGGAGCTCTCCCTTAAGGAGAGGATACTGTTATGAACCACAGGTTCATTCCTATTTTATGTTTATAGTTCTCTTGCAGGCCAGGATTTCCCTTTGCTCTGGTTTAGAAGATTATTGTTTGCTGTCAGTGGTGAGTCTGTGAAATTGCAGCCTGTTTCCATGTGGTTGGCCTCACCTGTCTGCTAATTGCATCTTGTCAGTTTGAAGTCATGCAACAGGACAGCTGCACGACATAATTAATTAGGCCTCTCTGTTATATGCTGGCTCAGTGCAATTCACAGACGCTGGTGATATTTCTAGATTTCCAGTCTTCCAGAGTGCTTGAGTTCTGAGCTTGTTCCTGCCAGTTCCTGAGCTCCTGTCTAGCAGTGTTTGTCTAGCTGCTTCCTGTGTCGATTCCTGTGTCAGTTCCTGTGTCGATTCCTGTGTCAGTTCCTGTGTCTGATCCCGTGTCCTGCCGTGAAGCGTTCCTGTCCAGAAGTCCTGTGGCTTTGCCTGTGCCTGGTCGAGTTTCTAGCTTCTTGGTGTCCACCGGTCTGTCGTTTGGGATTCTGCCTGTCCTCCAGTTCTGAGAGTCTGTGTCGGCAGCATTGGGGGTTCCTGTCCGTTTGCCAGTATTTGTACCGGTTCCGTGAGTAGCGGCTCTGCCGCGTCCGTCGGCCTAGGCCGCTGTATTCCTTGGTTATATCTGTCACTGGTGTTTTGCAGATGGTTCTGGTTATGCTGTCACCGCCGGTACACAAAAGTATTGTGTCGGCGTGTGGACAGCATTTCCTTTGTTGTTCTTTTCCTTTGGCGGCAAGCCGCACATACATTTGGTTTTAGGCTAGTCAGTAGCCCCTGGCTTTGGTTGTTTCAGTTAGAGGGCCCCTTGTTATTACCCTGTCTCAGTTCACGCTTTGTCTCTCTTTAAGACCTGAGGGGGCATCGGAGTTGGGCAGACCTAATCCGCCCTTCAAACGCGGCTGCCATGGGCCCAAGAAACCATAGTCATGCAAGCGTGAATTGACAACACGGGTAAAACAATGGAGGTAGGGTGCCAGGGGCAATTCCCGTTCCATTTCACCTAATCCAGCATTACGTCCTGGTGCTCTGGACTCTCTGACTCTCTTCACAACATCTCCCTTGTTCTGAGCACCCGGAACCTAACAGTAACCCCATAAACATTAGGGGTTATGAAGTATAATTGTGTGTACTTTACCCATATGTGTATGTTGAGGACATATCTAAATATACTTATTACATATATTTGTTTGGGCTTAAACTGTGACTGTTGCATATTATAAATTATTTTATAGACTTGTGTAGTGTGAAACAAAAATTGACAGTAAGCCCACGAGTTGAAGAAGGTGCTGGAAGTATCACATGCTGGGGGCCAGTAGTGGCTTATTGGCAGAGCAGGAGAGCAGGGATGGACATGTGGCCAATGAGGATATAAAAGCCGCATCAGTGTGGCAGTTGGGTGTTGGTGAAGTACCTGTCACCAGGGTAGAGCTCGTACCATTGGCTTCCCACCTTATCATGAATGTGTTTAATAGATTCAGCAGTGACCTGTATGAGAGAGATTGAGAACAGAGATTGGGTGATGCTATCAGACTTAAGGAAGATGTTACAAATGGTATAGTTTTGCCCATATGAAGAGTAGAGAGGGGCTCAGCCAGCCAGAGAGAAAAAGTACAGCCCCTAGGAGGAGCCCAGAGACAGCCAACTGTGACAGGCTAATGGAGGAGGAGGCAGCACAAATCCTACTGACAGGTCTGGAAATGACAGAAATGTGCCTTTTGTAATGCATTAAACCAGCAACCCAAATACACAGTAAAGCATCCAATTGCACGTAGTTACAAATAGGATATGCTGTAGATGAAGACTGCAGGGTAAGCATCTCTCTTTCGACCTCAAGTCCTAATTTATCAGAAAGAATTGAGATATAGTAAAAGCTACTTTTAAGCACAGCTGCACAAAGTGATATACAACCCATACGTCAGACAGTCATTGATAAATATTTTCCCACAGGAGTATGGGGGTAATTCAGACTTGATCGTAGCAGCAAATTTGTTAGCAGTTGGGCAAAACCGTATGCACTGCAGGGGGGGCAGATATAACATGTGCAGATACAGTTAGATTTGGGTGGGGTGTGTTTAAACTGAAATCTAAATTGCAGGGTAAAAATAAAGCAGCCAGTATTTACCCTGCACAGAAACAATATAACCCACCCAAATCTAACGCTCTCTGCAAATATTATATCTGCACGTCTGTAGTGCACATGGGGGGGGGGGGGGTAATTCAGAACTGATCTCTCGCTAGCGTGTTTTGCAGCGCTGGGATAAGGTCAGAACTGCGCATGCATATGGTCACACAGGTACAAAGCGGATCCTTGCTGTGCGATGGGTTTTACAAAGGATCCATTTGCACAGCCGATCGCAAGGACATTGATAGGAAGAAGGCGTTTGTGGGTGGCAACTGACCGTTTTCAGGTAGTGGTTGGAAAAACGCAGGCGTGTCCAATTGTTTGCAGGGATGGTGTCTGACGTAAATTCCGGCCCCAGACAGGCTGAAGTGATTGCAGCGACTGAGTAAGTCCTGGGCAACTCAGAAACTGCACAAAGTTTTTTTGTACCGCTTGGCTGCACATGCGATCGCACACTTGCACAGCTAAAATACACTCCGCGGTGGGTGGCGACTATGCGAACGCAGGACTGCAAAAAACAGCTAGCGAGCGATCAGGTCTGAATTACCCTCATGATTTTGCCCAACTGACAACAAATTTGCTGCTACAATCAGGTCTGAATTACCCCCATGATGTCTATAAAAATACAACTCATCAATTATTGCTAAATCCAAATGCATCAATGACGTTAGTAAGAAACTCTATCAGTTGGTATATAAATTTATTACAACAAATGTACCAGAGAGAAAGATTCTTTATAAAACCAGGAAGCCATTGCTTATTGTTTCATAAGTATAATCCTATAGTATATGCACCGACGAGCATGGCCATGTGTATAGACTATTAAAGGGACAGTGAACGGGTTAAATACCTTATGAAAACATTTTAAAGCTTTAAAGTTGGTGTAATAATAGTTGGGAAATTGTTAACTGCATTGCATGGAGTAAACTGCTTATTACAAGGACATATTTTACAGGATATTACTGTTCTGTATGTTACAAATATGCAATGTTTATAAAACTAAATGAATTCATCCTCAGCAGAAAGAAGATGCAGAAAAACAAATGGCTAAACTTTTTTTTGTGTGCATTATTTAGTGTATAATATACAGTTGTAAATGGAACTAAGATTATAATGGCTGTATTGTACATGCTCTTACCAACATAGTTAGGCAGAATTTCAGAAATGAGTGTTCCCAAGTCCTCTCAATAGTTATACAAAAGGGATACCTAGGCTTGGCTGGAGGAACTAAAGGAGGAGAAATACAGATTTATTGTAGCAATTTAGGAAAAGAGAATACATGTATTCCTCAACATCTGATGGTTCAGCTTCAAAGAAGATAATCATGTACCTGTAAAACCTAGGAGTGTGCATATGCATCTCTTTTCCTCAAGCATAGTTTCTCTAACGTCCTAGTGGATACTGGAATTCTGTACTTTAGTATGGGGTATAGATTGGGTCCACTGGAGCCTGGCACTTTAAAACCTTTAGTGTGTGTATGTGTGTGCTGGCTCCTCCCCTCTATGCCCCTCCTACCAGACTCCATTTAGAGAAATGTGCCAAAGGAGCCGGGTGCAGTTCTCTGGAGCTCCAGAGAGTTTCCTTTATTTTTATATTTTAGTTATTTTTAGGTAGCCCTGGTTGGCAGCCAGGCTACCTGCTTCGTGGGACTTGGAGGGAGGACCGAACCAACCTCCTAAAGGTTAATAGTTCGTAATCCCAGCTGACAGGACACTGAGCTCCTGAGGTACTGATCACTAGAGATGAGCGGGTTCGGTTTCTCTGAATCCGAACCCGCCCGAACTTCATGGTTTTTTTCACGGGTCCGAGCAGACTCGGATCCTCCCGCCTTGCTCGGTTAACCCGAGCGCGCCCGAACGTCATCATGACGCTGTCGGATTCTCGCGAGACTCGGATTCTATATAAGGAGCCGCGCGTCGCCGCCATTTTCACACGTGCATTGAGATTGATAGTGAGAGGACGTGGCTGGCGTCCTCTCCATTTAGATTATAAGAGAGAGAGATTTACTGGAGCTTAGGACTAGGAGGAGTACTGTAGAAGTGTAGAGAGTGCAGAGAGTTTACTAGTGAGTGACCACCAGACAGTGCAGTTTATTTAATATATCCGTTCTCTGCCTGAAAAAAGCGATACACACAGTGACTCAGTCACATACCATATCTGTGTGCACTGCTCAGGCTCAGCCCAGTGTGCTGCATCATCTATATATATTATATATCTGTCTGACTGCTCAGCTCACACAGCTTATAATTGTGGGGGAGACTGGGGAGCACTGCAGTGCCAGTTATAGGTTATAGCAGGAGCCAGGAGTACATAATATTATATTAAAATTAAACAGTGCACACTTTTGCTGCAGGAGTGCCACTGCCAGTGTGACTGACCAGTGACCTGACCACACTGACCACCAGTATAGTTAGTAGTATACTTATATTGTGATTGCCTGAAAAAGTTAAACACTCGTCGTGTGACTTCACTTGTGTGTTGTTGTTTTTTTTATTCTATAAAAATAAAACTCATTCTGCTGACAGACAGTGTCCAGCAGGTCCGTCATTATATAATATATAATATATACCTGTCCGGCTGCAGTAGTGATATATATATATTTTTTATATCATTTATCATCCAGTCGCAGCAGACACAGTACGGTAGTTCACGGCTGTGGCTACCTCTGTGTCTGCACTCGGCAGGCAGTCCGTCCATAATTGTATACCACCTAACCGTGGTTTTTTTTTCTTCTTTATACATACATACTACTACGACATCTCTTTATCAACCAGTCTATATTAGCAGCAGACACAGTACAGTACGGTAGTTCACGGCTGTGGCTACCTCTGTGTCTGCACTCGGCAGGCAGTCCGTCCATAATTGTATACCACCTAACCTTTTTCTTTGCATCATGTGCTGATTGGGGAGGGTTTTTTGGAAGGGACATCCTGCGTGACACTGCAGTGCCACTCCTAAATGGGCCCGGTGTTTGTGTCGGCCACTAGGGTCGCTAATCTTACTCACACAGTCAGCTACCTCATTGCGCCTCTTTTTTTCTTTGCGTCATGTGCTGTTTGGGGAGGGTTTTTTGGAAGGGACATCCTGCGTGACACTGCAGTGCCACTCCTAGATGGGCCCGGTGTTTGTGTCGGCCACTAGGGTCGCTAATCTTACTCACACAGCTACCTCATTGCGCCTCTTTTTTTCTTTGCGTCATGTGCTGTTTGGGGAGGGTTTTTTGGAAGGGACATCCTGCGTGACACTGCAGTGCCACTCCTAGATGGGCCCGGTGTTTGTGTCGGCCACTAGGGTCGCTAATCTTACTCACACAGCTACCTCATTGTGCCTCTTTTTTTCTTTGCGTCATGTGCTGTTTGGGGAGGGTTTTTTGGAAGGGCCATCCTGCGTGACACTGCAGTGCCACTCCTAGATGGGCCCGGTGTTTGTGTCGGCCACTAGGGTCGCTAATCTTACTCACACAGCTACCTCATTGCGCCTCTTTTTTTCTTTGCGTCATGTGCTGTTTGGGGAGGGTTTTTTGGAAGGGACATCCTGCGTGACACTGCAGTGCCACTCCTAGATGGGCCCGGTGTTTGTGTCGGCCACTAGGGTCGCTTATCTTACTCACACAGCGACCTCGGTGCAAATTTTAGGACTAAAAATAATATTGTGAGGTGTGAGGTATTCAGAATAGACTGAAAATGAGTGTAAATTATGGTTTTTGAGGTTAATAATACTTTGGGATCAAAATGACCCCCAAATTCTATGATTTAAGATGTTTTTTAGTGTTTTTTGAAAAAAACACCCGAATCCAAAACACACCCGAATCCGACAAAAAAAATTCGGTGAGGTTTTGCCAAAACGCGTTCGAACCCAAAACACGGCCGCGGAACCGAACCCAAAACCAAAACACAAAACCCGAAAAATTTCAGGCGCTCATCTCTACTGATCACACATCATTAGTATGTGTGTGCATACCAGCAGCCAGCCGCCACTCTCTAACAGATGCCAAAGTTCCAGGTGCGGTGCGGTGAGTGTTACACAGGGGTCCCGGTTAGCATGTCCCTGGTGCAGTTTTGGTGAAAAGTCACAGAGCGGTCATGGGCCACGAGCTGTGATGCTCTCTGCAGACAAACTGGCTCAGGGCAGATGCCCCGCAGTGCTCACTGCCACTAAAGGATACATATTCTGATATTTTAATAACATGGCTAGTATAATCTATGAATCAGGGACCACGCGCCATTACAGGGGGCGGGGCTTTCTGGAGCAGGACCAGGCGGGAAGGTGCCATTTCCTGCTATTGCGGATAATCCAGGCTGCATAAACGTTGCTCCTCCAGAGACCCACACTGCTACAAGACTCTGTACTGGTACCAGGGGTCATAGAGAGGGGTGAGCATACCAGCGGTGACGCCGCTGCACTCCTGTCAAGTCATACACATATTTTACACATTGTACTGCTGTGTTCTGTGTGCTGGTGTCCGCTCCTCAGTGTCACTCCAGGGGCTCTCTAAGGTCTGTTAGGAGGTGTTGGTCAGTGGGATGCGCTGTATTACAGTTCTGTAAGATGCCTGTTGACATGGTAATGTGTGCCACTTGTAACTCTACCCCGTCTTCAGCAGGGTCGCTCATGTGTGAACAATGCTATTTTTCTCCACATGAGCACAGTTCACAGGCATTTCCCAAGGTTACCGGCTGGAATTTCAAACACTTCCTCCTCACAGATTTTTCAAATCAGGTTTACCAGCTTTATCAGCAGCAACAGTCACCTTGCAAGAGGCTTTCAAAAGCTTTTGTGGACAGGGGTGGTGGTTCCTGTACCTCCTCCCTTACACAACAGGTGTTTTTACTACAGTCTTTTTGTCAGTCCAAAACCGCATGGACCCATCTTAAACCTGAAGTATCTAAACCCATATCTATGGATGTTCAAATTCAAGATGGAATCCCTGCGTATAGTGGCCTCCGGTCTGGGAGAGGGAGAATTCCTGGTATCCCTAGATGTCAAGGATGCGTAACTACACATCCCCATGCGGCCCCCTCATCGGGCTTACCTGAGGTTTGCCATCTTGGATGACCATTTCCAGTTTCAGGCCTTGCCCTTTGGCCTATCCATGGCTCCAAAGGGTCTTCACCAAAGTCATGGTGGAGATGTGTCACTGGCCTAGGCTGAGGGTGTTGTGAACTTGGGGATTCTTCCGATGGTTGGGAAGAGGAACCACGACTGAGCCGGAAAAGGGGTGGCCTAATATAGGATTTCCTCATACAGGACGCAGACAGTGGAGTTTGATGAAATATAGAAGAACTTTATTGCAGGGAAAAACAACTTAAAGTCATATGTCAGAGAGGAATTAATGAGGGAATTCCAGACCCACTGAAGGGTTTTGTGAGCAATAATAACTGAGGAAACTGTGGGTGAGGCTTAAAAGTTACTGATAACTTGAGGAGCTTGTAAATGATGATTAAAGGCACAGATGGGTAAAGAACTTGTGAACGGAGGTGAAGACACTAGTAAATTGAAGAACTTAAGTGCAGAGGTTTAGGACGCTGATGATTTGAGTGCAGTGGTTTAAGACGCTGTTGATTTGTAGGACTTGTGAACGGTGACTGAGACGCTGATGATGTGAAGGACTGACGTGCAGGGGTTAAAGACGCTGTTGAGTTGTAGAACTTGTGATCGGTGACTGAGACGCTGATGATGTGAAGAACTGAAGTGCAGGGGTTTGAGACGCTGTTGATTTGTAGAACTCATGATCAGTGACTGAGACGCTGGTGACTCGTAGAACTTGAGAATGGTGATCTAGGCCCACAGACCACGCTGATTCCTAGGAGCACTGGTGATTGGACCGCAGAGAGATATACAGGCCGCTGAATACACTGGAACCAGTGCAACGAACTGGCACCTGGAAATGCCGGAGACACTGGAGTACAACTGCAGAGATCCTTGCCGGGAACAAGAGCGCTGGCATCCACGTCAGGGAAAGACGATACTCAGGCACTGAAGCACTGTCCGGCGTCTGACTTTGTATTCCCCGCCACCGCTAGATTGGCGGAGCAGTCTGATGACGTCACCTGCCCCCCGTCTACGTGATGCCGGGTGTCATGGCGGCGCCCATGCCCTGGAGAACCGCCGGGAGCCGCGCCAGCCAGACGCCGGAGCCCGTGGCCCACCGAAGGCAGAGGCCGCAACACCGACCAGCAGACACGCAGGGGTAAGCGCGGCGAACGCCGCCTCTGGTGTGTGACAATATGATGCTGCAACTGCGCATGATGGGAGTCAAGTTAGTCCCCTACTTGGTTGATCTCTTGATAAAGCCTATGTCCAGGGAGCGTCTATTGCACAGCATCGATCTGACGATTTGCCTGCTTACGGATCATGGGTGGATCCTAAACTTCCAGAAATCTCGCCTAGAACTGACCCAAAACCTTCAGTTCCTGGGAATGATTCTGGATACAGTGTCTCAAAAGGTGTTTCTTTCGATGGACAAGGCCTTTGGCTATCCAGGCCATGGTCCGCTCAGTGCTCCGTCCTCGCAAGGTGTCCATTCATCTTTGCATATGCTTGCTGGTGCTGCTTATGGTTGCTGCTTATAAGGCAATCCAATATGGCAGATTTCATGCCCGGCCATTTCAGCTTGATCTGCTAGACAAATGGTCATTGTCTCACCTGCACATGCATCAGGAAGTGACCTTATCTCCGAAAGTCCGGATCTCTCTATTATGGTGGCTGCAAGTTCCTCACCTGGTCGAAGGCAGGAATTTCAATATCCACTCGTGGATTCTACTCACTATGGGTGCCAGCCTTCTGGGTTGGGGGGCTGTGACCCAAGGGGCCCAGTTCCAGGGGAGATGGCCAGTTCAGGAATCATCTCTGCTGATAAACATCCTGGAACTCAGGGCAATTTACAAAGCTCTGCTGCAGGCTTCCCATCTCCTGAGGGATTGGCCGATCCAGGGTCAATCGGACAACGCCACGGCGGTGACGTACATAAACTGACAAGGGGGATCAAAAAGCAGAGCGGTGATGCGAAAGGTGTCAAAGATGCTCCTCTGGGCGGAGGCCAATGCAAGGGCCATCTCAGCCACATTCATTCCAGGTGTGAACAATTGGGAAGTGGACTTCCTCAGCAGACACAACCTCCATCCGGGGGAATGCGACCTACATCCCCAGGTGTTTCAACAGCTAATTCACCGGTGGGGCTGTCCGCAGATAGATCTGATGGCTTCTTGTCTCAGCAAGAAGCTAGGCTGTTACTGTTCCAGAACGAGGGATCTGCAGGCTGTAGCAGTGGATGCACTGATGACACCATGGGGATACCAGTTTGTGTACCTGATTCCTTCTCTACCGCTAATCACAAGGATTCTAAAAAGTCTTAGAAGGGAAAGCGTTCAAGCAATTTTAATTGCCCCAGATTGGCCTTGACAGGCGTAGTACTCGGATTGCCTACCCATGATTCTGGAGGAACCCTGGCCTTTTCCACTTCAAAAGGATCTTCTTCAACAAGGTCTGTTCGTCTATCCATACTTACAGCAGCTTCGTTTGACGGCTTGGAAGTTGAGAGGGAGATTCTAGCAAGAGAAGGTCTTCCCTCCCGGGTGGTTTCAATCATGGTCCAAGCCAGGAAGATGGTAACATCAAAACATTATCATCGTATCTGGAAGAAGTATGTTTCCTGGTGCGAAAGTAGAAAGGTGTCTCCCGTGGAATTTAGAATTGGTTGTTTTCTACTTTTCCTGCAAGCGGGAGTGGATATGGGCCTAAGCTTAGGCTCCATCAAAGTCCAGATTTCAGCGCTCTCTATTTTCTTCCAGAAACAACTTGCCATGTTGCCAGAAGTTCAAACTTTCCTAAAAGGAGTACTTCATATGCAACCACCCTTTGTACCTCCCACAGCTCCTTTGGAGCTCGATGTGGTTTTGTCCTTTCTTCAATCAGACTGGTTTGAACCCTTGCATAGCGTGGAGTTAAAATTTCTCACCTGGAAAATGGTGATGTTATTGGCATTGGCATCTGCAAGACATGTCTTAGAATTGGGGGCCTTATCATGTATTTGATTTTTCATGAAGACAGGGCAGAACTCAGGACCTGTCCTCAGTTTTTGCCAAAAGTGGTTTCAGCTTTCAATGTCAATCAGCCCATTGTTGTCCTGGTGTTGTCTGACACTTCCATTGGGCCAGAGTTCTTGGATGTAGTGAAGGCTCTGAAGGTTTACATCAAGATGACGGCTCATAATCAAAAGTCTGTTTTGCTATTTGTCCTTTATGATGCCACAAAAATTGGTCGTCCGGCTTCTAAGCAATCAATTGCTCGTTGGCTCAGGTTGACCATTCAACAGGCCTATACTTCGGCGGCTCTGTCTTTGCCGACGTCTATTCGGCCCACTCAGTGAGGTCTGTGGGCTCTTTCTGGGCAGCTGCCTGGGGTATCTCGACCTTACAATTGTGTCACGCTGCTACTTGGTCTGGTTTGAACACCTTGTGAAATTCTATTGGTTCGACACCTTGTCCAAGGATGACCTTCAGTTTGGTCAGGCGGTTTTACAGGGGTCTCAGCACTCTCCCACCCATTTGGGAGCTTTGGGATTTCCCCATGGTACTAAAGTACAGAACCCCAGTATCCACTAGCACGTTAGAGAACATAGGAATTTGATACCTACCAGTAATTCCTTTTCTCGTAGTCCGTAGTGGATACTGGGGGCTCGTCTCAGTGCTTCAATTCCTGCTTATTTGCATAAGTATTTGGTTGGTCCGCCGCTGCGGTCCCGTTATGTTGTTGGGATAGCTGTGCTATCCTGATTGGGTTGGTGTTGCTATCCTCTGTTCTGGTTAGCGCTCTCCTTTTGGTTATGGTTGTGTGTTGGCTTGTTGCCTCACCGCTGTTGTATTTCTTTCTTCTCTCATGGTATGTTCATCTCCTCGGGCATAGTTTCCTAGACTGAGTCTGGTAGGAGGGGCATAGAGGGGAGGAGCCAGCACACACATGCACACACTAAAGGTTTTAAAGTGCCAGGCTCCAATGGACCCGGTCTATACCCCATGGTACTAAAATACAGAACCCCAGTGAACTACGAGAAAAAGAATTACCAGTAGAAATCAAATTCCTATTATTAGAAGCCTAAGCATGATAGCACCTCTTGATATCTTTAGTAATAGGGTGTGCAGTCCAGGCCCCGCTCCTTTTTCATGTATTTTATGCATATACAGTATATTGTACACTGGAAGGCAGGCTTCCGTCCTCTGGTACGCCAGGCTGCCCCCTCCCGCCCAGCAAACGCCTCTGCCTGTCAATCAGGCAGAGGCGATCACAGGCCTGAGATGGCCATCGGCTGTCTGGCATGAACCGGCGCACTGCGGCACCGGCGCATGCGCAGTTCAAAACCTGATCAGCTGCTGTGTGAAACCACACAGCAGCGATCAGGTCTTAATTAGGCCCTATATCTCCACTTCATCTCTTGTTAAGGCTTAATATATTTGGGCCAAATCTTGTAATTTTGAATACCTTATAAAAGAACACGTCAAGTGTGTGTTCAAAAAAAATTACAAAAATGTTAAAATAGTACATAATAATTGTATTTAGACCACACTGTTTATATAAAAAAAAATAGAAATTCCAAAACAGAGATGAGATAAATATAGCAAAAGTAATGAAGTCCCTTACTGAAAGTTTAACAGTAAAATGTACAATTTTAAACTTATAAGGTATACATTGCTGACCCAGAGTTATCAAACAAATCAGTAGTCACAAATTAGAAGAAATAATTCTCCTTAAGTATACGATATCACAGACTTAAACTGTCCTAAAATCTTGCATATATTGGCTACAGCATTTCTCAAGATACCAATGTTTTCCAGAGCTCCAGTTGTATTCCTTTAATTGACTGATTGCTTTATCTGTCTGCTCAGCCAGCACACAATAAAAGCATCATTCTCACTACCATACATAAAAAACACACACACTCCCCTTCTTGTTCTGTTGGATTGATTACAATCTAATAGAATGATAACAATTGTGTATGCAGTGCATATCGTGAGTTGCTAAGACAGACATTCAGTATTTTACAGCATCCCGGGTATCGGATGTTGTATATGGAGCTTAATCTAATGATTTACTGTTGTTTTATATTTTAACAGGGGTCCTCATATCTGATAACAACTTTTTATTTTTCATATTACATTTTCCCGTTGTTACCTCCTGTCAACTACCTTATTCTTTCACATGTGTTTTACACACTGCAGTCTATGGGGTCGATTCAGACCCTGACGCTGATGTGATATGAAGCGATTTCTGCACATCTGCGCATGCACATACACCGGTACGTGCATGTGCAAGGTCCTAAACTGTGTTCTCTTCAGAGTGCAGTTTAAAACCTGGAGGGGAACATGGTATTGACGCCAATTTTTGTACACGTCGATGCTCCACTTTTAGGGATGCGGTCAGCACAACGCAGGTGTGTCCAGACCATTTGCGGGGTGGGCTGTGGTGGCTGCATGATGTCAGATGCAGCCACTGTGACCATTAACATGGCGGGTAGCCATCTGCCTTTGCAGCTAGTCTGCGCAGGCAGAGGGCTACTCTAAACATGCGAAAGCATCGCTACTGTGTGATGCGCTCACATGTCTGGGAGGGGTGCTGGATCCAGCATGTGGGGGGGAATTTCCCTGTGCTGGGCGTCCCCCCCGCATGTCATAGAAATTGAGCGTAGAAGTGTGTTTTCACGCACATCTACAATCAGGTCCTAAGGCCTTCTAGTCTTATTATGCGTTTTCACTTTAAATTCATGGGATTTGGGATTATCTATTACTGCTTTAGGCATTAGCTGAATGAATTGAAAAGACAGAAAAAGAAGACTCTTGTTTGAACGCACTCTTAATGTTAGTCAGAAAAGAACTAGATTGGTAGTGAATCAAAAGTAATTTTTTGTTAGGTATTCATTAAAAAAAATATTAGGTGTATCCAAAAGGGACAAACAACACATATTTGTTAAAAACTCAAGATCTATGGTCCATTGACATATTGGAGCAAAAGAGTCTATTACGTCAAATATTTGAGATTACTCAGACCAAATGGACAATTGAGGAAAAATTTACGGTATATTCCAAAATAAATACTACTATGCAGTCTTGTGTCACAGGGTATTAATTACTGAGCTTGATATATGATGTTATCTGCAGAGTATCTCAATCAATAAGTCACATAATGGGGTGTCATTTAAGTACTTCAGCGCATTGCAATAAATGGTAGGTGATGATGAAGGTCTAAAGTGGTGAATCTGCTGTCAATGTTAGGCACAGAGTATAATGATCCTTAAAAATTCTACTAAACTTGGTATTCCCAGGAGGTCTCCCATCCAATTAATGACCAAGCCCAACACTGATTAGCTTCCAAGATCAGACGGGGTCAGGCGTTTACAGTGTGGTATGATAGTAGATAGTATGTTATGTTCTCACTCTGGGATAACTGATGAGAGTTCACCTAACAAAAAGGATAGGGTACACCAGATACTAGGAGAAAAGAAGTGTAAAGAGATGAATCTGCTGTCAGCGCTAGGCAAGGTTACGGAGATACACAACATGGTCCCAGGTCCTTTATATAAATATGAATCACTGGTGAAAGTCCATTTAAAGATAGCTAGATGATGAGAGTGCAAAGGTTGAGTATTATAGAGTTAATGTGAGGTTACACTCCAGCAGTACTATCACCTCAATTTGTTAGGGGATTTAAAGAAGACAGTTATATACCAGACACAAGGTATAATAGCTGGACGGAGATACTGTATGTGCTCTCAGATTTGTCACACCAAAAGTTCTGCTTTCAAGATTATATTGAATTCTGTATAGGCTGTATGCTTAGAGTTCTGCAATTGTGCCAGTGATTAAACAGATAGAGTATAATATACAAGCTAAAGGCCTATAACATAGTCAAAGATGCCATTATCAAGTAAATACAGTATAAAGGCTAGATGTCCATATATAATCAATGTTAGCAACAATGTTACAGTTAAATCGCCATAACATTGCCAAATGCCTATCTCTTAGCAAAAGTGCTAGTGTTAAGTAAATACAATGC
Source organism: Pseudophryne corroboree (assembly GCF_028390025.1). Classification (NCBI taxonomy): domain Eukaryota; kingdom Metazoa; phylum Chordata; class Amphibia; order Anura; family Myobatrachidae; genus Pseudophryne; species Pseudophryne corroboree. The sequence goes on along the minus strand of NC_086450.1, from coordinate 271,500,415 downwards.
ACAGGCTGGATGCCTACAATTGATCAATGATGATACATTCTGGAGGCCTTTATTTAGCAGTAGTGCTAGCAGGAGGATAGAAAAAGTATATATAGAAATAAATAAATATATATATATATATATATATATAGTACCAGTCAAATATTTGGACACACTTTCTCATTCATTTGAATGTGTAAGTGTGTCCAAACTTTTGACTGGTACTGTATATATATATATATATAAAACAAAAAACACAGTAGTATCTTTATCTCGCGCCAACCTAGAAGCGGCACCATGGGAGAGATCTTTGTTGGGAGACCTCAAAAGCATACAAGAATAAACACAAATTCCCAAGTGCGCTAAAGTGGAATGTAATTACACAGTTCTTCCAGCATTATTTTCGTTGGAATGTAGACTGGAGGGTATTTAAATCTGGGGACCTGTAACAGACACCCCTCACCAAATAGTCACCCAAACAAGAGGCCAACAGGCCAATTAGTAAAAAGTTATTTTAATAACGTATACACAGTTCAAAGTATAAAATTGTGTCAATAAAATGCAACTAAAAGAGTACACAGCCAACACGTTTGTAATGTGGAATCTAGATATCCCCTCACCTTATGCAAGGTGCAAGCTCGACAGGGAGTATCTTTACAGACTAGGTTCTGATTCTCTGACTGACAAACCCAACGCGTTTCGTCTTATCGACTTCATCAGGGGTAACTAATATAGGAAAAGGCTAATTTGCTCATGATGAATTAATATAAAGGATCATAACCTCTAATGTACGATTATTCAGAATCTCCTATATCTGGATTTAGTGGATGAAGCTCTTATATCAGGGCTCCTGATTAGAGCTTAAGAGGTATTCCTTCTTAAATGTGTAATCGGTTGGATAATGGTGTTTTGTATAAACTACCTTAAAACTAATTGGGCGTAAATCCTTACAGGGCCGCCTAGGAATACTACGGTTATAATCCCTTAGGAGTGCTGACAACCATATGTCGGCATTTTTGCAAACTACCTAAAGTGTGGTGTCCAATATTAAATTCAAGACTATTTCTGATTCGGATGTTGACCAACGTACAACGAAATTCAAGAATTATATAGCTGGTTTAACAATCTCAAAAGTATAAGTGGTGTGGCTTCCTCAATAGGTCTCACAGAATAGATCCTGGGAGAGATTTGGCTGCATGTGGAAATCACAGAATATATATACACCTGTCGTACACCATATACTGCAGAGTATTCACATTACCAGGAACCGTCCCAAATAATGAGGTTATGTCATATATATTATCTCCTGCCCATGCGGGTTATATTATATAGGCAAAACTTGCTGTCAGTTTGAGGAAAGAATGAAGTTGCACCGTTCAGCAATCAGAGCTGCTTTAACATCTGGTTCCAGCGATCAAGCTGTGGCCCATCATTTTGTGTCTTCCAGACACAATTTATCCTCTATCCGCTATAGAATGATTTACCACATACCAGCTTCTATTTGCAGTGGGGACCGTGACCGACGTTTGCTGCAATGTGAGTCCAAATGGATTTTCTTTTTGGACACCGTTTCACCAAAGGGGTTAAACGAATCTTTAGGCTTGCAGTGCTTTTTGTAAAATAACGTTTGTCTCTTTAAACAATAACTGTTGTTTGTAAATCTAATACCATATTATTAGTGTATCCTTTGCATCTTCGTGTCTTATCACTGTATCTTTCTTAATGTGTTGTTATTTTGTATTTTGTATGTTGTATTATTGCAGTTTTTTTGTGTTTCAATGTAAATTAATTAATTTGTAAATGAATTAATTCAATTAGATACCACTCTCAGGTGTGACGCCTGCGTGGTAGCTTATTTAAACCTGATCTGTCCATTTGTGTCTTTATCTCCTGACGAAAGGGGTTCGTCCCCTGAAACGTAGAGAATAAATTTTCTTCATTTGCAAGTCTCCGAGTGCTTCCAATGTCAAGTCGTGCCCCATCATCAGGATTAATATACAAAGGTTCTGCAACGCCTAACAAAATACGTAAGCAACTGGTCAAGACAGCAGTGACTTACAGAACAAGACAATGATAGAACAAGTACAGGGAATATAAACATTGTTGCATCAGGGGACACTTAAGGTGACAGAAACGGAGGGTTAAGTGCTGATAAAGGGAGTATGGCGCAGAGAGGGATAAGCACAAGAGGGGAGAGGGCCCTGCTTGCGAGAGCTTACATTATATATGAGACTTATTTGATGGTGAAAAATCTGTGGTTTAATATATCAATGATTTGGGGATGTGCTCCCCTTCTTCAGTGTACAGTGCAGAAAACAAACCTTAAAAATATCTTACCTTCTTGACCCCCAGCAGCTGTCTCCACGTGTATGCTGTTCTCGGTTCCAGCCTGACCACTTCCGGTTGGATTACTGGCCTGGTCAACCGGAAATGGTTGGAAGGCATACACATGGAAACAGTTGCAGGGGACTAGAAGGTAAGATATTTAAGGTTTGTCTTTTGCACTGTAAACAGATTTTCACCATTAAACAAGTCATCAAGTGCCGCCCTCCATTATTTGTTGTCTATTGGGGAAGCTGTCCTCCTAGGGAAGGCACCGAAGCAGGATTTGTCCATTTGGGGATTGCTAGAGTGCCTGATCCTTAGCATGCTGTATGTTTTTTATATATAAATATAAATCCCTACCCACCCCCACCCCCTGCACCCGTCCACAAGCTGCTCGAACAAATAACTGTTGCGGTAATCGCCAGAATATGTGCCTCCTCCGGATTTATTATAAACTACTGCTCGGCAGCCCCCTGCCTACCTGACAGATGTGACAAGCACTGAGCTTCAGGGTAATTGGGATTGCCGGACACACTCACCAGCTCAACCCATCTCCCATTCACTGCATCTCACCCGGCTCCGTTTCACAACAGGAAGTTAAGAAGAACTACATGGGATGGTAGGAGGCGGAGCTGTGTGCTGCCGCTGCAGCTCCCTGTACATGCGGCCCGCCGCCTCTCCATGTCAATGTGTGAGGACTCGGAGGCAGTTGCAGGATCTCACTGATCCATGCATGACTATCCAAACACGCCAGGAAAAAGCAGGTCTATTTTTAGGCTGCTTTTTTTACGAATTCTATGCTTTCCCGGCAGTGTTTGGCTATTGTCAGCAGTGATTGAGAATACAATCCTTAGTAAATTACAGAGTTGTATTAAATAACAGCCGTGTTTGACCGATGGTCTATTCATTCGTATTTCTGACCTCTGCAGTGAAAAACAATACGAATAGCCCCAACACTGCCGAGATTTGTGTTTAGTAAATTCCCGTGTTGACACTTACAAAAAAAAAATTCTGACAAAATCGGGACTTTAGTAAATATACCCTATTTGACCCTAGTTTTGCCTTTACCCTAACAGGTGCTACCCCTATGCTACCTAACCCCCGTAAGACATCAGTCGGAGTTCATAAGACTAATGTGCATTATTCAGATTCTTCCCACAGGTTTACCAGCTCTGTTCACCAAGAGACCAGAGATAAAGTTTCTGCCAAGCAGTGTCCTCTGCATCACAAACCGCATCCTCTCCTGAAATGCAGAGCCTTCAGAAAGAAGTCTCTAGAGAACCACAAGCCCTTCTTAAGAGAAAATGGTAACTGCTACAAGTGCTACTCTTCCACATCTCACCTCGCCAAAGACTGTAAGGTTAGTGCTAACTCTGCATAATGTCACAGCACAGATCACAACACAGCTTTACACCCTGGGCCTCCCCCATGGACTTTACAACACAATTACGGTGACACAGAGCATGGAGTGTGTCACGGGGCTTGGATTTTAAATATCCGGAGTTGTGGCTTGGGTCTCGGTGTCGGTAGCTTTCCACAGGATAAACCGGTCAGGCTGGATAAAAGTCTTTTTCATAGGACTTCTTAGAGGATTATGCTGGAGCTGAAAACTGAGGATTCAGTCAGTGAAGTGAAGAAGCCTGGAATTCTAGGAACTTGCAGAGAAACTGGAACAGAATGCTGTAGATTCAAGGCTATGGAGCACAGATTGACACACACACAGTACTGTGTGAGAGACGTTGCACTGGCGATTTCTTACCCAGAAATTCCCAGATTTATACCTGCAGACTGTTTCCCATTGGTTTTGCAAACCTTGCAGGTGACTGAGTGTTTTAGATTAGCTGATCCTTCCAAGGCGGCGACGCCCATCCCATACCTCTGCAGCTGGAAGCTGCACAAACGTTTGCTGCTGCCTCTGAGACCTCTCCTCCCAGATATGCCTGCAAGTCGTGCCCCTCGCCAGCAGCCCGCACCCCCACCGGAGGGACCGTGCCAGAGCGTCCGGACAGGTAAGTACCGCTGGTCCCGGAACCCGATCCGCCGGACCGTGATATTACCCCCCCTTTTAGGGATGGCCACTGGACAGCCACCAGGCTTGCTGGGATTCTCTTCCTGAACTTGTGAAGCAATGCAGGGGTGTGTATATCTGATGGATCCTCCCAAGAACGCTCTTCAGGACCATACCCCTTCTAGTCCAGGAGATATTGTAGACGTCCGAGTCGCATCCGGGAATCAAGGACCTTCTTAACCTCGAATTCAACCCCACGGTCTGTGACCACTTTTGGAGAATGGGGAAGAATTTTGCAGAACTTGTTTAAAATTAGGGGTTTTAGAAGCGAGATATGGAAGGTTGGGAAGACTCTTAAATAGGAAGGTAACTTAAGTTTGTAAGTTACTGGGCTGATCACCTATTCCACTGGGAAGGGACCAATGTAGCAAGGAGCAAATTTCATAGACGGAACACGTAACCTCAAGTTACGAGTTGAGAGCCAAACTTGATCACCTACAGATAGTTTAGGTGCAATTCTTTTTTTCTTATCCACCCAGAATTTATAACGGATGGATGTCTTTCGTAGATTTTGATGAACTCTTTTCCAAATTCTGGAGAGTTCCTTAAAAGTTTTTTGTACTGCAGGAAGATCCAGATTGGGTAGAGCCAAGAACTGAGGAACCTGGGGATGTAACCCATATACTGTGAAGAAATGAGTATGACCTGTGGAAGAGTGGTATGAATTGTTATGAGCAAATTCTGCCCATGGCAGCTGTTCAAACCAGTCATCCTGGAAGGAAGAGACATGAATTCTGAGGAAGGTCTCCAAATCTTGGTTGACTCTTTCCGTGCTTCCGTTGGTCTGAGGATGATATGCTGTCGAAAATTTTAGTTGAATTTGTAAAGCTGTGAGGAGCACTCTCCAAAACCTGGCCACGAACTGGACTTCGCGATCGGAAACTATCTCGGTTGGCAGACCATGGAATCTGAAGATTTCTGAAATGAAGAGCTGTGCTAATTCAGGTGCCGAAGGAAGACCCTTGAGGGGTACAAATGGAGCCATCTTGGAGAAGCGATCAACAACTACCCAAATGGTTGTGTACCCTTTAGAGGCGGGTAAATCTGTGACAAAGTCCATAGAAAGATGTGTCCAAGGCAACTTGGGAACAGCTAACGGAGACAATTGCCCAACGGGATGTTGTCGAAGGATCTTGTGTTGTGCACATTTGGTACAGGAAGCAATGAAGGTAGAGACATCAGACTTTAAAGAAGGCCACCAATAAGAGCGCTGAATAAATTCGGTCGTCTTGTGGACTCCAGCATGACCGGAAAACCGTGAAGAATGAGCCCAGGATAACAACCTCTTCCGGAGAGAGAGAGGAACGAACACCCTCCCCACTGGGGCTTGACTCTTAGTCGAAGCAAAATTTCGAGTCTCTAGTACCGGCTGAGGAGGAGGTGAGTCCTTAGAGTCGTCTGAGGAGTAGGACCGGGAGAGAGCATCTGCTTTTTGGTTTTGAGCCCCGGGTCTAAAAGTAAGAACAAAGTTGAATCTGGTGAAGAACATAGCCCACCGAGCTAAGCGAGGGTTCAAACACTGGATATTCCTGAGGAAGATTAGGTTCTTATGATCAGTGAAAATAGAGATGGGGAATTTGGCTACCTCCAAGAGATACCGCCATTCTTCTAGAGCTAACTTTACGGCCAAAAGTTCTTGCTCCCCTATAGTATAATTCCTCTCCACTGGAAGAAATTTTTTGGAAAAGAATCCGCATGGATGCAACTTGTTATCCTCCGACCTCTGGGAGAGGACTGCTCCCACAGCGTCAGCAGAAGCGTCAACCTCCAATACAAAGGCTTTGTTGGTATCAGGTTACCTTAGAACCGGAGCCGTAGTGAAGGCCTTTTTCAAGTGTAGGAACGCTGCTTCAGCCGCTGGAGACCATTCCCTAGGATTAGCCTCCTTCCGGGTAAGAGCGGTGATAGGAGCCACTATAGCAGAGAATCCCTTGATAAATCTTTGATAGAAGTTTGCAAAGCCCAAGAATCACTGTATAGATTTAAGAGTGTTGGGTTTGGGCCAATCGAGGATCGCTTGTACCTTGGCTGGGTCCATCTCCAACCCAGAGCCTGAAATTATGTACCCCAGGAAAGGCATAGAAGGCTGTTCGAAAACACATTTTTCAAGCTTGCAGTATAAGTGGTGTTGCCAGAGTCTCTTAAGCACCTCTTGAACTTGCAAACGATGGTCTTTCATAGAGGACGAGAAAATCAAGATGTCATCTAGATAGACTACGACCGATTTATACAGTAGATCTCTGAAGATTTCGTTCACAAAGTTCTGGAAAACAGCTGGCGCATTACTAAGGCCGAAGGGCATAACTTGATACTCGAAATGCCCATCTCGAGTGTTAAAGGCCGTTTTCCATTCATCACCCGCTCTAATCCAGATCAGATTATATGCTCCTCTGAGATCTAATTTGGAGAAGATTGAAGCACCCTTAACTCGATCAAAAAGCTCCGAGATCAGGGGTAGTGGGTAACGATTTTTGATTGTTATTTCATTTAAAACCCGGTAATCGATGCAAGGGCGAAGACCTCCATCTTTTTCTGTACAAAGAAAAACCCTGCACCGGCCGGGGACATGGAAGGCCAGATGAACCCTCTGGCCAGATTTTCCTTACTATACTCCGACATGGATTCTGTCTCAGGAGCCGAGAGAGGGTATACTCGCCCCCTAGGAGGTGTTTTCCCAGGTAGAAGATCAATAGGACAGTCCCAGGCTCTGTGAGGAGGAAGAACCTCTGCTGCTTGCTTACTAAAGACATCAGAATAAGAAGAATACTGAGGCGGAATTAGAGGATGAGATTCCAGGTTGCATTTATTCAGAGGTTTGATACAAGGAAGACAGGAACGGGAACAGGTCTCTCCCCAAGCCAAAACTTGCATATTTTCCCAATTAATTCTTGGGTTGTGCCTCTGGAGCCAAGGAAGCCCTAAAACAATATCATGAGTAGCCTTTGGAATAACTAAGAAATTAAGTAACTCCTTATGGAGTGCTCCTACACATAACTGAAGAGGGAGAGTCTGTTGGGTGACAATTCCACTGGAAATTCTGCTACCGTCCACAGCGGAAAGAGAAATCGGACGAGGAAGCTTGACTGTAGGTATCTGAAATTGCTGCACCACATCTGCTGTGACGAAATTCCCAGCGGCTCCCGAATCTAGAAGAGAATGGAAATTTTTAGGACCCTGCGGCAAGGTCAAGGTAACTTCAAAGGCTGGTTCAGAGTGAGATGGAGACGAATTCAACACTCCTAACCTAGTGTCTCCATGGCTGGTTAGGAGGTCTAGTTTCCCGGATGCTGAGTGCAGGAAGCCACCAAGTGGCCGGAAGCTCCGCAATACAGACACAAGTTCTCCCTGCGTCTCCTTTGACGTTCCTCAGGCGTGAGGCGAGCCCTATTAACTTGCATAGGCTCATCTTGAGTCACCTCAGGTGGAGAGGTAGAAGGAGGTGGCAGAGGACGGAATCTCGGATGTTCCCCTAGATTCTTTTCCAATTGTCGCTCTCGGAAGCGCAGATCCACCTTGGTACACAGGGAAATCAGATCGTCCAACTTGGGTGGAAAATCCCTAGTAGCCAGTTCGTCCTTAATATTCTCTGCCAGACCACTCCAGAAGGCGGCTACTAATGCTTCCTCGTTCCACCTGAGTTCAGAGGCATAGGTCTGAAACTGTACTGCGTACTGACCGACGGTCCGGTTCCCTTGCCGGAGATACATTATCTCAATAGAAGCCGATGTGGTCCTTCCGGGTTCATCAAAAATCTTCCGGAAGGAGACTAGGAATTCAGAGTAATTATCAAGTAGGCGATCGGCTCTTTTCCACAGAGGTGACACCCAATCCAGAGCAGAGCCTGCCAGGAGAGATACTATATAAGCAACTTTAGCTTTCTGGGATGGGAAGTTGAAAGGCTGCAGAGAGAAATGAATCTCACACTGATTCAAGAACCCACGACACATCTTCATGTTCCCGTCGAACTTGGTGGGCGTGGGTAAGCATAAGGAAGAGGGTGACGCAACCATCAGCACTGGAGGAGGCGCAACCTGTTGAGGTTCAGTTCTTCGACTGGCGGCCATGTTGGCGATGTCGACCTGCATGGAATCTTGCCGAGTAGATATACCTTGAAAAAATTGCGCCAACTGACGCTGGTACTCCTCCAGACTCCCGAGACGAGAAGCGATACTCTGTAGAAGGTCCGTACCGGAACCTTGCGCTCCCTCCGGATCCATTGAGCCAGTGTAAACTGTCACGGGGCTTGGATTTTAAATATCCGGAGTTGTGGCTTGGGTTTCCGTGTCGGTAGCTTTCCACAGGATAAACCGGGCAGGCTGGATAAAAGTCTTTTTCATAGGACTTCTGAGAGGATTATGCTGGAGATGAAAACTGAGGATTCAGTCAGTAAAGTGAAGAAGCCTGGAATTCTAGGAACTTGCAGAGAAACTGGAACAGAATCATGTAGATTCAAGGCTGTGGAGCACAGATTGACACACACACACAGTACTGTGTGAGAGACGTTGCACTGGTGATTTCTTACCCAGAAATCCCCAGATTTATACCTGCAGACTGTTTCCCATTGGTTTTGCAAACCTTGCAGGTGACTGAGTGTTTTAGATTAGCTGATCCTTCCAAGGCGGCGACGCCCATCCCATACCTCTGCAGCTGGAAGCTGCACAAACGTTTGCTGCTGCCTCTGAGACCTCTCCTCACAGATATGCCTGCAAGTCGTGCCCCTCACCAGCAGCCCGCACCCTTACCGGACGGACCGCGCCAGAGCGTCCGGACAGGTAAGTACCGCTGGTCCTGGAACCCGATCCGCCAGACCGTGACAGAGAGGAGCACAATGCAGAACAAAAAGACACTATTGTAGTCACACCAGAGATAGCTTCACAATGTACTGAAGTCTGCAAAGATGCCATTAGCGACAGATCTTGCTCCAAAATCTGTTTGGTCAAGTCTACCCAAAAGGCTAGCCAGATAAAGCTCTTAAACTTTATGCAATCCTAGATGACCAAAGTAACAGGTCCCTAGCCAGATCAAACTTCTTTGAGACCTTTAATATTAAAGGCCCTGACACTCCTTACTCCTTAAGGACCTGTGGAGGGAGATTTGAGACATCATGAAGGAGAGCCACTGGTTATCAAATCGAGTCTATAGATGGAAAGACATACCTTTCCTTACCTCCCATCACTGAATGCAATGAAATCCCAGATAATAGGTCTGAAATTTCTACACCAGACGCAGCTATTCACCATGCACATTTGAAACGTATAGCACATCTGATACCAGAACTGGACCCACAAGCCCAGATAACTCTACTCACCGGAAGAGATTTCCTACGGGTCCACAAAGCCAGAAGTCAGATTAATGGTCCACACAATGCACCTTATGCTTAGTGTCTAGACCTAGGATGGGTCATAATAGGAGAAGTATGTCTTGGAAATGTGCACAAACCAGCTTCTGTCAACAGCATGTTTACTTGTACTTTAGAAAACAGATGCCCTTCTCTTTTTCAGCCATGTCACAACCACTTCCTCATAAAAGAATTACCACAGTTCCGGTGGGTAGACCTAACAGCTGGACGCATTTTAAGTGAGCTCTCTGCTCCCCCCTGAGAAAAGAGCTGACTATTCACCTTGGCGCTGGGAGCAGAGCCCTCTTCATATCCGGGCATCCTGCAGAGACAGCGGTGAGCAAGTGGACACAGGTCCCGGGTCCCAACCACGAGCTATACCCCGGAACCACAGCGTTTGTTAAACGCCTGCACCCTTGGCCGCCATCTTGGGTACTCAATTTTTCTGGGGTAATAGCTCGTACCTTATCAGACTTCCAATCTTGGCGTCATTTGCCTTGGCTTTGCCCTATATCGGCAGGTGCCACCTCATTAAGATGATTTCATTCCCCCATCTATTATATATTATAGAAATGCTTCCATTACTGCTGAAAGATTCAGATTTGAGTATATTGAATAGGTCGATTAGCAATTTTATTTTGCTGGGAAAAAAATAGATTTTCATTATTCAAATTTGCCAACCTCCTGCTTTTGGTAGTATTAATCTGCCTTGTATTAGGAGTTACTCTCTAGCAGCTAATTACAGATATGCGGTGGACTGGATTAATTCCACTCACAATTATGCAGTTACTAGTGCTCTCACGCTCACAATTAGGTATGTCAGCACACACCTCTGTGTTCCTCCCACTCCACCATCCCACACGCACTCCCTTTCCTTTATATCAGGGTTACTCCAGTTACTCACTGTGGACTAGGGGTGGTCTTTGGTTGGTTCTTCATATGCTTACAGAGGATGGTTCCGCTATGTTATCTTTTTCTCAGATGCAAGAAAAATACCCTAACCTTATCATTCCATTATTTGTATACTTCCAATTACGGAGCTATGTATCCAGTGTACTCTCTTGTTTCAATATTGCCGGTGTTCTTAATGAACTAGATCTCTTAATAAGAAATTTGGGTGATAGGGCATGATCTACTTCCTCCTTGTATTCCTGCATCAGAAAACATATTGAGTTAAATAACTTACAAACAGGAATGGCAAAGTGGACTTCTGATTTCCCTAATATTTCCCTTGCCTCACTCCTCTCTGCATTTACTCGTCTCAAAAAAATTTTTAGTGTCCACTTCATATGTGGAAATGCAGTACAAACTGCTCCATAGAGCATACTACACCCAAAACTACGGATGCTGATGGGCACCTCCTCAGACTCCCTGTGTTTTACGTGTACGGCTCCGAACGCCGATATATACCACTGTATGTGGAGCTGCCCCGAGGTTAACAATTTTTGGATAACAGTTTGTCAGTACATAAAAGACACATCTATTATCACATTTATTCCCACTCCAGAATGGGCCCCTTGGGACATATATCAGACCCCAGTGTTAGCCTGACCCCAGGTTGGACAAAGAATATTGTTAGCTAAACTAGCAGCGGCTACACATAAGACTATTTTATCCCAATGGATCTCCTCTGCTACATTAGCGTTACCTCTATTTCTGCCCAGAGTCTCCTATCTATTACAAATGGATTGGGTAGAGATGTCGCTTAATACAGAACAATGGGCGGAAAAGGTTTTTGATATATGGTTACCCCATGTTTGGTCTCTGTCCCGCTCCCTTCAGGACTTGCTGTGAAAGGCGGTGTCTTTGACCTCGTGGTATAACCTCGGGTTACTTGCGACTGGCCTGCCCCCGTTTTGATCTTGTTTATATTATGTATTTTTATGGTCACTATTGGGTTGCCGTTTCATTCGCTGTTCACTGTATGTTCTCTGTTTGTTGAACACTGAAATTTGTACTTCCCCTGTTTCTTTAACTATCTGATATGTTAATTGATACAATGTGTCTTCTTGAACAATTGTCAATTATCTCACTTTGATATAGTATCTTTGTATTTTTGTATGCAGTTCTACAATAAAGTATTGTTTAAAAAAAAAAGAATTACCACATTGTACTACCATAGATTCTCCTAGCGACAACCACCACATCTGTGACAACTACCAAGCTCATCCAGGGTACACAGTCTTCCAACAAACAAGAATGGATGACCAGGTGGCAATGTCTATAGAGGACAAACTATTCTTGGAAATAATGGAGGAAGGACTAGCCAAAGATGGTGCCAACAGCTGGGTTGCCCCTCTACCCTTTAGAACACCCAGGCGACGCCTACCTAACAACAGAGAACAACTACTTAAACATTTTTCTTCACTTAAATGCAACTTTCACAGGAAACCAGAGATTAGAGATAATTTCTTCTCCTTCATGGCCAAAATATTTGGGAACGGCCATGTTGAGATAGCTCCCATTCTTAAAGACACAGATGAATGCTGGTACCTACCAATGTTTGGAGTATACCACCCAAAGAAACCAGGTCAGATCAGAGTTGTGTTTGATTTTAGTGCCAAGTTTGAAGGAATCTCCTTAAATGATGTGCTTCTGACAGGACCAGACCTTAACAACAAACTCATTGGAGTACTCTTAGGTTTCCGAAAGGACTCTATTGCCTTCACAGCTGACATTCAACAAATGTTTCATTGTTTCCTCGTGAGAGGAAAAGACAGGAATTTCCTAATATTCCTTTGGTTCAAAGATAATGACTCCTCTAAAGATATTGTAGCGTACCGCATGAGGGTACACATCTTTGGTAACAGCCCTTCACCAGCAGTTGCCATCTACGGACTCAGACATTCAGCTCAGGAGGGTGAGCTAGAGTATGGTTCTGTTGTTAGACAACTTGTAGAAAAAGATTTCTATGTGGATGACTGTTTAAAATCTACACCAATGGATGACAGTTCAGTCTCCTCAAGAGAGCTCAGGAAATGCTTGCATGTTCTAATCTCAAACTTCACAAAATAGCCTCCAACAGCAAAGGAGTGATGGAAGCATTCCCTTCCCAAGATCATACCTCTCTTAAGGGACTTGGATTTAGGAACCAATTCTCCACCAGCCCAACGTAGCCTTGGACTTCTATGGGACCTGAAATCTGACTCCTTCCCCTTCGAAGTGAACAGCGAGGAAAGGCCCTTCACTTGCAGAGGTGTCTTGTCTGCTATAAACAGCTTGTATAACCCTATAGAATTTGCAGCTCCTGTCACTATCCAAGGTAAAGCCCTACTCTGAGACCTAACCTGTGAGTCATCCGACTGGGATGCTCCACTGCCTCCACAGAAAAGGGAAATGTAGGAAGAGTGGAAAAGATCTCTGTCCGCCTTAACCAACTTTATATTGCACATCCATATACTCCTGTGTATTCCACAGAAGTATGAAACCAGAGACTGTGTGTATTCTCTGATTCTTCAGTCCAAGCAATCGCTACCGTTGCATATCTTCAAACCATAGACAACAAAGGTGAATGTCACATTGGATTTGTAATGGGCAAAGCAAAGCTAGCACCACTTCCAGAGCACACAGTGCCCAGACTAGAACTTTGTGCTGCAGTACTAGCTATAGAATTAGCCGAGCTCATTTCATCCGAGTTGACCATCAAACTCTCAGAAACAGAATTCTACACAGACAGTAAAGTAGTGTTAGGCTACATTTGCAATGAGACTAGGCGATTCCATGTTTATGTCAGCAATCGTGTGCTAAGAATTAGGAGATCCACCAATCCGAAACAGTGGCAATATGTATCCACCGCTCATAATCCTGCAGATCAACGCAACAAGAGCCATCCCAGCCAGTCTCCTCAAACACACCACATGGTTCAGAGGACCTGAATTCCTGTACAAGACAAATCACAACAATACTGAAAGTAACACATTTGAGTTAGTAGATGCAGACTCAGATGTAGAAATACGTCCACAAGTAACTACAATCCATACCACGATTTCATATTGTCAACTTGAACCTCAAAGATTCCAAAGATTCTCAACTTGGAAGTCACTTGTCAGAGCCATTACCTGCCTAACCCACATAGCTTGTTCTTTAAAATGCATTGCAGCTGCAAATGTGAACAAATGTAAAGGTTGGCATCACTGTCAAAATACTTACACAGTAGAAGAAATGCAACAATCTAAGAATCTCATCATCCATGCTGTTCAGCACCAAACCTATGCAAGAGAAATTCACAACATCACCACCACTGGGAATCCTATTCCTACAGACAGCACCTTGAAAAAGCTAGACCCATTTCTCAATGAGAAAGATTTATTGAGTAGGAGGTCACCTTCAAGAAGCTAACTTAGGAGCAAATTAGAAAAATCCCTTAATCATTCCCGGAAGTCACCACATTGCTTCTTTAATTCTGCAACACTACCACAATGAAGTCAAACACCGGGGACGACTGTTCACTGAGGGAGCTCTACGTTCAGCTGGGTTCTGGATTATTGGAGTGAAAAAGTGTGTAAGCAACACAATCTTCAAGTGTATTACTTGTCGCAGACTTCATGGCACTTCTCAAACTCAGAAGATGGCTAATCTTCCAGCAGACAGGCTTAGTACAGACCCTCCCTTTTCTAACATTGGTCTCAAAATATTTGGTCCCTGGACTGTTATCACCAGACACACGAGAGGAGTGAATGCAAACAGCAAACGTTGGGCAGTTATATTTACCTGCATGAGCATCAGAGCAGTTCACATTGAGGTTATAGAATCAATGGACACTTCACATTTCATCAATGCCCTAAGATGCTTCATTGCCATCCTCGGACCTTTTAAACACATCCACTCTGACAGGGGTACCAACTTCGTCGGCGCAGCCAAGGAATTACAAATTCATTCAAATATTGACACCAAAGGTGTAGAAAAATACCTTAGTGAACAAGGTTGTACATGGACTTTCAACCCTCCTCATTCTTCTCATATGGGACAAGCCTGGGAAAGGATGATCGGCATAATATGCAGAATACTTGATTCCATCTTTCTGTAAGTAGGAACTGCAAGACTTACGAGAGTTTAGCTACATTTATGGCTGAAGTCTCAGCTATTGTGAATGCCAGACCCTTAACTTCAGTTTCTAATGACCCAGAAGATCCATTTCTGCTTACTCAAAAAACTGGGACTAACTATGCTCCTTCTGGAGAATTCAACACCAAAGACTTGTTCAAGCATCAATGGAGACAAGTTCAGAGCCTTGCAAACACCTTTTGGGACAGGTGGAAAAGATAGTATATCTCTACCTTGCAGCCAAAAAGCAAGTGGCAAGTTGCCAAAGCTAACCTAAAACCAGGTGACATTGTCATCGTTAAAGATTGTCAGTCACCACATAATGAGTGTCTTTTAAGTCTTGTCACCAAGACATTCCCAAGCAAGGATGGGAAAGTCCGTAAGGTTGAGGTCAAGATGTGTAAGCAAGGAGATACTAAGTTGTTCCTCAGACCAGTATCTGAACTGTTCTTACTGTTATCTTCTTAGGATTTGAAGTGTGGTATCAGTGATACCAGAAGGGGAGTGACATGCCTTCCAGCATAGTTTGTTTTAATCCATTTATTTCTGTGTCACAGTAACCTGTGTAATTAACTCCCTCCAGTGGTGAACACAGAAAATCTCAAAGTTGTTTGTTTCTCTTTTGTACCTCCTAACTTCTTGTAGTTAGCTAGCTATGCATGCTGGGTAAAGGGAGCTGTGAGAAGCCATTTTCTATTCACACATGGACAGACACATTGCTATCCATCCTCTAGTTGGCAATCGTACTAGATGGTGAGCTAATGACTTTAATTGTGTCATCATAGGCTTGTTTAGTCAGCCAGACATGCTAGTTACATTGGTAGCACTGCAATTTATGATTCCTTTTACTAAATAATAAACTCCGTTCTTCAGACATTGCTTCTGAAAGGATTATTGAAAAGTAAAAGGAGGGTATACTGTAGGCTTCGAATTTGCTTCAAGTACTGTAGCTTAGTGAGAGGCTGAAATGATGGCATCGACCCGGCTTACCATTTACACTGCACAGCAAGCCAGCAAGCCAGGTTGAACCTGTGTTGGAATACTGGGTCACCCGGATTTTTCCAACTGGGCCCTTTTACACCGCACAGCAAAATGGGTTATGCATGCTCATGTGCAATAACCCGTGTTCAAAGCAGGCAGTGTAAAAGGAGTATAAATGAAAGACACATTAAGTGAACCTACTATATTATAACATTAGGGTGGCTCCCGGTGTGGGTGAAATCAGTAGGGAACTATTCATTGATTCATTAAAAATCACAGAAGCTTATTAATAAATACATATATGGGCAACATGAATGGGTGTACCTGACCTCCAACAACTGATTGTTACTACGGTGTGGAGAAGCAAAGGTCGCCAGGAGTTCTGTCAGAATAAACCCAATAATATGCTGTCCTATAAGAACATTATACTGTACATAAAACTAAGGGTGTGGACTAGGGGGGCCATTCAGAATGGATCGCTGCAGCGGCAACGATCGCAGTCTGAAGTCCTTTGTGGAGTGCGCATGCGCACCCCAAGGGCCTGAGGCGGGTCACAGCCGGGAAGCACCCATGTCAAGCTCCCAGGTGCAACCTGCCTCAGTAGGTATAAGTAACAATCATACACCTAACACAGAGTTTCTATGCTTTCAATTTCATAAGCATCACTTCCTCCTATGTCTGACAAACACCTTATAACATTAATGAGGCAGTCTGCTGCATTTTAATTGGCTTCCGCCGCTGCTAAACAGTGAACAAACATTTAAAATAAAGAAATGGAGGGCACTTGGTTAGTGTGTACCGTGCTGCCTGATGATGATTGTTTCGCATTTGTGTTTAATCAGAGGAATCGCCCAGAAGTGATCAAGCCAGAGCCGCAGGCGAAATGCATCTTCCATCACCTCTCAACCTTCAACCACAGGTAATTTACTGATAGACCAACTGCAACAGCATCTCAGGGCTGCGATCACCTCTGCCTGATTGACAAGCAGAGGCAGTCTCTGGGTGGGAGGGGGCATGCCAACAGTGTAAGAATGCCGTTGGCAGGGTGTGGTCCGGACAATGCAGGTGTGACCGGACCATTATGGGGGCAGGCCGTGGCATCAGTCGCAGCTGCTGTGACCCAGAACATAGCAGGTAGCCATCTGCCAGCGCAGCTAGGCTGCGCGGGCAGGGAGCTACTCGCAGGGTGCGAAAGCATCGCCGCTGTGCGATGCTTTTGCACCCTTGCAGAGGAAGGCGTAGGGTCTGACATGCGGGGGCGGACTAGCCCTGTGCTGGGCGTCCCCCTTCATATCAGAGAAACTAATCATAGATGTGCTAAAATTCAGATCTGAATGACCCCCAAAGTCCACAGGTACATGATTGTATGAATAGGAGAGGTAACATAGTAACATAGTTTCTGAGGTTGAAAAAAGACAATTTGTCCATCGAGTTCAACCTGTTAGTGATCTTCTACACTGTAATATTTTTAAGACTAATTTTAACTGTAGTGAATGCTTAGTTATTATATCTATTCCTCTATTTATTTATTTTTTATTGCTATAGTGCGTGATTTACCCACCATAACCCTGTATATCCTTATCCATTATCCAATTTATCTAGCACATTTTTAAAAGTAATGACCAAGTCCGCCATTACTACTCTCTCAGACAGGGAATTCCAGATACGTATTGTCCTTACTGTGAAGAAACCTTTCCGTCTCAGTGTGCGAAATCTCCTCTCCTCTAACCTAAGTGGGTTTCCGCATGTCCTAAGTGATGATCTTACCAAAAACAAATCCCACGCTAGCTCTGTGTATTGTCCCCTATATTTGTAGATGTTAATCATGTCCCCTCTTACTCTCCTTTTTTCCAATGTTAACATGCCTACCCTTGCAAGCCTTTCCTCGTATTCTAGCGTCTCCATCCCCTTAATAAATTGGTCGCCCATCGCCGAACCATTCCTTTTTGTAGTATGGTGCCCATAGTTGTGCACAGTATTCGAGGTGCGGCCTCACTAGTGATTTATATAATGGGAGTATAACACTTTTGTCCCTTGCATTAATTACCCGCTTTATGCAAGCTAACACCTTGTTTGCCTCATTTGCTGCATTCCTACTTTGGATACTACTGTTAAGTTTGTTATCAATGTGAACACCTACATCTTTTTTCCATTACAGAACCCCTAGTTTTTCCCCATTTAGTATGTAGATAGTATATTTGTTCTTGCTACCAAAGTGCATTACCTTACATTTGTCTATGTTGAACCTCATTCTCCATTTTGCTGCCCATGCTTCCAGTTTAAATAAGTCATTCTGAAGAGACTCAGCAGCCCCCTCTGAATTTCTAACCTTACACAGTTTGGTATTGTCTGCAAAAATTTACACCATGCTCTCAAGACCTACTGCTAGATCATTTATGAAAATGTTGAACAGTAGTGGTCCAAGTACAGACCCTTGTGGCACACCACTTAGTACTTCAGACAATATTGAAAAAAAGTTCCATTTACCACCACTCGCTGCTCCCTATTATCCAATCAATTACTAACCCAAGTGCATAATGTGCTCCCTAGCCCAAGTTCTTTTAATTTGTAGATAAGTCTCATGTGAGGTACTGTATCGAAAGTTTTAGCAAAGTCTAAAAAGATTACATCCACCTCTTTACCTTGATCACTAACTTTTTCATTAAAGCCTTTAAGTTAGTTTGACATGATCTGTCCTTCACAAATCCATGTTGGTTCTTATTAATAACCTTATTGGCTTCAAGGGACTCCTGTATACTATCCCTTAAAATACCTTCCTATATTTTCCCCACTATAGATGTAAGACTTACTGGTCTATAATTGCCCAGTTCAGATTTATTTCCCTTTTTAAATATCGGCACTACTTCCACTGTAAACCAGTCTTTGGGAACCATGCCTGCTGTAAGTGAGTCATTGAAATCAAATATAGGGGTCTTGCTAGTTCGGAGTGTAGCTCCATGAGAACCCTTGAATGATTTTCGTCGGGACCAGGTGATTTATTAGTCTTAATTTATTGGTCACAGATTACTTCCTCCCTTAAATAAGCATTTAGCAGTGGGACATTATCATTGCTGAAGTTGTGTGTTAATCCTGCCATCTGGTCCTCGCTTGTGAATACAGATGAGAAAAATTTGTTTTGTTTTTCCACTATGTCAATGTCATCTTTGATTAGGATGCCCAACTTGTCTTTTAAAGGGCCTAAACTCTACATCCTAAATCTTTTGCTGTTGATGTATTTAAAAAAGTTTTGGGGGTTTGATTTACTTTCCTTCGCTATTAACTTTTCGGTTTCTAATTTAGATGTTCTGATCTCTATTTTGCATATTTTGTTACAATCTTTATAGTACTGGAATGATTCCGCTTTCCCGTCCGATTTATACTTTTTGAATGCTCACTCTTTTTGGCCATTATTTCCTTTATCTTTTTGTTAAGCCACATTGCTTTGGAATTATTACTCCTTCGCTTGCTGCCCATGGGAATGAACTTCCGAGTATAACTAGCAAGCAACGTTTTTAATACATCCGATTTATCTGTAGTATTCTTGCCTTGAAACCAAATTTCCCAGTCAATGTCCCTTAGAGCTTCCCTCATCATGTCAAGGTTGGCTTTGCTAAAGTTTAGAGTCTTAGTTGGGCCTATATAGGTCTGCTTGTGAAAACTGATATTGAATGTGACCATATTGTGGTCACTGTTTCCCATGGTCTCCCCTACAATAATATTTGATATCAATTCCCCATTATTTGATAATACCAGGTCTAAGATTGCATTGTACCTAGTGGGATGCTCGTTGAGCTGAAGTAAACAGTGATCATTTAGTGTGTTTAGAAACCTATTACCCATAGCGGTAACGCATGAATATTTGCCCAATTAATCTCCGGATAGTTAAAATCTCCCATCACTATTACGTCTCCTAATCCTGTTGGTTTTTCAATTTGCTTCATTAACAATTCCTCATCAGATGCCTTAATATCATATGACTTGTAGCATATCAGTATTAGTATTAGTATTAGTAGCTTTTTTATTCCCTTTCACCCACATGCAATTTCTACCCATAAAGTCTCCACAGTATTTACAGTACCATCGCAAATGTCTTCCTTTATATCAGCTTTTAAAAAAGGTTTTACATAAATACATACCCCTCCACCCCGTTTATTTAATCTGTCTCTCCTGAACAGCATATAACCTTCCAGATTAAGTGTCCAATCATGAGATCCATCCCTCCATGTTTCAGTAATGCCTATAATATTATACTGTTTGTTTACTGCAAGAACTTCTAGTTCCCCCTTTTTCTCTGTAAGGCTTCTAGCATTTACATACAAACAATTAAGATAAGTATTCCCTCTTATGCTAGGAACATCCTTTTCTATATGCATTATTGGTGATACATATTCATCGTTAATTTGCATCTTGGTAATACCCTTGGTAATACCGGCTGCTCTTTCCCTCCCCCTTCTCCACCCCCGTTCAGCTCACTACCTCCATCCTTACTATTTTTACTGCTGGACCTCGTAGTTTCTAGCTAAACGCTCTCCCCATGCATCTAGGTTAGAATATCCTTCCAACCATCCTTCCCCCAGCACTGCTGCCCCTTACTTATTCAGGTGCAATCCAACAATAACAAGGAAATAAGTAAAGTGGAACAGTGCCTGTTACAAAGGGCAATCATTGAGCACATATTAAGGTAGGTTAATTATGCAGTATAATCTAATATTCCTTATTTTTTTAGAAAAATGAGACATATGTAGGAACGAAGAGGAAAGGAAAGATGACGCAAGAAAAGAGAGCTAAAAGGGAGAGGGAGTAGATGAAGGAGGAGAGAGATAACCTGACTGTCAGGTCCATTACTAGTCAAATAAGACAGTCTAGTAATGGGTTCAATGTGCCAAATAAACAAACTAGAAAGGGAGAGCCTGGAAAAGGAGAGTTTTGGTAGACTTACCTTTGTCAATTATCTTTCTTTGAGGTCCATAGGGTCCACAGGGATAACATCAGGTTAGAGGTAGTGTGAGGTCAGATCTGGGTATCAAACAGTTAAGCTTTCAGATTTCCTAGAATGTTTGGTCCTTCCCCCTATAACCCCACCTCCTGGCTCAGGCAAGTCAGTTTTGTTAATAAGACCAAAACAGGAAGCAAAGAAGAGAGAAGAAAGATATGGTACAATCAGAACACATTCTTGCAGATAGGAAAGGAGAAAGGTACCAGTGTCCAGAACCACAAACTCCTATCAGCCAGGTGCATCAGGGTGGGTGCCCTGTGGACCCTATGGACCTCGAAGAAAGAGTTAGCAAAGGTAAGTCTACTATAATTCTCCTTTTCTTCTTCGATGTTCCATAGGGCTCTACGGGGATAACATTGGTATGTCCTAAAGCAGTACTTCAAGGGTGGGGGCGCTCCTAAGTGGATAGTAGAATTCGGCGTCCAAATGAAGCATCCTGGGAGGCGAATGTGTGAAATTAATAAAATCTCAGAAAGGTGTGTATGGAAGATCACATAGCCACCTTACATAATAGTTTAGCGGATGCGCCATGGCATGCCACCCATGAAGGTCCCAATGAGACTTCTCCAGTTAAGAGGTCTGAAGAGGTAAAAACCTGTACTACCTTTTCTTCATTAAGGAGAAATGTTGAAACCATTTTAGGTAGGTAGTCTGACCTGGTACGGAGAACCGCCTTGTCTGTATGAAAGATCAGGAAGGGAGGATGACAACAAAGAGCTCCTAAATCCCATCACTGTCTTGCAGATGCAATTTGCTGTTAGACACTGAAATGGAGGTTTTTGCAGGGCATCTAAACTCACTGACAGATTCCACAGAGCTACTGGAAGCTGAAAACAGATGACATCTTATAGAATGGTGCAAACAGCCGGTATCGGAGCAGTCCAGCGTTGATACCATACGGCCAAGGCAGTACTTTTTTAGAAAAACTAGGCAAAGGCTTAGATTTAATCCCATGTGTAAGAAGGCAAGTATCCTTAAAACTTTGAAGACCAAAGGGTCATAATGCTTGGGTGTGCACCACTGAAAGGTAATGTGCCATACCTTATATTATAGACAGGCTGAGGCCGGGTTTCGTGCCTTAAGCATGGTCTGTACAAAGAACGTGAATACACTATTGCTCTTGATATGGAATATTCAAGAGCCATGTCATCAAAGACAGCCGCGCTAGGTCGAGGTGCAGGCAAGGCCCCTGAGATAGCAGTTCCTGCTGTAGAGAAATTCGAAGAGGAATGTCTATTGAGAGACTCTAGGTCATAGAACTAATAACGGCTGGGCTATGTTGGGGCCACTATGATGAGTTATCCTCTTTTTTGTTTAGACTTCCTCAGGACCCTTGTTAGCAGGGATACTGGATTAAGTTGACTGATAGCATGTCCACAAAGACTAATTGCGGATCTCTTGGCTTGCATATGTACACTGGCAGATTGTAAGTGTGACATGAGGCCATGAGGTCCACGTCTGATAGACCTCATTTGTCCATTAAAAGATGAAACATTGATGGGTGTAGGGCCCATTTGCCCTGGTGAACATCTTGGTGACTTAGAAAGTCTGCCTCCCAATTGAGGGTCCCTGGTATGAACCCCGCCTAGATGGCTGGAAGATGCTTTTCGGCCCATGTGAGAATCAGGGCCACGTCCTACATAGCCATCTTGCTGCGCATGCAACTGTGAAGATTTAGATATGCCACTGAGGTGTCTTTGTTGGATTGAATATGAACTGGCCTTCTCTGAAGAAGACAGTGCTTGAAGTTCCAATACATTGATTGGTAACCAAAACTCATCTGAGTTCCAGTGGCCTTGAAATAAGTATTGCAGGGTCACTGCCCCCCAATTGTGTAGACTGGAATTCATTGTGAGGAGTGCCCAGTCAGAGATCCAGGTAAGAGTCTCCCATTGTTTAGGTGTTAGAGAAAGTCAAGCTTGCAGTGAGAGAATTATCATTTGTGATCTGATCAAATTTGGCTGTTTATTCCATTTGGACAGGATCAGATGCTGTAGAGTGCAAGAGTGAAACTGAGCATACATGCTGAAGGTCGAAACCATTAATCTGAGGACCTGCATGGCTGAGTGAAGAGACACCCACTGAGGGTGAAGCAGTTTGCATACTTGATTCTGCAATTTCAGAGTGTTTTCTCATGGCAGGAAAAGCTGCTGACTCTGAGAGTCTAACCGGGCTCCCAGGTGTAACAGCTGTTATGATGGCATGAGAGAGGACTTATTCCAATTGATGAGCCATCTGTGATAATAGAGAAGTGATATTGTCATGTGTAGATGTTGATATAAAACTTATTTTGAGGTAGACAGGATCAGCAAGACGTCCACATAAGGAAGAATTGTTGGTGGGATGGTGCTATAGGTATATGCAGGTATGCATCCTGTATATCTAAAAATACCATAAAGTCCCTTGGCTTCATTACTAAAACAATGAAGCACAGCATTTCCATGCAAAACTTGGACACCTGTACAAATCTGTTGAAAGATTTTAGGTTGAGGATGGGTTGGTGAGACCCAATTGGTTTTGTCACGAGGAACAGTGAGGAATAATAAGTGTGTCTGCGGAACTGGTACTATCACCCCTGCGTGTAGGAAGGATAGAACAACCTCCAAATTGTTTCTGTATCTGAAAGTAGGCCTGTATCGAAAAACTGTTGAGGGGGACGTCTTTTGAAGGTGATAGCATACCCCTGAGAGACCACTTCTGGCACATAGGTATCTAACGAGGTCAGCTGCTGGACCTTTTGCGTAGTGAAGAAGGCGGACTCCCACCCTGACACCCCCAGAGGGAGGCCTGCCCCATCAGGTTGTGTTTATCAGGCTTGGGGCTGACGAGCAGCCCAGGTTTGTTTGGCCTTTGGACTCGTTATCTTTGTGGGAGCTGTTTGCCTGAGTAATAGCTGACCCTTTGCCTTTCCTTGTGGATAAAAGGAAGGAAAATTAGCAGACTTAGAGCGAGAAGTAGGTGCTGAAGGTAGGAAGGCTGTCCTAGCCGTAGTCAGGGAGGTGATAATTTTGTCTAGTTCTTTACCGAATCATATTTTCCCTTAAAAAGCAGGCAATTCAGGGTCTTTTTTGGAATCCATGTCAGCTTTCCATGAGCATAGCCAAATACTGCAGCGTGCAAGCACAGCAGTAGCTGATGCCTAGGATGCCAATGTGTTAGCGTCGGTAGGCGCATGTCCCAGCCGTTGCTTAGGAGCCGGGATGCCGCACATCTTGCTGACCCCCGCCCATCACCTACCAACAGGCAGACGCCGTGCTCCTTGACAATGGGAACGCCAGAAGCAGAAGGCATTCCCCGTTGCCTAAGTTCTTAGTACATGCAGCAGGGCAGCTGCACTTAGTAATTAATTAAGGTTCTAGAAGTGATTGGTGCAGCACCATTTATATTCTTCCCCAATACACTCCTAAAATGCTGGTGATAGTTCCTACTTTTGTGAGACCCTGTCAGCTCATGTGAGGACCTTCCAGCCAGGGTCGGATCTAGACTTTTCTTTTAGGGGGGGCGGTTTACGGTTTAATCTTGACCCCTCCCCTCTCCAGTCCTGACTCCTCCCCTCTCTCATATTGACTCCTCCTCTCTCATCTTGACTCCTCCCCTCTCAGCTTGACTCCTCCCCTCTCAGCTTGACTCCTCCCCTTTCCCCATCTTGACTCCTCCCCTCTCCAGTCCAAATTCCTCCATCACACAAATAGGTATAATTGCAGGTAAAGGATTTGTTAGTGGATGTTAGGTATAATAATCACTTCTACAACACATCAAAGCAAAGTTCCCCAATATGACATCTATCCAAATCCCTCCTTATGTTCATCATAATGTATGACACGTCACGTACAGTTGTGATACCTACAGTATAAAAAGTTATAGGGCTAGATGCATCAACGCTTGGAAAGTGATAAAATGGAGAGTGAAAAAGTACCAGCCAATCAGGTACTAACTGCCATGTCACAGGCTTTGTTTGAAAAATGTCAGTTAGGAGCTGATTGGCTGGTACTTTTTCACTTTCCATTTTATCACTTTCCAAGCGATGATGCATGTGGCCCATAATCCCCTAATATTGGGATATAGCAAAAGAAAGTAAAAAAAAAATAATTAAATAATTAAATAAAAACAAAATGTCTGGAGTATTATTTGCATCTATTTCTCATCTTAATACAGGTTGAGTCTCCCTTATCCAAAATGCTTGGGACCAGAGGTATTTTGGATATGGGATTTTTCCGTATTTTGGAATAATTGCATACCATAATGAGATATCATGGCGATGGGACCTAAATCTAAGCACAGAATGCATTTATGTTACATATACACCTTATACACACAGCCTGAAGGTCATTTTATCCAATATTTTTTATAACTTTGTGCATTAAACAAAGTGTGTGTACATTCACACAATTCATTTATGTTTCATGTACACCTTATACACACAGCCTGCAAGTCATTTAATACAATATTTTTAATAACTTTGTGTATTAAACAAAGTTTGTGTACATTGAGCCATCAAAAAACTCACTCACTATCTCACTCTCACTCAAAAAAGTCCGTATTTCGGAATATTCCGTATTTCGGAATATTTGGATATGGGATACTCAACCTGTATGAGGTACTGATATAGAGACAGTCAATCATCAAGGTTTATATGTCAACGTCGTTATGAAATACAGTATTATCATAAACCTTGATGATTGACTGATTCTATATAAGCGCATTATATTAAAATGAGAAACAGTAACAATGTGATAATACCTATAATTCCTTTCTTTGAGATACTAGCAACTTGTATGGATACAAATGGTAACAACTGGCATACTATGTGTTACTGAACCAGGAAGGGAAGACACATTATAATACCCTGTTATATTATTATAATAAGGGGAACTGCTGAATAGTACCAAGGGGATTTTAGGCACAGAGTTTTAGGGGGGTTAGGCCAATTATTTGATAACCCCACACAGTACTCAACACTTGCCAACCCTAACAGATGAATTCCACATTTGTAATTGTCCAATAATGGAGTTTGAGACTAACCAGGATTAAGTGAGAGTACGTAATACTCGCAGGAGTTCACCCGTGGATTAAAATCCCTTTTGCATCTATGTGCCATATAGGTTTGGGAATTCCCCCCACCACCCTTTTTTTTCCAGAAAAATGTTGCTAGTATGCCAAAGATCTCTGATTGATACAATTAATTTAAGGAATTTATAGGTATTATCACATTGTTGTATAGAATTTAGCCAGTGCTACTGCATATGTATGTTCAGTAGCGGATCTTGCCACGGACAAGCAGGACTTTTGCCCAGGGTGCCGCCTTCCAGAGGGCGCCAGTGCCATCCGGAGGGCGTCGCACCATGGCAAGATCCGCTACTGCTGTGCCCCTCGCTGCCCGCTGTCCGCCTCAAAGGGAACTAGACGCGTAGCTACGCATCTAGTTTCCCTACGTGGAGAGGACCTTTGCTATGCGGTGCGCGATGACATCATCGCGCACCGCACAGCATTTCAGCGGCGCTACTACTGTACAGGGGGCATAACTGACCACGCCCCCTGTATGAAGCCACTCCCCTATTTCCCGCCCGGGGCGCAAAACGCCCTAGAACCGGCCCTGTGTCTGTTGTTCATAAATATACCACTTTAGATACAGCAGATGTCATACTTCTTATTAGGCTCATTCAGCTATACCCAAAATGGAAGGGTTAAGCAAAGATAGTGAAGTACTGTTTAATAATTGTAAAATTTCAGCCAAACCTGAGCCTGCACCAGTGGGAGAACCCGGGACTTGCACTGTTTCAAGTGCATTCTGAACTGCTTAAAAACAGTTCATGCCTAGCTGGTAATTTTCAAAATTTGGCCACTTGGAAATACCTGTAATCTGTGTGGAGTTTATATGTTTTTGTTTTGCTCATATTAAATCTTACAATTATTAAACAGTATTTCACTATAATTGCTTATCTCTTACATTTTGGGTATATCTGAATGAGCCTAATAAGAAGTATACTGTGAGATATGACATCTGCTGTATCTGAAGTGGTATATTTATGAATGACCTACATATGCAGTAGCACTGGATAAGTTCTATTCAACCTTTTTTGGCACATATTTGGTGAAGATGTGAGGATACGGGTGTAGTATGGTATGCCGGCGGCCAGGCTCCCGGCGACCAGCATACCGGCGCCGGGAGCCCGACCGCCGGCATACCGACAGTGTGGCGAGCACAAAGGAGCCCCTTGCGGGCTCGCTGCGCTACGCGTGCCACGTTATTTATTCTCCCTCCAGGGGGGTCGTGGACCCCCACAAGGGAGAATATCTGTCGGTATGCCAGGTGTCGGTATGCCGGGTGTCGGGATCCCGGCGCCGGTATACTGTGCGCCGGGATCCCGACATTCGGCATACTGAAGACCACCCGAGGATACCTTTAAGAAAAAGATTGAGCTCACCGAGCTGCTTTTTTTCTGCTTGTGCGCGCTGCTAAGATTGTCTATTTTATATATCTATTATCAGATTGTTACTGTTTCTCATGTTAATATGAGTTGCTGATATAGAATAAGTCAATCATAAATAATCCAGGCATTCTGCTTTAATTTTATATTTTTTTTTGCTATAACCCAATATTAGGGAATTACAACTTTGTATACTGTGGGTATCACAACTGTACATGACGTGTCATAAATTATGATGAACATATGGATGGAATAATAGAGGGCCATCAAAATATGGCATTTGTGGCAACAACAGTGACAAGACATTGGGCATAATTCAGACTTGATCGTAGCCATGCAAAAGTTTTCACGGCTACGATCAGTTACTCATACATGCGGTGGGGACGCCCAGCACAGGGCTGGTCCGCCCCGCATGTCTGGCTCTGCCCCACCGTACAAGTTCAAAAGCATCGCACAGCGGCAATGCTTTTGTACTTGATGAGTAGCTCCATACCAGCGCAGCTCCAGTGCACAGGCAGGGAGCTACTAGTCACTGACCGGGTCACAGCGGCTGCGTGTGACATCACGCAACCGCCGCAGGCTGCCCCCCACACGGTCCGGGCACACCGGCGTTGCCCGGACCACACCCCTAAAAAGGTGGCCAAACGGCACCGGCCAGCACCCTCCTGGCCAGCGACCGCCTCTGCCTGTCAATCAGGCAGAGGCGATTGCAGAGCTAAGATGGCTGTCGGCTGTCTGGCATGCGCCGGCGCATGCGCAGTTCATACTTGATCGGCTGCTGTGCGAAAATGCACAGCAGTGATCAGGTCTGAATTAGGCCCCTTGTCTGTAATGACATCAGTTATAAGAGAGTGAGGCTCCCGAGGACGCACCATATCCAGCAATTGAAATATTTTTAGGGATTCCGACAGATGTCATATTGGGGGACTTTGATTTGATGTGTTGTAGAAGTGATTACTATAGCAAACACCCACTAACAAATCATTTACTTGCTTGTCTTGCAATATATCCCTACCAGCTATTAGGGTGCCATTTATAATCAAGGGAGCTCTCCCACTGATATATAAACTGTTTGATGCACATTATAGGACCAATGCTATACAGGAACTTGAAGACAGTTGTAACTAATACTCATTTGTGAGGCTACTGTGAGGCCACCTTGTAGGTGAATTATACGGTGAGGACAATTCCAAGTTGATACCTCATAGAAGGAGTATGGTGTTATTTATGAGAAATTAACCAAATAGAGGACAAATTAGCATATACCATATTTTTTGTATAGCATTTTTATGCACACTTTTTATCTGTAGTTTTACACGCATCTCTCTATAATTTTAGTATTTCACTGACAGGACGTGATATGTAATGTTTAATATTATTAAATACAAGGAATATTTTAAAACCTATACATTACTACAGACATCCTCTGTTCTACTGTGTTGCACATATGGGAGACTCAACCTGTAATACCCTGCCTAGGGAATATAGCACTAAGATCTCTTACTGGCTGGTTCCTCTGCAACAGGCTGGTAGGATGGTCCCCCTCAGTGGCATAACTAGAAGTTTTTCTCCCCCAAGCCAAAAAATTCTTCGCCCCCCCCCCCCCCCCCCCCCCAATCCCCCATAATTGGCACTATGAAAGGGACAAACATGCGCGCGTCGAAGGCGTGCGCTGCCAAAAAGGGTGTGTGGCTTCATTGGAATGGGCGTGGCTTTGCATAAAGGAGCGTGGTATTGCAGGAAAAGACTTCCTTATACCCCAGTTTTGCAACCTGCACGCCCAGACGTTAGCCACCACTGGAAAGAAAAATAATCCTGATTCATGCCCCTTACATTATTTGTAATTTTTCCTCCTTATAGTAATGCCTAGTATACATTATGCCACATACTGCAATGGCCCTTAGACATTATTCCACGCACAATAATGCACATGACACAATATGCACACACCATAATGCCCCCGACACATTATGCCACACACCGTAATGCCTGTGACACATTATGCCACACACCGTAATGCCTGTGACACATGACGACAGGAATCGCAATGCCCGTTATACATTATGCTACACACTGCAATGCCCCTGATACATTATAGCACATACAATGTCTGTGACACATTATGCCACACACCGTAATGCCTGTGACACATTATGCCACACACCGTAATGCCTGTGACACATGACGACAGGAATCGCAATGCCCGTTATACATTATGCTACACACTGCAATGCCCCTGATAGATTATAGCACATACAATGCCTGTGACACATTATGACACACACTGCAATGACCCTGAGACATTATACCACATACCACAATGCCCGTGATATAGTATACAACACACAGTAATGCCCGACACATTATGATACATACCGCAATGTCCGTGATACATTATGCCACACACTGCAATGACCCTGAGACATTATACCACATATCACAATGCCCGTGATATAGTATACCATACACCATAATACCTGTGACACATACCGCAATGCCCGTTATACATTATGCCACACTGCAATGCCCCTGAGACATTATACCACATACCACAATGCACGTGATATAGTATGCCACACACCGTAATGCCTGTGACACACACCGCAATGTCCGTGATACATTATGCCACACACCGTAATGCCCATTACACATTAAGTCCTACAGTTAGGCTTCTAATTACTTTTAAATTACCTGCTCGTTGCAAGGGGTTTCATGCACTGGGTGTCATGCTCGTTGCCAGCGGTTTCATGCTCTTGGTTCCATGCACGGTGCCAGGGGTTTTCATGCTCAGGGTGTCATGCTCGTTGCCAGGTGTTTCATGCACTGGGTGTCATGCTCGTTGCCAGGAGTTTCATGCACTGGGTGTCATGCTCGTTGCTAGGGGGTAGTGCTTGTTGCTAGGGCTGTGCTCCCAGTGCCACATATGTCCCCAGTGCCACATATTCCCCCACGGTGCCAGGTACTCACATGCCCCCAGTGCCACATATGCCCCCAGTGCCAGATATTCCCCCACAGTGCCAGGTGCTCACGTGCCCCCAGTGCCAAATATAGCCCCCCCCATGTGCCAGGTACACATGCCGTGCCATATATCCCCCTCAGTACCCCCCCCAGTGCCATATATGCCCCCTCAGTGCCATATATGCCCCCACACTTCCCCCCCAGTGCCATATATACCCCCTCAGTGCTCCCCCAGTGCCATATATGCCCCCTCAGTGCCCCGTGCCATACATGCCCCCTCAGTGCCATATATGCTCCCTCAGTGCCCCCTGTGCCATACATGCTCCCTCAGTGCCATATATGCCCCCTCTGTGCCGCCTGTGCCATACATGCCCCCTCAGTGCCATATATGCCCCCTGTGCCATACATGCCCCCTCAGTGCCATATATGCCCCCTGTGCCATACATGCCCCCTCAGTGCCATATATGCCCCCTCAGTGCCATACATGCCCCCTCAGTGTCCCCTGTGCCATATATGCCCCCTCAGTGTCCCCCCCTGTGAAGGAGGGACAAGGAGGGCACAGCGCGCGCCTCTCTCATGTCCCTCCTGCATCTCCGTCTCTCTGGTCTAATAAAGGAAGTGCCGGTTCGTGAGCCAATCAGAGCTCACGAACGCACTTCCATTATTAGACCAGGCGGACGGAGACGCAGGATGGACACTGGAGAGGTGCGCACGGCGCGCTGTGCCCTCCGTGTCCCGTTACAGCAGGGAGAGAGAGGAGACAGCAGACTCTAAATCAGTGGCGGCGCCCCCGCAGCCCCTCGCCCCCAAGCCACCGCGAGGGCTGCGGGGGCAGTAGTTACGCCACTGGTCCCCCTTCCACAGGCTGGTTAATGTCGCAGGTTGGCAGGAAAGTCCCTCTGGCAGCTGGCTGGTCTCTGGGTGCAGGAATGCAGCATGCTCTCACTGTGAATCAAAGTCAACACACTATACCTTTCTATTAGCCCACTAGCCTGTCATGTAAGTGAAGCCACGCCTCCCTACACACAGCCACTTCCTGGATCTCCTGTTATCATCACAGACTGAGAGCTGGGGAGATGAAAGCAGTCTCAATCAACAAACTATGTTGATTAACTGTTGTGCAGGCCAAAGGTGTGTGGGGAGGAAGGGGCACCTGCTGTGAGCTGCTAGACTCACACCACTGACTATAGCTGACAGCCAGCTGAGATAGGAAGGGGTTAAAGAACAGGACTTCACAGACAGTTTGTCCATAGGCAGGAGTGTGCTAGGGGGGGGGGGGGTGACCGCCCCACCGCCCCCCTCTGTATCCGTGACTGCTTCCAGCTCGTGTGAGAACCTGTCAGCCTGTGTTACACCCATGATTCTGAGACTTTGCCTGATTTATTCCTGATAGGATCCAGCTTGCCGTATACTCAGGTTTTGGTGTGGAGTTTCCACACAGGCATTGTCTTGCCAATAATTCTTTATTATAATATCCTGTGCATTGTTGCATTTCAAAATCATTTATATTTATGATCTTGTTGTTCATAACACCCTGTGCATTGTTGCATGTACATAGTTATTGTGTTTATATCATATTCCAACCTGTGCATTGTTGCACTTATGTGCATTAGGTTATCTCTCTCGGTCCACATACAAGTGCAGTAGCATTTAGATTGGGTTCAGTGCATATCTCACCATACTGCAACCTACTCTTGCCCAGCCTCCAATAGCCACCTTGTCTATACATTAAACCTGGAGGCCTCCGAGTACGGGGCAGTCCTAATCTGCCCTGGAAAGGCGGATGCTATAGGCGAAGACTTTGGCTGAAGGAGGCTAAAAGACTGCTGGGCAAGGGTAATTGCGTGAGCATCACCAAGAACCCATCTGATATTTTATAGCACACAGTAGTCTACGTAACAGTATCACCAGCCACAAACCGTAGCTCTGTGGGTCATTTGTCTCCGGATGGATCCAGCACAAAATCTGGCCCAGATTCTGGCAGGTCAGATCCAGGGTTTGATCTAGCAGCTGTGGGACCTTACCCTTCGAGTGGACACTCAGGAGGAAAATCGTAGGACCCAGATCATCTCGTCACCTGCTCTAAAGGGAATCTAAACTGAACCTCCCATATAGGTTCTCTGGGGACCGTAAACAGTTTTTGAACTTCCAGGTGAGTTGTAAATTATATTTACGATCAGGCCTTATGCTTCAGGTTCTGAGACCCAGCGAGTGGGAATCATAATTTTCCTGTTGCAAGGTGACCCACAATCTTAGGCCTTTGGCCTATCAGCAGATCACCCCAGTCTGCATTCCATGGATTCCTTCTTTAAAGCATTGGGAGTTCTCTAAGATGACCCAGATTACTCTGGATGCTCTTATGGAGTTAGCCATCAAAGTAGATAGGCGGATCCGGGAATGGAGAATGGAGAAGGAGGTTCCCAACCTCTCGTAGGACGGTGCCAGAGGTTGCAGGGAATACTGAGGATCCCATGCAAATTGGAGATTTCCGCTTGACGCCTCAAGAAAAGGTGAGTCTTCATAATCTAGGACTGTGTCTTTATTGTGGGACCAAGGGGCACCTGGCGAACACTTGTCCGCAGAAAGACGAAAACTAGTAGATCCGAGAATTTCAATGAGAGTTTTTTCTGGTCTCTGTTCCATCTCTACAAACAATTCTTTATTATTACCTATTAGTTTAACTACTTCTTCTGATCCCAGTGAAGTGACTGCTTTTGTTGACTCCGGGGCTGCCGGAAATTTTATGGATTTGGAATTTGCTCGTGCCTGAGGAATTTCTATGGAAACTCTGTGCTCACCAATTTTCCGTCTGTGGATTAGATGGCAGTCCTCTTCGTAACGGTCAGGTGAGCTCCCGGACTCCAGCCCTCCAGTTTTTTGTCGGAAGAGTTGTCCTTTTCCTTTCACTCCAGTAGTTCTGGGCCTGCCCTGGCTAAAAGCTCATAACCCAGTAGTCAACTGGAGTACAGGAGATCTTGTTTCGTGGGGCACGGAATGTGCAGCCATATGTCTGACCATGCCGATCCGCTTAGCACTTCCAATCCCTGAAGGGTTGCCAACCCAGTACATGTCTTTCATGGATGCTTTTTCCAAACAACAAGCTGAATCTTTGCCTCCTCACTGTCCTTATGATTGTGCAATCAATCTTATACCTGGAGCTAGACTTCCTAAAGGCCGCCTCTACACTCTCTTTGACCGAGACAAAAGCTATGAGGAATACATCTGGGAGAGTTTAGAAAAAGGCTTTATCAGTGTCACGATCCGGGTATCTGGACGCCATTTCTTACCCATCAGATGCCTCCTAAGGCTGGCTCAGCGCTCCAGGACCGGATCCCATCTGTTATCCTGATGTGTACATTCCTGTATCCTCTCCTGTCACTCTGGGACGCTGTCACAGTAAACGCCATATTACACCTGGCATGGCGTCTCCCGCGGCCTCCGCCGCCGTCCCTGAACTTCTGCATGCAGAGTGTCGGAGTGGCGATTACGTCAGCCGCGGCCTCCGCTGTGTCCGCGTGGTTGGATGTGCATCTGTCAGCCTGGCGCCTCCTGTCTCCGGTGGCCGGTGCCGCCATTACTGTTTTCATTACCACATGGATTACAAACCAAACTTCCCTCCAAGTGTCTGCATGGGCGCAGCCATCTTGGATTCTGTCAGCTGATCATTTCCACCAATCTGTTCTCAGTATTGATAATCTGCATAATTGCCTAGCCAATCCCTTCCTTGCTGCAGGTATAAATACACTGTGCCTGAGCAAGGAAGGCGTCAGTGCTTTGTTTGTCAAACCTAGTTCCTGTTTGTCTCTCTCCTGTGATTGTCTTCCAGGTTCCAGCTCCTGTCTCAAGACTTCCACCATAGAGACCCGCACCAGCATTCCACCTGCGGTGTAGCCTGACTCTCCAATCCATTGTGGATTCATCTGTTTCCAGCTACAACATTACCTGCTTCCAGCTCAGCTTCCAGCAGAGTACAGCTTCCCTTAAAGGGCCGGTGTCCTTTCTACACTTTACCACTCTCCACCGGTATTATTATTTCTCCGCTCTCAAGTTCTACATTTCAGTTCATATTTCATCGCTCCCAAGTTCATTTATTATTTAACTGGTTCCAGCCAGTATCCACTCCGTGCTAACAACAGTCTGGTTCCAGCCAGTATCCACAGCAGCTGTTTTATCTTCAGCAACCCAGCTTTTCCTGGAACACCAGCTGGCACAATCCTGGGTTATCTCCATTGCTACAGTCGGGCCTGGTAAGGACTTTCCATCTAGAAGATCATAAGAACTATCTCACACTACCAGTGCCCTGTGGCTCCTGCCATCCTGTAGTACCCAGGAACTGTATTTATTCTTTGCTGACTTTTTACGTTTTCTTTTACTGCTGCTGTGTTGCGGAGTTGTCATAATAAACATCATTGACTTTTATCCAAGTTGTCGTGGTCACGCCTTCGGGCAGTTATTATTCATGTTACTTACATGTCCAGGGGTCTGATACTACCTCCCAGGTTCCGGTACATCTCAGCCCCTACAACTGAGGCTGCCTCCCGTCAGCTCAGGCCCTCAGTTGTGACAGTAAGCACTGACCTAATGAATCCAGCCGGAGACCAGGATCAAGCGGCCAGGCCGATGCAAGAACTGGCAGCCCGACTAGAACATCAGGAGGCTGCACAGGGCCACATCATCCGCTGTCTCCAGGATCTCTCTACTCGGCTGGATGGGATTCAGACAACTCTCCGTGGATCAGGCGCGTCTGGTGCGTCAACCACAGTGACTCCAGCTATAACCCCACCCACCTTACCCAGTTCTGCTCCACGTCTCATCTTCCAACGCCAGCAAAATTTGACGGATCTCCAAGATTCTGCAGGGGATTTCTCAACCAGTGTGAGATTCAGTTTGAGCTACAACCTGGCAATTTTCCCAGTGACCGTACAAAAATTGCCTACATTATTTCTCTTCTCAGTGGCTCAGCCCTTGATTGGGCATCACCGTTATGGGAGAGGTCCGACACCCTGCTATCTTCCTACACTGCCTTCGTGTCAACATTCAGGCGCATCTTCGACGAGCCAGGCCGGGTAACCTCAGCTTCATCCGAGATTCTCCGTTTACGCCAGGGGTCACGTACTGTAGGACAATATCTGATACAGTTCCAGATCCTGGCATCCGAACTGGCATGGAACGACGAGGCCCTGTATGCTGCATTCTGGCATGGCTTATCTGAGCGTATTAAAGATGAGTTAGCTACCAGAGACTTACCTTCTAAGTTAGATGAGCTAATCTCACTCTGCACGAAAGTTGATTTACGTTTCAGAGAGAGAGCAACTGAGCGTGGAAGATCATCTGCTCCAAAATCTTCTGCTCCTCCTCCTCGTCAACTGTCACCATCTAAAGATGAGCCCATGCAACTTGGCCGTTCCCGTTTAACTCCTGCTGAGCGCCGAAGACGTCTCTCCGAGTTTCTCTGTATCTATTGTGCAGCTCCGTCTCACACCATTAATGCCTGTCCCAAACGTCCGGGAAACTCCAAATCCTAGCTCGCCAAGGAGAGGGCCGGCTAGGAGTAATGATCTCCTCTCCATCTCCTCAAGATTGTAATCTCCCAGTCTCGCTTCAAGTTGCTCAACGTTATCGGAACGTCATTGCCCTCCTTGATTCCGGAGCAGCTGGGAACTTTATTACCGAAGCCTATGTTAAACGGTGGTCCCTACCCACCGAGAGACTTCCTTCGTCCATTTCTTTAACTGCCGTGGATGGCAGCAAAATTTTTGATGCAGTTATTTCTTTAAGGACTCTACCAGTTCGTCTGAGAGTGGGAGTTCTTCATTCCGAACTTATTTCTTTTTTAGTGATTCCAAGAGCCACACATCCTGTGGTCCTGGGCCTTCCATGGCTCCGTCTTCACAATCCTACAATTGATTGGACGACTACGCAAATCCTGGCATGGGGTTCCTCCTGTGCTGAGACATGTTTGTTTAAAGTATTGCCTGTCTGTTCTTCCTCCCCCAGGTCGTCTGATGTTCCACCTCCTCCATATCAAGATTTCACGGATGTGTTCAGTAAAGCTTCTGCTGATATCCTTCCTCCTCATAGAGAATGGGACTGTCCGATTGATCTCGTTCCAGGGAAGGTTCCACCTCGAGGCCGAACTTATCCGTTGTCTCTGCCTGAGACGCATTCTATGGAGGAATATATTAAAGAGAACCTAGCAAAGGGGTTCATTCGACCTTCTTCTTCTCCAGCCGGCGCAGGCTTCTTTTTTGTAAAAAAGAAAGATGGTGGTCTGCGGCCGTGCATCGACTACAGAGGTTTGAACGACATTACCATCAAGAACCGTTATCCTTTACCCCTGATTACTGAGCTCTTTGACAGAGTTAGCGGAGCTACCATCTTTACAAAGCTGGACTTGCGAGGTGCATACAATCTCATCCGGATCCGTGAGGGTGACGAGTGGAAGACCGCCTTTAACACCCGTGACGGACATTATGAGTACCTCGTCATGCCCTTCGGATTGAGCAATGCTCCAGCTGTCTTCCAGCATTTTGTCAATGAGCTCTTCAGAGACATTCTATACCGTCATGTCGTGGTCTATCTAGACGATATCCTCATTTTTGCCAACGATTTAGAGGAACATCGTTTTTGGGTTAAAGAGGTTCTGTCCCGTCTCCGTGTCAATCATCTCTATTGCAAATTAGAAAAATGCGTCTTTGAAGTCAAGTCCATTCCGTTTCTAGGGTACATTGTGTCCGGTTCCGGACTAGAGATGGATCCTGAGAAACTACAAGCAATCCAAAATTGGCCGGTACCCTTAACCCTCAAAGGGGTCCAGAGGTTCTTAGGGTTCGCCAACTATTATCGAAAGTTTATACGAGACTTTTCCACCATTGTGGCGCCTATTACTGCTTTCACTAAGAAGGGTGCTAACCCGTCCAAGAGGTCTGAAGAAGCCATGCAAGCATTTCATCTTTTAAAACAAAGGTTCATCTCTGCGCCTGTTCTGAAACAGCCTGACATCGACTCTCCTTTCATCTTAGAGGTGGATGCCTCCTCCGTTGGAGTAGGAGCGGTGTTATCTCAGAGGGCTAAAGATGGCCATTTACACCCTTGCAGTTTCTTCTCCCGGAAGTTCTCCCCAGCTGAGCGCAACTATGCCATTGGCGACCAGGAGTTGCTAGCCATCAAGCTCGCTCTAGAAGAGTGGAGGTATCTGTTGGAGGGAGCTTCTCATTCAATCACCATACTTACAGACCACAAGAACCTTTTATACCTGAAGGGCGCACAATGTCTCAACCCTCGTCAGGCCAGATGGGCACTTTTCTTTTCCAGGTTCGACTTTAAACTCCAGTTCTGTCCGGGCTCTCAGAATCGCAAGGCCGATGCCCTTTCCCGCTCATGGGAGCAAGAAAATGAGTCAGAGTCTTCAGACAAGCATCCTATTATAAATCCGTTGGCATTCTCCACGGTAGGGATGGACTCTACGCCCCCATCAGGGAAAAGTTTTGTGAAGCCGATGCTAAGGAAGAAGCTCATGCATTGGGCCCATGCTTCCCGCTTTGCCGGACATACAGGTATCCAAAAAACCCTGGAGTTTATCTCTAGGTCCTATTGGTGGCCAACTCTGAAAAAGGACGTCTTGGAGTTTATTGCATCTTGCCCAAAGTGTGCCCAACATAAAGTATCCCGCCAGTCGCCTGCGGGGCAACTGGTTCCACTATCCGTTCCCCGTCGACCATGGACCCACTTGTCGATGGATTTCATTACAGACTTACCCATGTGCAACAAGTTCAATACCATCTGGGTGGTAGTTGACCGGTTCACCAAGATGGCACACTTCATTCCTCTCACCGGTCTTCCGTCAGCTTCCAAGTTGGCTCAAGTATTCATACAAGAGATCTTCCGACTCCACGGTCTTCCTGAAGAAATTATCTCAGATCGAGGAGTTCAATTCACAGCCAAATTCTGGCGAAGTTTATGTCAAGTCCTCCAAGTCAAGCTAAAGTTTTCCACGGCTTACCATCCTCAGACCAATGGTCAAACCGAGAGGGTGAATCAGGACTTGGAGGCCTTCCTCCGCATCTATGTGTCCTCCTCTCAAGATGACTGGGTTCAATTACTTCCCTGGGCCGAGTTCTGTCATAATAACCAGTATCATTCTTCATCTGCTTCAACACCATTCTTCACTAACTTTGGATTCCACCCTAAAGTCCCTGAGTTCCAACCGCTTCCAGCAACTTCTGTTCCCGCAGTGGATATCACCTTGCATCAGTTTGCCAATATCTGGAAGAGCGTACGATCAGCTCTGCTCAAGGCATCGTTCAGGTACAAGAAGTTTGCGGATAAGAAGCGTCGAGCAGTTCCTGCTCTCAAGGTGGGTGATCGGGTATGGTTATCCACGAAGAATTTGAGGTTAAGAGTTCCCAGTATGAAGTTTGCACCTCGCTATATCGGTCCTTTCAAGATTGAACAAGTCATCAATCCTGTTGCTTACAGACTCCAGTTGCCTCCCTTCTTAAAAATACCCAGGACATTCCATGTTTCCCTGTTGAAACCGCTGATCTTGAATCGGTTTCATTCCTCACTTCCTCCAACTCCGAAAGTCCAAACTCAACGAGGCGTTGAGTATGAAGTGGCCAAGATCCTGGACTCACGTCACCGTTACGGTCAACTACAATATCTTATTGACTGGAAGGGTTATGGTCCTGAGGAACGTTCATGGACCAATGCTTCTGATGTCCATGCTCCTGCCTTGGTCCGGAGATTCCATTCCAAGTTTCCTCAAAAGCCAAAGAAGTGTCCTGGGTCCACTCCTAAAGGGGGGGGTGCTGTCACGATCCGGGTATCTGGACGCCATTTCTTACCCATCAGATGCCTCCTAAGGCTGGCTCAGCGCTCCAGGACCGGATCCCATCTGTTATCCTGATGTGTACATTCCTGTATCCTCTCCTGTCACTCTGGGACGCTGTCACAGTAAACGCCATATTACACCTGGCATGGCGTCTCCCGCGGCCTCCGCCGCCGTCCCTGAACTTCTGCATGCAGAGTGTCGGAGTGGCGATTACGTCAGCCGCGGCCTCCGCTGTGTCCGCGTGGTTGGATGTGCATCTGTCAGCCTGGCGCCTCCATTACTGTTTTCATTACCACATGGATTACAAACCAAACTTCCCTCCAAGTGTCTGCATGGGCGCAGCCATCTTGGATTCTGTCAGCTGATCATTTCCACCAATCTGTTCTCAGTATTGATAATCTGCATAATTGCCTAGCCAATCCCTTCCTTGCTGCAGGTATAAATACACTGTGCCTGAGCAAGGAAGGCGTCAGTGCTTTGGTTGTCAAACCTAGTTCCTGTTTGTCTCTCTCCTGTGATTGTCTTCCAGGTTCCAGCTCCTGTCTCAAGACTTCCACCATAGAGACCCGCACCATGACTCTCCAATCCATTGTGGATTCATCTGTTTCCAGCTACAACATTACCTGCTTCCAGCTCAGCTTCCAGCAGAGTACAGCTTCCCTTAAAGGGCCGGTGTCCTTTCTACACTTTACCACTCTCCACCGGTATTATTATTTCTCCGCTCTCAAGTTCTACATTTCAGTTCATATTTCATCGCTCCCAAGTTCATTTATTATTTAACTGGTTCCAGCCAGTATCCACTCCGTGCTAACAACAGTCTGGTTCCAGCCAGTATCCACAGCAGCTGTTTTATCTTCAGCAACCCAGCTTTTCCTGGAACACCAGCTGGCACAATCCTGGGTTATCTCCATTGCTACAGTCGGGCCTGGTAAGGACTTTCCATCTAGAAGATCATAAGAACTATCTCACACTACCAGTGCCCTGTGGCTCCTGCCATCCTGTAGTACCCAGGAACTGTATTTATTCTTTGCTGACTTTTTACGTTTTCTTTTACTGCTGCTGTGTTGCGGAGTTGTCATAATAAACATCATTGACTTTTATCCAAGTTGTCGTGGTCACGCCTTCGGGCAGTTATTATTCATGTTACTTACATGTCCAGGGGTCTGATACAACCTCCCAGGTTCCGGTACATCTCAGCCCCTACAACTGAGGCTGCCTCCCGTCAGCTCAGGCCCTCAGTTGTGACAATCAGGCCTTCTCAGTCATCGGTGGGAGCCGGGTATTTCTTTGTCGAGATAAAAGACGTCTCATTACAATCAAAATTTCATACCCTTTGCCTCTGATCTCCGTCTTATTTGATCAGCTCAGAAATGCTACAGTTTTCTCTAAGATTGATTTGTGAGGAGCATACAATCTCATTCGTATCTGACAGGGGGAAGAGTGGAAAACCGC
Organism: Pseudophryne corroboree; assembly: GCF_028390025.1. Taxonomy (NCBI): domain Eukaryota; kingdom Metazoa; phylum Chordata; class Amphibia; order Anura; family Myobatrachidae; genus Pseudophryne; species Pseudophryne corroboree. Next base: position 271,460,014 of record NC_086450.1, on the reverse strand, counting down.
ATTCAATACCCACTCAGGCCACTATGAGTATTTGGTAATGCCTTTTGGACTCTCCAACTCCCCTGCCGTCTTCCAGGATCTTATAAATGACGTACTTCGAGAATTCCTTGGAAGATTTGTGGTTTTCTATCTTGATGATATATTGATCTACTCCACCTCACTCAAAGAACACCAAGCTCATGTTAAAGCGGTCCTCACCAAGCGCAGGGAAAATCATCTCTATGCAAAATTGGAAAAATGTGAATTTGACGTTGAGAAGGTGGCCTTCCTAGGATACATCATCACCTCCAAGGGGTTTTCTATGGATCCTATGAAACTTCAGGCAATTGAATGGGTTCATCTCTCTAATCTAAAAGCAACACAATGGTTCCTTGGTTTTGCAAACTACTACAGAAGATTTATAGATTCATTTTCTTCAATTGTAGCCCCATATGTGAGTCTAACCAAGTAAAGTGCAAATCCTGCTCATTGGTCACCACTGGTGGTAAAGGCCTTTGAGGACCTTAAAAAAGGCATTTACCTCTGCTCCTGTTCTTCGGCATCCTGATCCAGATCTGCCTTTCATTGTAGAAGTGGATGCCTCCAAAGTAGGCATTGGAGCTATTCTTACTCAAGAGGATCCAGTGAGTCATAAGCTCCACCCCTGTGCCTTTTTCTCTCAGAACTTTTCCCCAGCTGAAGTCAACTTTGATGTAGGTAATCGAGAGCTCTTAACAGTCAAATGTGCTTTGGAAGAATGGAGGCACTGGCTGGATAGAGCGAGACAATAACCGTATTCACAGAACACAATAATCTAGTGTATCTTGAATTTGCTAAAAGTTTGAAGTACCAACAAGCCAGATGGGGATTGTTCTTTGCTAGGTTCAATTTCATAATTACCCATAGGCCTGGCTCCAAACACATTAAAGCTGACACTTTATACAGGGTTTTCTGTCTAGCTATGAAGTCGTTAAGCTAATTCTCACCCCAGGATGTATTCTGGCTGGTCTAACTATGAGTCTTGCCTCCCAAGTCCTGTCAGCGCAGACGCTGGCCTCATATAAGACTCCTCCAGTACTCCTGAGTTCCATTTCAACAAGACCTCAGGACATCCAGGGGTTAATAAGACTTTACACCTTCCCTCTCACTCAGTCTGGTGGCCAACTATCAAGACAGACATTCAAGAGTTTGTTAGGGCCTGTCATGTCTGTGCCAGAAAGAAGTCTCCTCGTATTCCTCCTTTTGGACAATTACTTCCTCTGTCTGTACCCTCCGAGCCACGGACCCATTTATTAATAGATTTTATTGTGGACCTGCCAAGATCTTCCAAATGCTCGGACATCTGGATAGTAGTTAATCATTTCAATAAAATGGCTCATTTCATTCCCCTGTCTAAACTGCCTAATGCTTAGGACCTTGCCTCATTGTTCATTCAACACATATTCCATATTCATGGCCTGCCACAAGATATTTTCTCGGATAGAGGCTCTCAATTCGTAGCCCATTTCTGGAAGTCTTTTTGTGCGGAACTGGGAATCAATATCAGTCTCGTCAAGGTATCATCCACGGTCCAATGGCCAGACAGAATGGGTTAATCAATCATTGGAGCAATATCTATGATGTTATATCTCTAAATACCAGGATGATTGGGTTGACCACCTACACTTTGCAGAATTTGCGTATAATAATTCTGAACATTTTTCAATTTACATAGTAACATAGTAACATTAGCACTCATTCCGAGTTGAACGCTCGCTTGCTGCTTTCAGCAGCATTGCAAACACTAGGCCGCCACCCTCTGGGAGTGTATCTTAGCTTAGCAGAATTGCTAACAAAAGGTTAGCAGTTCTGCTATTAAATATTTCCCTGCAGTTTCTGAGTAGCTCCAGACCTACTCCTAGATTGCGATCACTGCAGACTGTTTGGTTCCTTGTTTGACGTCACAAACACGCCCTGCATTCGGCCAGCCACTCACCCATTTCCCCAGCCACTCCTGCGTTTTCACCTGACACGCCTGCGTTTTTTAGCACACTGCTGGAAAACGCTCAGTTACCACCCGGAAACATCCACTTCCTGTCAATCACTCACCGATCAGCAGAGCGACTGAAAAGCGTCGCACAGCCCTGTGTAAAATTGCATCGTTTTGTGTGAAAGTACTTTGCGCGTGCACCCTGCGGCCCATACGCATGCGCAGAATTGCTGGTTTTTAGCCTGATTGCAATTCTGCTAAAAACGGCAGCGAGCGAACAACTCGGAATGACCACCATAGTAACGAAGGTTGAAAAAAGACAAATGTCCATCGAGTTCAACCTATTTGTGGTCTCCTATGCATTCTTATTATAGGACTAGTTATTTTTATGCTAGGACTAGTTAAATTAACTATAATGCGTGCTTACGCACCATAACCCTGAATATCTTTATCCAATAGGAATTTATCTAACCCATTCTTAAAGGTGTTGACTGAATCCGCCGTTACTACTCTCTCAGGCAGGGAATTCCAAACACGTATTGTCCTTACTGTGAAAAAACCTTTTTGCCTCAATGTGCGGAAACTACTCTCCTCTAACCTAAGCCAGTGACCACGTGTTCTCTGTGCTGATCTTATAGAAAACAGGTCCCTCCCAAGCTCTGTGTATTGACCCCTTATATATTTGTAGATGTTGATCATGTCCCCTCTTAGTCTCCTCTTTTCCAATGTAAACATGCCTAGCCTTGCAAGCCTTTCCTCATATACCAGCGCGTCCATGCCCTTGATTAGTTTGGTCACCAGCCTCTGAACCTTTTCTAGCTCCAGGATATCCTTTTTGTAATATGGTGCCCAAAATTGCACACAGTGGCCCTCATTCTGAGTTGTTCGCTCGCAAGCTGCTTTTAGCAGCATTGCGCACGCTAAGCCGCCGCCTACTGGGAGTGAATCTTAGCATATCAAAATTGCGAACGAAAGATTCGCAATATTGCAAAAAGACTTCTCTGTGCAGTTTCTGAGTAGCTCGAGACTTACTCTGCCAGTGCGATCAGTTCAGTGCTTGTCGTTCCTGGTTTGACGTCACAAACACACCCAGCGTTCGGCCAGACACTCCTCCGTTTCTCCAGCCACTCCCGCGTTTTTCCCAGAAACGGTAGCGTTTTTTCAAACACTCCCATAAAACGGCCTGTTTCCGCCCAGAAACACCCACTTCCTGTCAATCACATTACGATCACCAGAACGAAGAAAAAACCTTGTAATGCCGTGAGTAAAATACCTAACTGCATAGCAAATTTCCTTGGAGCAGTCGCACTGCGGACATTGCGCATGCGCATTAGCGACTAATCGCTCCATTGCGAGAAAAAAATAATGAGCGAACAACTCGGAATGACCCCCAGTATTCAAGATGTGGCCTCACTAGTGATTTATATAATGGGAGTATAATACTCTCGTCCCTTGCATCAATTCCCTGTTTTATGCATGCTAATATCGTATTAGCCTTCTTTGCTGCACTCCTACTTTGGGTACTGCTGCTTAATTTGTTATCTATGTGAACCCCTAAGTCTTTTTCCAGTACAGAATCCCCTAATATTACCCCATTTAGTATGTAGGTGTAATTTTTGGTCTTGCCCCCACAGTGCATTACCTTACATTTGTCTGTGTTGAATCTCATTCTCCATTTTGCTGCCCATGCTTCCAGTTTAGTTAAGTCGTTCTGAAGAGACTCCGCATCCCCCTCCATATTTATAACCTTACACAATTTGGTATCGTCTGCGAAAATTGACACCATGCTCTCTAGACCTACTGTTAGGTCGTTGAAGAAAATGTTGAAGAAAAGTGGTCCAAGTACAGACCCTTGTGGCACACCACTTAGTACTTTAGTCCAATTTGAAAATGATCTATTGACCACAATGCGCTGCTCCCTATTATCCAACCGATTACTGACCCAAGTGCATATTGTGCTCCCTACCCCTATTTCTTGTAGCTTATAGATAAGACGCATGTGTGGTACAGTGTCGAAAGCTTTGGCAAAGTCTAAAAAGATCATATCCACCTCCTTACCCTGATCCAGGTTTGCACTTACTGTTTCATATAAGCCAAGTAAGTTGGTCTGACATGATCTGTCCTTCACAAATCCCTGTTGGTTCCTTTTAATGACCTTATTTGCTTCAAGCAACTTTTGAATACTGTCCCTTAGAATACCTTCCAATACTTTCCCCACTATAGATGTAAGACTAACTGGTCTATAATTACCTGGTTCAGCTTTGCTCCCCTTTTTAAATATTGGCACTACCTCCGCTATACGCCAGTCCTTGGGAACCTTAGCCGATTTAACCGAATCCATGAAGATCAAAAATAGAGGTCCTGCTAGTTCAGCATGCAGCTCCATAAGAATCCTCGGGTGAATTCCATAGGGACCAGGTGACTTATTAATCTTTAACTTTTTTAATCGGTCACAAACTACCTCCTCACACAAATAAGCATTTAGCAGTGGGACATTATCTTTGTTGAGATTTTGTGTTAGACCCAGCATTTGGTCCTCTCTAGTAAATACCATTGGAAAAAAACTTGTTTAGTTTGTTTGCTATGTCATTATCATTTTTGATTAAGACTCTCCTCTTGTCCTTTAAAGGGCCTATACTCTCCTTCTTTAGTCTCTTACTGTTGATGTACTAAAAAAAATTGGGATTCGCTTTGCTTTCCTTTGCTACTAGTCTTTCAGTTTCTACTTTAGCAGCTCTTATTCCATTTTTGCATATTTTGTTACAGTCCTTATGGTGTTGAAATGACTCTGCATCCCCCTCAGATTTGTATTTTTTAAATGCTCGTCTTTTTTTGTCCATTAATTCCTTTATATTTTTGTTAAACCACATTGGTTTGGGATTTTTATTCCTTTTTTTGCTGCTGGTGGGAATTAATTTATGAGTATTATTAATTAGCAGTGATTTTAATACATTTCTCTGTAGTATTTTTTCCTTGAAACAGAATTTCCCATTCAATGTCCCTTAACACTTTCTTCATCATGTCAAAGTTGGCTTTGCTAAAGTTTAGAGTCCTAGTTGAGCCAGTATAGGAATGCTTATGAAAACTGATATTGAATGTGACCATATTGTGGTCGATGTTACCTATGGGCTCTCCTACTTCAATATTTGATACCAATTCCCCATTGTTAGTTAATACCAGGTCTAAGATTGCATTGTACCTAGTTGGTTCCTCGATTAATTGAACTAAGTAATTATCATTTTCCATGTCTCCTATTTTTTGTGTTTCTGGTATTCATCCTAAATGTAATACTTTCACTCCATAACAACAATCTAGTTCTTATTTTTCTCCCATGTCTCGCCTCATGATGATTTGGAGGGAAGTACATCAAGCCTTAGAGGTTTCGACAGTCCGGTCTAAGAGATTTGCTGACAGATTTCGGAAACCTTGTTCTTTCAAAGTAGGAGACATTGGGGGTAATTCTGAGTTGATCGCAGCAGGATTTTTGTTAGCAGTTGGGCAAAATCATGGGGGTAATTCCGAGTTGTTCGCTCGGTAAATTTTTTCTCATCGCAGCGATTTTCCGCTTAGTGCGCATGCGCAATGTCCGCAGTGCGACTGCGCCAAGTAAATTTGCTATGCAGTTAGGTTTTTTACTCACGGTTTTTTCTTCGTTCTGGTGATCGTAATGTGATTGACAGGAAGTGGGTGTTTCTGGGCGGAAACTGGCCGTTTTATGGGAGTGTTTGAAAAAACGCTACCGTTTCTGGGAAAAACGCGGGAGTGGCTGGAGAAACGGAGGAGTGTCTGAGCGAATGCTGGGTGTGTTTATGACGTCAAACCAGGTACGACAAGCACTGAACTGATCGCAGATGCCGAGTAAGTCTCGAGCTACTCAGAAACTGTACAGAGATGTCTTTTCGCTATATTGCGAATCTTTCGTTCGCAATTTTAAGTAGCTAAGATTCACTCCCAGTAGGCGGCGGCTTAGCGTGTGTAAAGCTGCTAAAAGCAGCTTGCGAGCGAACAACTCGGAATGAGGGCCCATGTGCACTGCAGGGGAGGCAGATATAACATTTGCAGAGAGAGTTAGATTTGGGTGGGTTATTTTGTTTCTGTGCAGGGTAAATACTGGCTGCTTTATTTTTACACTGCAATTTAGATTGCAGATTGAACACACCACACCCAAATCTAACTCTCTCTGCACATGTTATATCTGCCTCCCCTGCAGTGCACATGGTTTTGCCCAACTGCTAACAAAAATCCTGCTGCGATCAACTCAGAATTACCCCTGATAATGTTGATTTTATCTTTAAACATAAAGCTATACCCTTAAACACACTTTTACCATAGAGCCGCTGCGGCCGCTAGACTTAATATGCACTCTACGTACCTTTTACGCTATTTGCGTAAATGAGTCCCATACCATGTATGGACTCTGCGTACAAATGCCGTGCTGATGGTACAAAGTACTCGCAGCGCGTACACTCCCAATTAATACGCTTTTAAACCTTATACAGTTAGGCAATGTAATACACTTTAAACCTTAGCAGGGAAAAGAGGACACAACACCGATTTGTAGTTATTCACTGGGTTCCGACACCACAGAGTAATATTTCTGAAAGGGGGTTAACAATACAAATTATTCACTACAATACAACAGAGTAAATGGCTACAGTCAATGTACATACGTGAGAATATTCGCGTGCGCTTCCTGGTCCGGTCCTCCGCTATCAGGTTGATAGCGTTGAGAGTCTTGTGCCCGGCCAGGCTGCAACAGGCTTTATTTATACAATTCTTCCAAAAGCAATACAATGGATACTGTAATCCCTTTGTCCATTGGACACAGGAATGCACCTTTACAGTACAGGAGAGGTCATAGGTGAGATTTGAAAAGGTAGGCGATGTCTTTCCCAACTGCTCTTGTGGATGGTCTCCTCTGGATTCCCGCCGCATACATAATATACAGTAAATACAGTTTATATCTATATTCTGCTTCTGCACCTAACTATCCACAGGAACATGTGATCTTCCGCAAACCAACACCGGAATGTTACCCTTAAAATACCCTACAGCTGGATACCAAACACCAACTTATAACCTTAGTCTGTCCCCTCTTATCCTGTAAAGGTGAATCCCCTTGTTCTGGAATCATTTTAACTGTTAATACTTTCTGATGTGGTGCCGTGGGACTATGTGTACAATGTGCACTATTTGGATTAAATATGTAATGTTTTGATAGCTCTCCATGCGTTCACAAACTCTGCCGTAAATACCCATACCACGCGCAGGACCGCGGGAGCGACCATACGCAAATTGCGGATATGTGCACGCACGGCAGAACAAGTGCCCGCGCAGCGGGCATGTGTGTGCAGTTTATACGTGCTTTGTGTTCTTCAATATTTTTCGACTTTGACACCCCCTTGGTATGGTTATATGCCCGAAACATCAAGCTCCGACAGACATCTCAGAAACTGGGTCTCCGTTACATTGGACCATTTCAAATCATCCAGAAAATCAATCCTGTTGCTTTCCGTCTTCAATTACCCATATCTTTGAGAATCAATAATACCTTCCATTGTTCTCTGTTTAAACCAGTATTTGTTTCTAAAAAATTTAAAGTAAGATGTTTTAGGAAACCTTCTCCAGTCATGATTCGGGTACGTCAAGAGTTTGTTGTTGAGAGAATCCTGGATTCCAAGTTTGTGTGGGGTCAAGTACATTATTTAGTTCATTGGAAAGGCTACAGTCCTGAAGAGAGAGCCTGGGTGCCTGGGAAGTTCCTCCATGCTCCTGAATTAAAGAAAGGATTCTTCAAGAAATATCCCCAGAAACACTGATCTAGCGGTTTCTTAACCCCTCTTAAAGAGGCTGTACTGTTAGCACCAGGAGGTGAGTCCCGGCCGTTGCTTAGGAGCCGGGATGCCACACCTCTTACTGACCCCCGTCTCGTACCTAGCAACAGGCAGACGCCGGGCGCAAGGTCTCCTGGTCCATGCCAAGTGCCTACAAAAAGGCTGACGCAGGGCGCTGGGGGCCGCCGTACTCCTTGGCAGTGTAGATGTCAGCAGAAGGTGCTCCCAATTGCCCAAGTTCTTAGTACATGCAGCAGGGCATCTGCACTTAGTTATTAATTAAGGTTCTATCAATGATTGGTGCAGCACGTCAGCTCGTGTGAGAACCTGTCAGCCTGTGTTACACCTGTGATTCTGAGTCTTTGCCTGATTGATTCCTGATAGGATCCAGCTTGCGGTATACTCAGGTTTTGGTGTGGAGTTTCCACACAGGCACTGTCTTGCCAACATTTCTTTATTATAATATCCTGTGCATTGTTGCATTTCCAAATCATTTGTATTTATGGTCTTGTTGTTCATAATACCCAGTGCATTGTTGCATGTACATGGTTATTGTGTTTATATCATTTTCCAACCTGTGCATTGTTGCACTTACATGCATTAGGTTATCCCTCTCTGTTTGCATATAAGTGCACTGGCATTTAGATAGGGTTCAGTGTATGTCTCACCATACTGCAACCTACTCTTGCCCAGCCTCCAATAGCCACCTTGTCTATACATAAAACCTGGGGGCATCTGAGTATGGGGTGGACCTAATCTGCCCTGGAAAGGCAGCTGCTATAGGTGAAGTCTTTCGCTGCAGGAGCTTAAAAGACTGCTGGGCAAGGGTAATTGCATGAGCATCACCAAGAACCATCTGATAGCTTATAGCACACTGTAGTCAACATATCACAATGACCCTGCATCAGACAGTGCCTTCCCTATGTAAGGGGCCATCATCTAGATAAAGGCTAGGTAAGACAGATTTTCTTGTGAGGTATCTGAGGAAATATCTTCCTCCACTGACCATACCCAGTGTTCGATGACTTTTGCTGCCCATAAAGTTCCCACTGTAATTCTGTTGGCCGCGCCTGTTAGAGAATAGATGAACTTCAGGCAAGTTTCAGTCCTCCTATTTGTAGTTTCTTTTAGTGAAGAAACAATTTTTGATACAATTTGCCACAGAAATATGGTAACAAGATGCTAACTGTTTAGTTATAGGGAACTTTCTACCTGGCGTGCTGCATGTTTTACACCTAATTCCCATGTCAGAATGTTAGAATTCACATTTAATTATCTTTTGTCGCTTAAAAACATCAGTTTTCTTAGCAACTGTTGCAGGCTCCTCTTCCTCCAGCTGAAGGATATTTCTATTAAGGCTGACACATCCACGTTAGTGTGGCTCTTTCCTGTGAGCCTGACTCAGGGATGGAATGGTCATCATCCTGATCTTCCTCAGCAGAGGAATCATTTGATTCAGAGATAACAGTGGACTGAGAGGACGATGTAGTCCCTTTAGTGGATGTGGAAGGTGAGGGCTTATTGCCCTGTAACATACTGCAAAGTCATAGAGGTCTGTGCCAGGCTTTAAATTGTATTAGACATCATATCCACCCCTCATGGATGTGTCGGAATTATATTAGTTGGGACTGGGTATTGGAGGACCCATACAGTAGATGGGGCTTCACTAGAGTACCCAATAGTTTAGAAAAGGAAGCCCAAGGTGGCTCCTGTCCCGAGGCTGGGGGTGTGGACGATCTAGAGGTTTATAGCAAGTAACACACAGCCCTCTTGTGCTGATATTTTCTAGCCTTTGCTGTGCTAGCCATTTTAACAACAATAGGGATGTGCACACACACTTTTCTGGCAATAGGTGGTGTGTAACTCTGAAGTATGTGACTGCCTTCAGCTGTAAGCTGAGGAAAATTAAACCCCGGAGTGCCACTGGCTTTTAGGGTAAAGATGAAAGATAGTGAAAGATATATGACAGTCTAAATAGAAAGGTAAAGACAACAGATAAAGACTAGCACAAGTCACATACAATGCAGATATAATATATTTGTAGCTGTAATTAGCACTAAAGTCATCTACACAGCAATAATATGCAGGCAGGGTACATTTATAACTGCAAAGAGCTCTTAAATCAACTACTCAGCAATAATATGCAGGTAGGATCAGGGGCGTTTTAAGAGAGGAGGGGACCCGCGTGCAGCCTCTGTCCCTCCTCTCCGGCAGCAGTAGACTCTGGCATAATGCCAGAGTCTATTGCGCCTGTGCAGGTCTCCAGGAACTTGGCGCTTGCGCCTTGTTCCCGGTGACATCTCCACTGCACATGTGCAAATCACTCAGAAATGGCAGCGGCAGCCATTTTCCGAGTGATTTGTGCCCTCACAGCAGGGCCACTGTCACGAGACTTTGGAGGGGTAAGTATAATATATGGATGCAGTGTGTGCAGTGTGGGCCCCCCTGGACCCAGGGGCCCATGTGCACCACACACACTGCACCCATTATAGAAACGCCTATGGGTAGGATACACTTATAGCTGCAATGAGCACTGACATCAACTATTCAGCAATAGTATGCATGTAGGATACATTTACAACTGCAATGAGCACTGAAATCATCTACACAGCAATAATATACAGGTAGGATACATTTAAAACTGCAGAGAGCACTGAAATCAGCTACTCAGCTAGATTTACTGTATGCAGGTAGGATACCTGTGCAGTGAAATCCTTAGAGACTTGCTCACTGGGAGACTAAACCCAGTGTCCCCTGAGATCTGGCTAGCTGCATTGAGAAATGGCTGCCTGAGGTCTCTGAGGGAAAGGAGGGTGAGGAAAGAAAGCTGAAAGGTGGAACGCTGTGCACTGGCACCCAGAGTTGGGGGGAGGAGCTACTGGCCGAGCGCTGGCTTCCCTCTGCTGGTTTTAACCTCCAGGTACTGCTGGCCCCAATAAAATTCTGTATGTACAGAAGCCTGTGTCAATATGCCCTGGTGGTATAGTGGAGTGCCTGGTCGGCGCCAGTGTCCACACCAGCACCGCGGTCTGTCTCCCCGGACCCGCGGCAGACTGCAATTTAAATTGCAGGTCTCTTTAAGCAGGGTCCAGCTTTACCTGCCCTTGATGCTGGCCACGCAGTCCTGGGGTGTTCCAAAGCTCAGCGGTGCTATGGCGCTGCTTGGTTCCCACTAGATGCACCTGTGTAACAGCACAATGCTGGGGGTTCGGTGCCAGCAGGGGATATGGAGTCACAGCGCTGCACTCTAACAGAGTTACAGTGCTGTAGACTCAGATAACAAGTTAAAAAGTATCAAAATAAAGCTTGGGGCTGCTTAAAAGCAGCCCCCTGTTCAGAGGTGCACCAGCTTCCTGCTGGCACCAAAAATAAACTTTGTGGCTCTTGTCACTGGTTCCCTCCTCCTTTCCTATCTGCGAGAATGCGTTCTGATTTGTACCATATCTTTCTTCTCTCTTCTTTGCTTCCTGTTTTGGTCTTGTTAACAAAACTGACTTGCCTGAGCCAGGAGGTGAGGTTATAGGGGGGAAGGCCCAAGCAATCTGGGAAATCTGAAAACGTAACTGTTTGTTGCCTGGATCTGACTTCACACCATCTATAAACCGATGTTATCCCTGTGGAGCCCTATGGAACTCAAAGAAGAAATAGGAGGTTCATGGTTCTCAGACCTCTGCAAACTTTTTAGAAGAGCCCTTCAATATGCTAGTGATATATGCCATAGAATGGATATGCCATATATTGGCTATGATTTGACCCGTAGTAGGTGTCTCAGTTGACTTCCATGCTGAGGCCATGACGCATCTGACCACCAAAACCATATGAGTAAATGATTTATTCTGGTGATGAGACTTCTCAGGGACACCTACAGGTAAAATTATTTTGGACTAAAAGGGATCTGAATACCTAGAATAGAGTTAGCCAGAGCACCAAGTTCCTTCCATGGGGGGGGGCTAATTTCAAACAACTCCACCAGATATGTAGTAACGTTCCATCAGTCATATTGCACCGCCAACACAGAAAGGATATTTCAGGATGCATTTTGTTGAGTATCACCGTAATACCATCTATAAAATAATTTATATGCATTTTCTTTTACACGGACATAAATAGAGCTTGAAGCTATGTTAGAGTAAATATCAGTTCCATTGTCATTGTCTAAGGTTTCCCCCAAATATGTCTCAGAGGCCCTTTCATGGGGTTCTATATCTGTCAGGGGTGGGGTGAAAGTAACGTTTATAGGGTGGAGATAAGCCCTTTGGTGGATGTCCCATGGAGAGATAAGCCCTATAAAGTGGTGAGAGACCTATGATTAAGTTGTGCTTCTATAGTGAAATGAAAATGTTGGATTTGTAAATACTGGAAGAAAAATATATGAGGAATTGAGAATTTGGACTGAATATCTAAAAATGTGGGTTCTGTGTAATGTCATTCAGCAATCTTATTCCATTGTTCTACCAGCACGCAAAAGCAGCTGAGTGACAACCTGAACGAAAAGTGGGGTTGTCAAACAACGGAATTAGAGGCCAGTCTAGGAAGCCATAATAAAGAAGGTATGGAGAACAATTTAAGGGCGTTAGTTTCTATCATGACCAATATCTATTCTTTTATTAAAACATTACTACCTTAATATTTTGCTAATATATCTTTGTAAAGTATATCTTTTAGCTATAACATCAGTTATTGTCTTTAGTGGTACATGCATACGTATTCATGTATCATATAAGGTTGATCATTGATGAAAATAAATGTTATTTTATATTTCTTGTTTAAAAGTGAAAGTCATTTTATTATTATTTTCTTCATTCTGTTCAGTCTCCGTAGCTATCTTGTACTCTCTGCAGTCATTATATGGTTAAACAGAAAAGAAAGAATGTCTTTATTTCTCAAGGTTATCTTATTCTCAAAGAGCATACAACATTATAATAGTTATCTAAGGTTCTCCACACATCTTAGATGTCCATTTCACACAGTCCTTACAATTCTGTTTATTGCAACACAGTAAAATATAATACTTTGGTGTAGGGTGCAGGAAGGAGGGGTTAGGGTTAGGCTGCGGGGAGGGAGGGTTAGGTTTAGGCACTACCCAGGGGGCTTAGGGTTAGGCTGCGGGAGAAGAGGGTTAGGGTTAGGCATCTAAAATGGAGGGTTAGGGGAGCATTAGACCACTTACCAACTACTGTCATTATTTCGACTATCGGGATGCCATTGATAGTCTCCTGACCACCAGTATCCCGACAATCGGCATTTCATACCCAACCCCTTTGGACACAAACAAATGAAAAGAGCATTAATTTTAACTAAATATGTGCATATGGAGTTTAGTAATATTTAATCAGAATCAGTTTCAGGATGGTCTACAAAATGGTGTTATGTTAATACATCAGCAGTATGCTTTCATTTAATACACTATCTTTGACAACAGTGGTATGGAATTTTAAAGGACACACTTTTGTTTGCACTGTTATCTATGAATGTAATACCCAATTAAGTGTGGCCTAATAGGTAATGAATTGTTACAAGATGCAAAAACCTTCTTCATAGCGGGATATCTTTCCAAGTTTTTCACATTGTCGGATGTCAATAATTTCCTATTGTATGTTTCTAGTTCAATGTCAGACAAAATGTTGGCTGTAAGGATGAAACAGGGACAAGACCTATCCTAATGAATCAAAAAAGTGAATTGCTGCTATATTGTTCAGTTCTGAGAATAAAGTAGAGGGAAGGAGTAGATAGAGGAAATAATATGATGATAGGGTGAATAATTATATATAAAGGTATAGATCGAGATTAGAAAGGGAGAAAGGGAATCAGATAGAACAAACTACCACATACCAATCATCAGTGCTATTTTTCAGCAGAAACGCTGTTCCTCAACCTCTCATTATGACATAAGCAGGATCGGCGTGTTGCCCTAACCTGCCCTGGGTCAAAATGTGTTTTTCACAATATAACTTTTATTTCAATGTCACTTTTGAGTGCCTTTTTTTTTTTACTATACACATATCTATCTATATATATCTATATATATCTATATATATTGAAAAAAAGGGGGGGATGAAGGAAATATAGCGACCCTGGTGTCAATACAATAAATGTATATTTGCCAATAGTAAATAAAATAGGTAATTTATTCACGTAATTTAAAATTTACAGGATATATATAAAATAATTAATGAATGAACATTCTAAAAAATGGGACAACAATAAAACACAAAATGAACTAAAAGCACTTAAATGAGTTGTATAAAACTACATAAAAAGTAAATAAGAGCAAATATAAGAATTTTTCTTATCTTAATTGAGGTAGGTATAGGTTCCCAACGCGTTTCGTCTAATGAGACTTCTTCAAAGGGTAAGGGTAAAATGAACCTGTGAGTCTATTTATAGCTTGTTATAGCATGGTGGGAGGGTCATATCTTAACAGGGAGTCATGTGATCAAATTAGGTGTATAATACAATTGGTATGTTTATAAATGCAGTCCAAATGGCAACAAACAGTTTAAAGTCCATAATAAATAAAAACGTTTCATACTGAGTGGTTTTTGAGTACTTAGAACATGTCAAAAGTCCGTTTTTGGTGTAATCACGGCACTTCCGCCACACTTCCGGTGACGGAGGCCGCGATACGTCACTTCCGCCCCACTTCCGCTGCCGTCTGCGCATGCGCCCGCGGCGCTATGACAACACTCTTTCGGTCCACACAGCTCCTTCGTTTGTTAGGGATTAAGCAATCTTTATACTGTGTCCTTACTCGGCGGCCATATTTGGTGGGATTTCAGATATTCATTAGAAGCATCTGTGGCCATTTTCTAGTGGATTTTTTGGCCCAGCACCCGTTCGGTAGCCATGGTGATCGTTACATATGGAGAAAAATGGATAGATAGTATCAGTAGGTCGTCCAAATTTATAAAATAAATCTTCCACAGTACAACATCTCATAATATAGGACTAGTGCAAGTGATTGGATAGCAGTATTAAAATGCTTGTACATTATAGGGCTAGTGCAAGTGATTAGATAGCAGTAATAGGAATTAATGGTAAAATGCTTGTGCATTATCTGTGCTGTTTTAACAAAGATAACTTTGGATAAAAGTGAAAGTGACCGTGTTATAACAGTGTGTATACATAGTATAATATTTATTTTTGGGAAATATTAATCTACATAAATATAAGATATAATATAATACATATAAATATCAATAAAAATTATTATTAAAAACATTAATAATAATATATAAATATATATATATATATGTATAGAGTGTTTTACCTTTCTCAGGCCTCTATGAATTACTATTTCGTACAGTACCTGATCTTCCCAGTTGGTCTCCCCCACTGGTACTGATCGGGCCCAGCGCTGCTTGGCTTCCAAGATCAGACGTGTTTGGGCATTTCCAGCGTGGTATGACTGTAACTTCGTTGTGCCTTACGGAGCCGCACTCTATATTTAGTTATTACCAGTGTATATTAAGTGACATATAATGTCTAATATAGTGAGACATTTACACAGGTGGGGGGGGGGAGGGGGGTGTTGGACGGGTGGAGGGAAAGGGAAGGTGATGGGAGATGGGAATATCTAACCATGTGGGAAGGATAGGATACAGGGACATTATGTGCAAAAGGACGTGGATATTTAATGGGTTTAAAATGCATTAGAAGATGAACAAGTACCGTGTTTTACAAAAATGGGGCGATTTCATAGTTGTCGTTGAATCCTTTTGGTTGTAATGTTTGTAGTCGGAATATCCAAAACATTTCTCTGCGTGATAGTTTGTTGGCGAGGTCTCCTCCTCTTTCCCCCATTTTCACCAGTTCGATGGCTTTGAACGTAAGTGCTTCTGGGTTGGAGTTATGTGTTGTGGTGAAATGTTGGGAGACAGCGTGAGTTTCCACTTTATTCTTAATGTTCCTCACGTGTTCCTGTATTCTTATTTTTAAGGGCCTCTTTGTTTTCCCTATGTACTGTTTGCCACAGTTACCTTCCCTTTCCCTCCACCCGTCCAACACCCCCCTCCCCCCCCCCCCCCCCACCTGTGTAAATGTCTCACTATATTAGACATTATATGTCACTTAATATACACTGGTAATAACTAAATATAGAGTGCGGCTCCGTAAGGCACAACGAAGTTACAGTCATACCACGCTGGAAATGCCCAAACACGTCTGATCTTGGAAGCCAAGCAGCGCTGGGCCCGATCAGTACCAGTGGGGGAGACCAACTGGGAAGATCAGGTACTGTACGAAATAGTAATTCATAGAGGCCTGAGAAAGGTAAAACACTCTATACATATATATATATATATTTATATATTATTATTGTTTTTAATAATAATTTTTATTGATATTTATATGTATTATATTATATCTTATATTTATGTAGATTAATATTTCCCAAAAATAAATATTATACTATGTATACACACTGTTATAACACGGTCACTTTCACTTTTATCCAAAGTTATCTTTGTTAAAACAGCACAGATAATGCACAAGCATTTTACCATTAATTCCTATTACTGCTATCTAATCACTTGCACTAGCCCTATAATGTACAAGCATTTTAATACTGCTATCCAATCACTTGCACTAGTCCTATATTATGAGATGTTGTACTGTGGAAGATTTATTTTATAAATTTGGACGACCTACTGATACTATCTATCCATTTTTCTCCATATGTAACGATCACCATGGCTACCGAACGGGTGCTGGGCCAAAAAATCCACTAGAAAATGGCCACAGATGCTTCTAATGAATATCTGAAATCCCACCAAATATGGCCGCCGAGTAAGGACACAGTATAAAGATTGCTTAATCCCTAACAAACGAAGGAGCTGTGTGGACCGAAAGAGTGTTGTCATAGCGCCGCGGGCGCATGCGCAGACGGCAGCGGAAGTGGGGCGGAAGTGACGTATCGCGGCCTCCGTCACCGGAAGTGTGGCGGAAGTGCCGTGATTACACCAAAAACGGACTTTTGACATGTTCTAAGTACTCAAAAACCACTCAGTATGAAACGTTTTTATTTATTATGGACTTTAAACTGTTTGTTGCCATTTGGACTGCATTTATAAACATACCAATTGTATTATACACCTAATTTGATCACATGACTCCCTGTTAAGATATGACCCTCCCACCATGCTATAACAAGCTATAAATAGACTCACAGGTTCATTTTACCCTTACCCTTTGAAGAAGTCTCATTAGACGAAACGCGTTGGGAACCTATACCTACCTCAATTAAGATAAGAAAAATTCTTATATTTGCTCTTATTTACTTTTTATGTAGTTTTATACAACTCATTTAAGTGCTTTTAGTTCATTTTGTGTTTTATTGTTGTCCCATTTTTTAGAATGTTCATTCATTAATTATTTTATATATATCCTGTAAATTTTAAATTACGTGAATAAATTACCTATTTTATTTACTATTGGCAAATATACATTTATTGTATTGACACCAGGGTCGCTATATTTCCTTCATCCCCCCCTTTTTTTCAACAAATTTTATCCAGGGAATCACCATCCCTATATTTATTTGAAGGAACAAGCTTGACGCCCCATTAGGTATAGAGGGGAGTGTCTAGAAATTGCCAAAAAAATCCAGTCTTCCAACATATCTGTGTGCATCACAAGTGGCGCAATATTAATCCTTGTTCTCCATATCTATATATATATATATATATATACATATAAAAGTGCGGCTCCATCGCAAACGTGCACAGAGACGTTCCCATTCTGAGCATCTCTTCCCGGATGGAGACGCTGTCCATTCAAGTGAATGGGGCGCATCTCCGTTGCAGGCGCAAGTGCCCGGATGACCGGAGACGCTCTCAGCGTCCAGGCGCGCCACGACTAGCATGGCTCCATCTGTATATTTGTTCTTCATAGGCTCCAAAATGGCTTGATGGATCTGGACCAAACTTGGTACACATACAGTACCCGTCATTATCTAACTTAAAATACTGGCAGGTTTTAAACTAAAAAAATCCACCCCTTTTAGTTCCAGGGCTATATATCTTATATGTACAATTCACTGGTTGGTTGGTTGGTTGGTTGGTTGGTTGGTTGGTTGGTTGGTTGGTTTGTCTGTACGGTTATGCATTCAAACACCCCTGCACCAAATGGGATGAAACCAATGCAGGGTGGAGCAGTTGGATCCTGGCCAGATTTTGGGGGGTTGAGGTCCAAGTCAGACCTCATGGCGGAATGCGCCGAGCAAAATTTTGATGCAAGGAGCCTGTTCTGGGCCTTCCACTGGATAGATTTAGAAGAAAATTTCACAGAATGGTAACATTGGATCCTAGAAGACATAATAGGGGGTTAGGGTTGGTCAGGCCTCCCGGTGGAGTGCGATGGACAGAACTTTGATCCAGAAAGCCTGTTCTGGGCCTTCCACTGGATGGATTTGAAAGAAAACTTCACAGAGTGGTAACTTTAGATCCCATAAGACACATTAGAGGGTTGGGGTCCCATTGGTGTATGCTGGACAGAGCTTTGACCCAGGGAGCCTGTTCTGGGCCTGCCACTAGATGGATTAAGTTTTCACACAGTGGCCGATTATCGATAGACTGTGAATAAGTATGCACCGCAATGGGCCAAACAACAACAGGCATCGCCGAACAGTGACAGGCTGGTGCAAAAATTTCAATCGCACAGCCATTCACAAGCTGATTGACAGTAAGAGGGCATTTGTGGGTGGTAACTGACTGTTTTCAGGGAGTGTCAGGGAAAATGCAGGCGTTCCAAGCGTTTTCAGGGAGGGTATGTGACGTCAGATCCAGACCCGATCAGTCTGTTCTCATCGCACTGTAGGAGTAAGTCCTGGGCTGCGCACAGACTGCACACAGTGGTAAAAACATTAGATGGTGAGTGAGGTGCAAACGGATCTGCAGCTCTCCACTGACTGAGTGACATTTTTAGCACGGCGTACACATGCAATCGCACACTTGCATGGGCGAATATACACTCCCCTTGGGAGGCAACTATCTGAATGCAGGATAGCAAATTTAGCAGCCCAGCGATCAGGTCTGAATCATCCCCTATGTTTTTATCTAAACTGAAAACAATAAACACAGGCAAGATCTTGTCATTGCTTTATTCTAGCTTAAAAGGCTGTGAACTTTATCTTCATCATTTAGATCACTTACAGTAAAGGGTTTTGCTGATGGAGGGGGGCTGGCTTGCTGCACCTGGCATTGGTGTGCCTTTATTCTATGCAGGGCACAATGAAATATCAAGGCATTTTGGAGTGAAACATACTGCCCAGTGTGAGAAAGCTCTAAGTCGCAGGTCATGGTGCTAAAAGCACCCAAGAAAGGATAAGAACAGAACATTGGCCCTCATTCCGAGTTGTTCGCTCGCTAGCTGCTTTTAGCAGCATTGCACACGCTAAGCCGCCGCCCTCTGGGTGTGTATCTTAGCATAGCAGAATTGCGAACGAAAGATTAGCAGAATTGCGAATTGAAATTTCTTTGCAGTTTCTGAGTAGCTCCAGACTTACTCCTACATTGCGATCAGTTAAGTCAGTTTCGTTCCTGGTTTGACGTCACAAACACACCCAGTGTTCGCCCAGACACTCCCCCGTTTCTTCAGACAGTCCCGCGTTTTTCCCAGAAACGCCAGCGTTTTTTCGCACACTCCCAGAAAACGGCCAGTTTCCGCCCAGAAACACCCACTTCCTGTCAATCACACTACGATCACCAGAACGATGAAAAATCCTCGTTATGCCGTGAGTAAAATACCAAACTTTTGTGTAAAATAACTAAGCGCATGCGCTCTGCGAACCTTGTGCATGCGCAGTAAGCGACTAATCCACGGCTAGTGCATTCCATAGTAGCTGGGAGGTGAGCAGGGTGGACCGTCCCCCCAGTTAGGCAATTCCACCATTCAGAGGAGGCACAGGACGCATACAGCCAGACTTCTGGCAGGAGATGGAGCCTCCCACAACTGCACAGCCCGACTAAGCCTTCCCCATACAGAAGCGCCCTGTACTGTGGATCTCTGCACAGGAGTCCCACCCCCCCCCCCCCTCCCTCCCTCCCTCCCTCCCTTTCCTCATTGCTGCGTTCCTTTGATGGGCAGAGACACGGCTTTGGTGCTCCTCAGCCATAGCTCCGCGCAAAAGAGCTAAGCAAACTGTGCTTTTCTATGTGGAAATGGTGGAGGGGAGCTGCGGGTACCTAGCAGCAGCAGGAGCAGCAGGTAGTCGACTGGACTGTGCTCCAGAGTGGCAGGCACCTGGCTACACAGCAAAAGTGGGTCTGATGTCACAGGGCTTCCAGTTCAGGTGCAGATACTTCATTAAATGTGTTTGATTGTTTATGTATGTAACTGTATTAATGTGTATATAGCCTGTTGGTGCTTCCCTCCCCTCTGTAGAATAACCCCCCACTACTGCCCCCCCCATATGGAGGAGACCCCCTCACTGCTGCTCTTGTCTCTGTAGAAGGTCTGGGTAGGGGATGCCTGCGGGCGGAATCCTGGATTTCAGCATACCGACACCGGGATCTCACCCGCAGAATGCCGGTGAGGGGGGGAAAGCAACAAAGCCCCCTGCGCTCACCACAGGTTCTATTCCCACTCCATGGGTGTCGTGGATATATATATATCCAAAACAGAGGTGGCACTCCTGAACCATGTACTCAATGAAAAATGAACTGTGCTTTATTCAACATTTCAGGGCACTTCGGGGGGAAGGCAGACGGTTTGCGGGGCAGTAGGCAGACAGTTTGCCTAGGGTGCTGCGAAACCTTGCCCCGGCCCTGCAAACATATAATTTAATCTATTATCTGATCCTGCAACAACTGGTTAAAGTGATCAAGATTTATAGGGTTTTCTTTAAAAAATGAAACTGTCATTGGTAAAGTAGAACCTGAAGCACCCTACCATTTCAATAAATAATGACCAACTACTGTATACTGTATTATCAAAATTGGATTAACTCATAACAGCTATATATTCATTGCAACAACGTGCCCTCAGAGGATGGTCAGTGTAATTTAAAAGTTTTAAAATGCTTTAGTTAATAATTTGTCTCTTCAGTAAATGTTACGTCTGTGTTAAAAGCAATAGAAGTATTGTCAAATAGTAAATAAATAACAATATGTTATGGTATACAGTACTAGTAAATAAATGGACATGGCATTTGCCAGGTCACCTCAACTGTCCTCCCTCTCCTGTCTTATTATACCTGCTCCAGTACCTGGATCTCTTCTGTCCCATTGCTGTGGGGAGATTGTGCCCTTCACATCCATGGAAAGATATACTAAGAATTGGAGATAGGGCCGGGTAGTTCATGAATTATCTGTTTATAATTAACTACTCTTCAAAGTGAACCAGTTAATTTAGTTCACAGCTCTGTCAAAGACTACATCAGGAACTAAAGCAGGTGGGTGGAGTTAGACTCAGTCAGATAGAGCCCAGCGGCTCCATTAGGCTAACTCACTGCCTCACTCTCATTGACTTTTTAGTTCCAATCTGATACTGTAACAGGAAAGATGAAAGTACAAGTACAGTAGATCTATTAACAAATAACACCTGCACTACCTAGGAAAAGCCTACAGTATAAGCCAGATGTCCATGCTACTCACCTATTTTTTATTTATTTATAAAATCACTGTCCTGTTAGTCCAGATGTCCAAACACTTGCTGCTGGTTTTGGTACTGGGTCCTGAACATACAGTACCTGCTGTGCTAAATATTCTATTGGGTTTACTTTGTAGGTGCTACTGCAGCTGCACTACTGCATCCCTCCCAACATGACCCTTCCCACCCCAAACCCCCCAGGAGGAACACATTGCTCTACTCCTGGACTTCCCTCTTAATATACAAATGCTGTCACCTGTGAAACACCTTTCTCATCAACGAACTAGTTCAACACAGTTGCCTGCAATCAGATATTAAGCCCACACTCATCGACTGCTGACAGAAGCCCGCACCTCCCCCAGAATGATCCCACCTCAGCACATGGAAAGGTAAGTACTGGACACCCTGGCCTCTCCTAGCCCATGCCATGACACACAGCAGGAACAAAGAGCAGAAACAGGGAGATGGGGGATTAAGATAGTGGGATTTATGAAGCGTGACAAAGATTTGAGTGGGAGAGAGATGGAGAAAAAGAGAGAAATAGACACATGGGTGTAGCAGGGAATGGAGTGACAGAGATGAGAGAGAAAAACTGAGGACAGAGATCAAAAGGTGTGGGAAGACACCCTGCAATGCCAGTCCCAATGTTTAACTAGTGTATTGGGGGGTTCTATTGCCCTAAATATAATAGGTTGCGTAGATAATAGGTTTTCATGGGCATGAAAGAACTGTATGGAGGATGAATCCACCAATGTGATCTATGTAAGCAAAGAGCAGTGACTATATGACAGCAAACTATTGCAAATGTTAATAGGTATATAGTGCATAAATACAATATATATATATATATATATATATATATATATACATACACACAATATTTTTAAAATTCTTAGGCTTAAATGTTAATAATGCAATGTTAATTGTTTTAGCACTTTGAAATTTTTTATGGGAATTAGGATTAATATCTTAATCTCTTTTGAAGTTGCTAAAGCTCATAATCTGTACTGTATCAAATAAATGAAATACTCTTATGTTTATGGAATTTGAATTTAAAATGTAAAACAAACAGTACAATGGCTGCATTTTAAGGGATTAATATTAACTATACATGTGGTTAACATTATTTTGTCCTTAGTTAAACTACAAGGTTTTTAGTTTATAATAATCTTTCTGTGCTGCTTGAGCTGCTGAGGGCTGTGCCATTATTTCATGGTCTTTACTGTTATCCATGTGCAAGGAAGTGCCATAATTGATTACATTATTAAGTGACAGAATATGCAGATTTTCAAAAGTGCACCTGTTCTCTGAGGGAGCAAGGATTCTGTCTGAGTTTTGTGAGTGCACCACTGTCTGTCTGATTATCTATGACCTGAACTCTTAACTGAATAATAATAACAATTCTTTCTGCCAGTTTTGACCTTCAACTTGAATTATGACTTTAATTTTTCTCAGGCTTTGCTACATATTGGGTCTGCAAATGAACTCTCTGACACATCTAGAGATCAGACTACAAATGAATACACATTGCTTAAATCATGACTACGATTACTAATGAAAGTCATGGCCAAAAGTTGTGGTCATCATAAACTGTAAATTAAAAGTCAACCCATTTATAAGCATAGTACGCTTTCTGAAAATTATGTTTAGTTAAGTGTAGTTCATGGCCATCTGAGGAAGACTTTGGTACAGGTTGGGCAACATACAGTAATAATTATTGCAATATATGCAATAATTATTACTAGTACTCCCTGTTTTGAATACAAAGCGCATTAAGCTACTGTACATAATAAAAAAAATCCCAGTGTTCTTTAATATGTTGTTGAAGTTGAATACAGAGGATACATTTAAAAAAATAAGGAAAGGATTATGTGAAATAAAACACAATTGATTGTTAAAAAATGGGAGTTGGGTGTTTTCTGATTTGTAAATGATCTCATTGGTTACCAGGAATTTGGTTTATATCCACCAATAATAAGTCAATATTATTCCTCCTTTCTTAATTGCATATTTATCATATTGTTAATAGTGTCAGAATATATTTATTATCATGTGTGTTTCATTTACATTTCTGACCGTTTATTTGTCAAATTTTTAGAACCTTTATTTAATTTCTTCACATATTGATAATTAGAACACTTCTATGACTGATCCCTTTATAGTTACTACATCTTCAAGAGTTACAGTCTAATGTTGTATTATTTGTCTGAGTGTAGGCAGATTAGTGATTGTATCTATCTAAAATTACAATTCCTAGTTGCCTTCTTAAATTGCTGTATACATTCATATAATATTTAATTAAATTCAAGACTTCTTTATATCCTTTATTGATATTTAATTTATAATTGAATTTTTTTACCTTCAATTTGATCCTTATCTGCTTCTCATTTCTGCTTACTGATATCAGATTCACTATCTGCTTCTCATTCCAAACTTGCTTGTATTATATTCACTACCTGCATTTCACTTTATCTTGCTGATCTCGTATTCACTAACTGTATCTTTTCACTTGAGAAAGCAGCATGAGAAACACGCATCAGGTGAGGGTGAGGGAATCTGCAATATAAATAATAATATCAGTAGAATGAAAACTCTAGACAGTAGAGTTAAAATCTTTTTAGACAGACAGTAGATTGTTTCAACAACGAGAAAGAATGAGATATGTATACTTAATTTAAGATCATCAAAGCATAGTGGAAGGTAGATGTGAACACAACTAGTCAGAGGCAGACAGTAAACACATTGGGTCTGGTGTAAAGTTGTGCATATGCCAGTTTGCAGAGCATATCACATTGCCCATGCTTTGAAATGAAGCGTGCACAAACATAGGTAATTGCAAAGTCTGACACCTTTCAGTCGCATCTCCAAAGAGATGTCATTTGGCACTGTCACATAGACAAAGATCAAAAATGTGTGTCAATGGAATAGCTGCCTATGCAGAGTTGGACAGAAGTATTATATACCTAGTGCAAGTGTGCACTTGTGCACTAATGCTAAAGATGATAATGAGTATCAAACTACGCATGCAGACAGTGAGCAAATATACACGCACCCCCCACAAAATAAAGGGTTTGCACGCGCCTGCAAAAAAGGTGCGTAGTCTCAAAAAGAAAGGGGCGTGGTCACCCAATAGTATCCCCAATTCAAATTATGCACAATCTTATTCACATTACACCACATAGTAGTGTCCCTTATTCTTGTTATTACACACATTAGTGCCCCTTGTACACAAAACCCACAGTAGTAGCACCCCAAATACACATAATACCCACAGTAGTGCCCCTTATACAATGCCCTGAGTAGTAGTGCCTCTTATGCAATGCCCACTGTAGTGGTAGTGCCCATAGTTGTAGTGCCCCTTATGTAGATCCCATAGTATTGGTGCACCTTATACATTGTCCTCAGTAGTAGTACCCCTTATTAAGTGCCCCCTATGCAATGCCCTCATTAGTAGTGCCCCCAGTAGTAATGCCCCAATAGTTTTGCTCCCAGCAGATATGCCCCCTGTAGTTATGCCCCAGTAGATTTGCCACCTGTAGTTATGCCTCCAGTAGATAGCCCGCAGTCAGAAGTTATGCCCCCTGTAGTTATGCCTCCAGTAGATATGCCCGCAGTCAGAAGTTATGCCCCCAGTAGTTATGCCCCCAGCCAGTAGTTAGTAGATAAGCCCCCAGTAGTTGTGCCCCCCAGTAGTTGTGCTTACACACATACACACACAAAAACACAACAAAAACACAATACTCACCAGCCCCGCTCCTCCTTCCTGACCGCTGCCCTCAGCCTGGCCGCCCACTCCTCGGATCTATGGGAGAGATGTCATGAGAGAAGTGATGTATTAAACATGGTACACAGTGTCGTTTGACTATTGAGACTCCGAGTGCCACTGTTCGCTGGACACTACCATAGTATGCATTTCTGGTTCCGGAGCGAGTTGCTGCTTCAGAAGGGTGAGTGCCAATTCAAACATTCCATATATATATATAAAAGCACAATGAAGCGGCACTCCAGGACTTAATTCAAATAAACAGGTCCAGTCTCCCGATTTTGATGTGCAACGTTTCGGTTTTAATCACAAACCTTCGTCAGGCATATACTTACAACAGAACAAGACTTACCTATATAACAAATTAAATCACCAGGTGCAGTTCAGTCCAGGAAGGCCCAGAGTTAGACTTCCAGCTGATGTCATGCAGCATGGACTAATTACGTAACAAGAGAGTGTTAACCCTTCACCACACTACAGACATGGAAATGAATGAATGACGTTTAATATTCAAACGATACTTTGTAATACACTGATCATCCACAGGATAAAATGCAACAAGTTATATCAAAGATTATATATGAGTATAGCAATCGGGGCGATTATACAACACCACATCACAATTGACTTAAATGGTTAACCAGGGGGAATCAATTAGATCAATTAATGAAAACAACATGTAGAGATGAAGAAAAACATCACAGAAAACTGCTGTAAGAAAGTGTTTCATTTAACCCCTTAGGTGATACAGTGTTGAGCCTGTCAATCCACTGTGCTTCCCTTAGTAGCAAGAGCCTAGTTCTGTCACCACGTCTCCTGCTTTCTGGGACCATGTCTATCATTTTGTGTTTTAATGAAGACAAAGTGTGTCCTCGTAACCTAAAATGTTCAGAAACAGGTTGTTCGGATGGTTTGCCTTCTAGCACATATTTAATAGCGCTCCTGTGTTGGGCCACGCATACTTTAAACATGCATGTGGTCTTCCCTATGTAGTATAATCCACCAGGGCAAATGATACAATACACCACATAGCATGAGGTACATGTGAAACAATGTTGCTGTTTGATTCATTTGCCAGAGTGCGGATGTACTATAGTGTCTCCTGTTTCTAGGTATGTGCAAGTGGTACACCCTAAACATTTATAATTACCCATTTTTTGGTAAGAAAATGTTGGGGTGCCTTGGAGTCAAAATCAGAAATGTCACTGTGCACAATCATGTCACGAATACTACGTCCTCGTTTATACCAAGGCATTATCCGTTTCTTGGATAAGGATGGTAGGTCAGGGTCAGTTTGAACAATAGGCCAAATACCCTTCGCCTTTGACATTAATCTAGTACTGGCAGTTGTATACTGATTCACACAAATCATAGTATTTGTTATGCGGCTCTGACTAGAAATGTCTGGTTCTTTAACCTTCGGCGCTGCGAGCGCCTTTTTCCTAGCACTGGTCAGTGCATTGTTGGAATATCCCCTTTCTAGGAACTTAGTGGTCATAATATCAAGCTGTTTACATTCATCATCAAAATTACTACAGATGCAATGTACTCTCAAGAACTGAGAGTACGGTAGACCCTTTTTAAGTGGAGCAGGATGATGGCTTGAAGCTAATAATAAATTGTTACAGTCAGTAGGCTTCGTGTAAAGAGAGGTACTTAACACCTCACCATCTCGACTCACAAGTACATCAAGAAAATGTATATCTTTCTCCTGAATATCAAAAGTGAATTTGATATTGTTATCTTGGGTATTAATGTCAGCCATCATGCTCAAAAACTCACACCTCGTGCCTCGCCAAAGGAGGAACACGTCATCTATGTACCTGGTGTAGAAAATGATTTTGCTTGCATATTCAGGTTTACCAAAGAACAGAACATAAAGGCATTGGCATAGGCCGGTGCGACCGGAGATCCCATGACACAGCCAAGAGTTTGTAAGTAATATTCCTTGTTGAATAGGAAGTAGTTACGTGTGAGAACCAATTGTAGTAATTTCACAAACAGAGATTTATCTGGACCATTGTACAGTGTATTGTTGCTAATCAAGCTCTCAACAGCTGTAATACCTCAGCTGTGTGGAATGTTAGTGTATAAACTTACAACATCAGCTGTATACAACCATGTCTCTGAAGTAATAGGGTCAAGATTACGCAGTTTACACAAAAAAGTTGACGTGTCCTACAAATATGTCTGCTCATTCTGAATCACTGGTTGCAGGTAATGGTCTAAGTATCTTGCTACCTGGTAAAATATGGAATTACAAGCAGAAATAATGTGAAATTATTACAATTGGTTCTCACACGTAACTACTTCCTATTCAACAAGGAATATTACTTACAAACTCTTGGCTGTGCCATGGGATCTCCGGTCGCACCGGCCTATGCCAATGCCTTTATGTTCAAAGTTGAACATGATCTGTTCTTTGGTAAACCTGAATATGCAAGCAAAATCATTTTCTACACCAGGTACATAGATGACGTGTTCCTCCTTTGGCGAGGCACGAGGTGTGAGTTTTTGAGCATGATGGCTGACATTAATACCCAAGATAACAATATCAAATTCACTTTTGATATTCAGGAGAAAGATATACATTTTCTTGATGTACTTGTGAGTCGAGATGGTGAGGTGTTAAGTACCTCTCTTTACACTAAGGCTACTGACTGTAACAATGTATTAGCTTCAAGCCATCTTCTTGCTCCACTTAAAAAGGGTCTACCGTACTCTCAGTTCTTGAGAGTACATCGCATCTGTAGTAATTTTGATGATGAATGTAAACAGCTTGATATTATGACCACTAAGTTCCTAGAAAGGGGATATTCCAACAATGCACTGACCAGTGCTAGGAAAAAGGCGCTCGCATTTCTAGTCAG